>NC_090887.1:9607978-9632978 GCF_036669925.1 Montipora capricornis | reverse complement strand
AAGAGAAATTTTTTGCATACAGAAGATCTTTAAGAGCTTTTTTTTTTGTATATTAAGCACTTATCCTCAGCTCATATAAGTAAATAAAAGGCCTTATGAAATACGTGCTTTTATCAAGTTCACTTATTTATACCTTACCTTAGTGATGTATCAGTTTTGCGATGAAAGTTTGACGCAGAGTTGTTTCTTTTCTGTCAAAGAGGCTTTCAAACGCTGCGTAGGCCGAAGAGTGGGCGGGGTGAATGCTGGTGACGAATTCACGCGTCAAACAGTTGAGACTGAGACTCAATCATTACTTTACTCGAATCGTTCAACTGAGGGAGACCACGAAAAAAATTGTTCCTAAAAGAATAAACTTCGTTAGTTTTGCTTCGAATAGGAGGTCCTTACGTGACGTCATCGCCTACATGCTGGTGGACGAAAACAAAAGATCTCTCTTTAGCTTCTTTTGTTCGTCCACCAGAAGTCGTACATTTCTCTATTGATATTGGTGTCTCTAGAGATTGGCTGAAAACGTCCTATACCGAAAACCGATTCTTTTGCCGTCAAATACGATCACTTGGAAATCGAATTACTTTGTTGTCCCTGCTCTGAACAAATATCCGAATTCTGTATGCAGAACTGTCAAGTGAGTGGAATCTTGTGTGTCAAACACAGCTGTGTAGACACATCATGCAAAGCTCAGTTTCAATGCTGAATGCTGAGCAAATTTCAATACGGAGTTACCCTCCTAAACATCCGTTTTGTGTTTCAAATATGCCATCTACTTGATAAGAACCTTCACTTTTGGCAGTCAATGAGGCTCCACTCGACGAAAGGTGGATTTCCACTGTCCCGAATATTTATGCACGAGCACGTAGGTAAACTTTAATTGCCTTTACGTGCGTAAATGAAATAGAGACTTCGCATAAAATTTCGCGCGTTTTGCGCGTGAACGCAAAAGTTAAGCCTCGCTTAAGGTGGAATTTAATTGGCTTTACGTACTTAAATAAAACAGAGACGATGTATGAGGTTCAACTTTTACGTTCACTCGCGAAATTTTATGCATCGTTTTAATTACGCAAGTAAAGGTAATTTAAAAAGTTTAAGTACGCACAGGTGCGTAAAAATTCACGACCATGGAAATTTAACAACATGTTTTTACGTGAAATTGCAAACGGGGAATGGCCTCCTGCTGCTTCTCATTAAAGTACAAAAGTTTTCTTAGTAATTTATCTTTCTCCTTGATCGTCTGGAGCTTAAAGGCAACAAATGAGCTAATATCAAACGAGCTTCTTCCATCTCTTGAAGACATTCATTTGGCTAGAATAATGGCTAGAATTAGATCAAATAATTTAAAGGGGCTATGTCACGTTATTGTAAAGTTTAAAACTCGAAAAGCATGGCCCCATAAAGGGGACATCAGCTCCAGGCATGGGCGTTGCCAAAATAATTTATTGCCCATGCGCAGTTGATCTCGAACGGCCTGGGCGCTAGCTCACAGAAAGTTTCAAGATGGCGGCTGAAGGCAAACGCTCTCGTTTATAATTAGAGAAAGGGTTTTTTAAGACGTTCGAAGAGGGGGTCCGTGTGAAATTGGAAAAGACTCATCGTAAAAATAACAAGTGTGATGAAAAAAAAAATGTATCCAATCGAGGTAAGCACGAAATTTTAAACCAATTTTACGAACGCGATGGATACGAATTACTGCATGTGCTTCAAATAGTATATGGAAAGCTCTTGCTCTGAAGTTGATTG
Organism: Montipora capricornis; assembly: GCF_036669925.1. Lineage (NCBI taxonomy): Eukaryota > Metazoa > Cnidaria > Anthozoa > Scleractinia > Acroporidae > Montipora > Montipora capricornis. The sequence continues at coordinate 9,631,241 of NC_090887.1, read as the reverse complement.
TGTTTTTAAGCGTCCTCATTTGGATATTCAAACGATGAGTGGAGAGATGCTGATCAACTACAGAGTGATGAGAAACTTGCTCTTGGCCATTACAAGCCACGATTTCTCCCGAGCAATCAATCTTTGGAAAACAGGGCAGGTGCCATGTTCTGTGGTCTTGCTAGAAAAATAAAATTTGGCCTATTTTCAAGCAAAAGGGAATCTCCTGAAGTGCGAATAGAGGCATGCATTGATATGGACATTTACCAGGCATATTTAGCTGACATTGGAGCGGTCAAGAAGTCAAGAGGAAGAAATGTTCATTGCCAAAATGACAATAACCAGCTTTGTGATCTTTTGGGAAATAAATGGTATGAGAGAATACTGAACATCAATGGAGATTTCTGTTATGTAGTTGCAGGAACAGTACGATTTTGGCTTCATGAAAAGAATCCAGTTAAGGAATTTGTTTACATTGAGGAGAAACTTTTTGAAAGCCACATTCAGAATGACCTTGAAGTTGTATTTACATTTGTCCGTGGAGATGGCATCGAAGTACAATATACCACTGATTCATGGAAGTAACATTGACTACATGTAGTTTAGTAACAGATTGCTGCTGGATGAAAAGTATCATTGTACATGTATATGGGAACCCTATCCAAAATGATGAAGCATATAATCAACATGAAAATGTCTTTACTTCACAAAACAGGAATGACATTAATTTGAATATTCAAGTAGATAAACATCTACCGGTAATATGAAATGTGAAAATTGGTTCACAAGTTTTTTTGAAATTACTCAAACTATTGTTTACACAATTTAAGAATCCCTACCTTGCATGTATGGTCCTACAGTAGGTATTTGAACATTTTCACATTGTTTAACCCACTTTCCATTTGCTTTAATCACATGGGATGGGGCACAATATGGTTTGAATCCACATGTCTTACATTCTGACATGCAAGTCAAATTGTTGTGGCCCTGTGCAGCACAATTACTGCAGTTAAAATTTCTTTTTTTTCTTTGGCATCCAAGGTCCTCTAGATACTCCATCCGATTTCTTTTCTGTGCAATTTATGTTAATGCATCAAGACCTCTTTGGTTGGTTGACCTAAAGTAATCTTTTGTTGTTTTATCATTCAACTTTTCAAGGCCTTGCTGAGTGAAGGAGCAAATTTGGCCATACAGTTTTAAGAACTCGGGCACATGCCATAAAAGAGCGTGCATGTATGGAGTCACATGCTTGCTGTGATAGAGTGTCAAAAAGTGATCTATGAATGCCTTAGATTTCTGTTGAAATTGTTCAATACTATTGCTAAGATTTGGTGAACTCAGCATGTCAGTTATGGCCATAAATTGAGTCCACAACTTTGAAATTTCAACAGATTTGCTTAAATTGATTGGGTAGTACCTGGATAAAATCAATGTTCCTAAATAATTTCAACTTTTCTGGGCCAGTTAAATCTCGCCATTTGAGTTTTTTTGAATCCTTACAGACAAACCAGTTGAATGCAATTTTCAATGTATCGTTAAGATAAGACTCCCAGCCAGCCATGTACTTGTACGTTGATCTCTCAAATCCATCATTAAATGTTTTCTTTTTATCAATAGCATCTAGGCGTCGTAATTCTAAGATAAGCAGATTAATAAGATTGTCAGAAATCCTTAGACACGGGTGTAGTGAGTCTTTTATGACATGGTCAAGAGGAATAGATAGAACAATGGGAACTTTCTTGACATTGTAGCCTTGATCAGCCCTTGCCCTACCCCTTGACATTTGTTCAATTTCTCGAACAGTACGTGCACCTTTTGAAATATCAATGAGAGACCATTCTTTTCTCTTGTCATACTTATCATATAGTGGACATTTGCACCAAATGCAAGGGTGGATTGCAGTTGTTGCACCAAGACCACAAACACAAGCAAGGAATTTCCAGTCCCCCCCCCCCCCCCTAAGAACCACTCAGTTTCAAAATGCAGTCTTCCCACTGATATTTCCTGTAGAGAACCCACGTCTTTCCTTATATCTGCAAGGGATTGTTCCAGTTTGTCACAGTTTTCTGACTCTTTAATTACAGAAATTAAATGATTCCCATCAGCAGACATTGCTTTTCCTCCTTCATCCAGCATAGTAAAGGTTATATTGATAACATGTAACCTTTTGCCAATGTTAGTGCCATCTCCAGATAGTTTTACTCTAATTTTATGATCAAGTTTGAAAGCTGCATTTGAGGGAGTGTTTTTAATTAAATTCTGTAATCTGATTTCCAACCTCTCCTTGATACTCTGCTGGACTCCATTTGTGTCACCAGGTGTTGGATATAAGTTCCATTTCCTATTAATTTCCCTGATCCTGTCATGAATTTTCCAAGATCTAGGCAGATCCTTGAATATCATGGTAAGTTCATGGTATGCTTCATTTGAAACATTAAATCTCTCTTTGGTGTAGAGTAGTATTTTTTTTTCATCAATGTCCTCATCAGTCAGTTCTTCAGTTTGAGATGAGGTTTCAATGTTCTCCTCCTCAACCAAGGTAAGGGTCTCATATTCAAGAGTGTTCTCATTAAATATTTCAATTTTAGTGGCCACAAAACTATGAAGCCCAAGAAATGACAGTGAAGTTTCACAATCTGTGACCATTTGTTTTCACACTCTAGATTGATGCCTTTTGCTATAGTCTGAAAATGTTTTCTTTCTGGCAGGGCCTCTTGCTTTCTGTTCCTTCTGCAGTTTCATTAATTTCTGAACCAGTCTTTTAAATTTCTGTTTGAATTTACCAGTAATTTACTTATTGTGAGCCTTTACTTCCTGTAACTTCTCCTCAATTTTGCCTTTCTTGCACCTTTCCTCTTTAAGATCATCTTTAAGCTTTCTTTTCTGCCCCTTCAATTCACTGTTTTCATTTTGAAGTCGTACACAGTCGAGTTCATTATAATAAATCTTAAATTTCCATCTTGAATATTTACCATTAGTATCACCAAACTAGTGGACTAATGCAAATCCTGCATTTTGATTGGCTACGCTACTAGAGGACTATTAGTATTAGTCCTCGAGTAGCGAAAAGCGTGACGCTTTCTTTCGCTTTATTCCCAAATAAATATTTCTTCAACTTGCATTTGCTAACTTTATTATTGCCTTTTCTGTCCGACTAGTTGGGTGATACTAAAACAATTAGACCCTTCGCCCTCAAGGGCCACGGGTCAATAGCCCATTCGGCTTCGCCTCATGGGCTATTGACCCGTAGCCCTTGCGGGCTACGAGTCTAATTGTTAATTAGTCCACTGGGAAAAAAGCTTTTTTAACCCATTGCCTCCTTGGCTTTTGGCTTTTGCTAGTGCTTGATGTAATCTCCAGATCTTTGTTTTGAACACCTGTACAAGTCTACAATTTGCTATCACACTAGCAACATTGCATTTCTGGCATACTTTTCCAATCAGAATCTTTAGAACGGAGCCTACTTTAGGCAGGTCCCCCTCATTCATTTCATTGGCTTCTTCTTCAGCTGATTTGTACATTTCGTAAAGAAGTTTACTACCGAAGCAAAAACAGAAATACATGAAACTAGGCACATGTTTCTTGTAAATTTTGACGATGGACATTCTGATAACAAAGTCCTACCATTACTACTACTGCTACAACTACTACTACTACTTACTTGTTGATTTAGGCCTGAAAAGAGGTATAATACTCTGTGTACGTATTATTCCCGCCATTACTATTTCCAGCATTTCCCTCGTCTTTCTCGTCGGTTGGCACGGCTTCCACGAGACAAACCAAGGCAAGCGTAATCTCAAGGAAAGAAAAGGCCTGAAGGTATCGTAGAATAGCAGACATCTGAAAAGCACCGCCGATTTTACATGTAATTTTTCGCCCGAAAGATTACGAATTTCGCACCAAAATGTTCAGTAAGTCCCAGTCTTTCCGAATCCACCCGTACATCTGGAATAGCGCATGTTTTGAATGAGGTAGCCGCTCAAAAGTAATGACCGCGCTGAGTACTTCCCATTGTTTCTTATCGGATATGATATTTTTCGAAGCCTGATTTACATGGATTTTTTTTCAGTTTTCGGATATATTTTTACATTTCTAGATAGAATAATACCTAAATGACCTAAATCCGTGCGTACATTTGAAGAAAGTAACTGATAACCGTGTCAAATTTTTCATTTTTCTCAAAAATTTCACCATTTTCACCAAAATTTTGGATCAAAAATTGGGGGCTTGGGGACGAAAAATAAAAATTTGAAGCAAATGTCACCCAATATTTTGCTATCTTAGTGATATGAATAACGCGAACTTGTATTTTTAAATGAAGTCCTCGTAGCCGTCGTCGTCCTCGTTTCGTAAGCTCCCTAATCTGCAGCGGGCTCCACTTTTGACGTCATTGATTCAATATGACGAAGTTTCTTTCCAAATTTGGTGAACAGCAGCTGGTTATGGTGAATTATGCGTGTTGTTCTAACCAATCAGAAACGGGGAAATATTTTGAATGAATAATAATCAGATTTATGGGATCTCCGCTCTAGTGTTCGTCTCCTTTGTTTGACTCGCTATAACGTGATTCCAATCCATGCAACGTTGGTTAGAGGCGAGTATTCTCACTGCTGAACTTTTGGTTGGGGCGTGGGCAGTAAACATTAATAGTATCTGCCGTTTTCAAGATTTAGAAAAATTCAAGCCTGCCGGCTCTCACGTACGACGCAAACGCAAACCCAAACATAAGTGCAAACGCAAGAAAATACACGTCAGGGGCGGATCCAGAATTTTTCTTAGGAGGGGTGCACCACTAAGGAATGGCGTAGCTGACTGGTGATGGGTTTTTTTGCAGAATACCAGTTGTGTTAGAAAGGCGCAGGTCATCTCAGGAGAGAGGGGGGGGGGGGCTGCGCACCCCCTGCACCCTCCCCCTAGATCCGTCCCTGCACGTGTGAGCCACCTCAACGCAAATGCAAACGCAAACGCAAGGGCAGACGCAAGAAATGGAATTGTTTTCATATTCTTGCGTTTGCATTTCACACGTGTGAACCGGTGAATCGCAAACGCAAGGCAAAAAGAAGGCACTGGTTCATTGTCGTCCATCATCTATGAAAGAGGAATTGAACTACGCCTGCTTATCTTACTTCCCTTGCGTTTGCACTAGACGTGTGAACTTCGTTTTCGTTTGCATTTGAATTTGCGTTCTACGTGTGAACCAGGCTTTAACTTCACGTCATACAAGCTTCTTGTCATAAGGAGAAAAATTCTCTTCTTCTGACTCGTCTCTGACTTTTGATAAGTTGACAGCTTTTGCTCTTTTTGGGAAAACGCAAATGTTAGTCTGGCGTTGCCGTTTGCCGCAAACGTGAAGCTAAGGGTGCCTTCGATTGACCGTATTCCGGAATTCTCGGTTTTCACATGACGTCACGACCGCCATGTTGGTGCCCTAAACAAAGAAAAGGCGGCCATGTTGGTGCCCCGACCAAATCCTCCGGGAATTCAACTCTATTATTATGCAAACGCTTCCTTTTGTTTTCGTTGAAAAACATGGCTGTTGATCACGTGAGTGAAAACCAGCAATAGGAATGCATGGAATAGAAGTTACAAATCCTTCGTTCTTACCGAAATTCACAATAAAATTGTCAAACACCTGACAAAATGCTATTTTAAACATATGTTTATTATCCTTGTTTCCTCAAAACGCCAGACAAACCGTTTTAAGTCATCACTCCAAGTATTCTTTTGCCGGAATAGGGTCAATCGAACGCGCCGTGAGACTCACTAATCTCTCTATTATGTTTGCAGGTGAAATATTGGCTTGAACAGCTGGCTAGTGAACTTCATGAGGGTCTCGCAAAGGAAGCAGAATTGGTAAGATTAAGGACCACTTCATTCGACTGTCAAAAATGTGGACCAAAAGATTAATAATTAAGGGCTTCTTCACTTCATCCTCATTTCCGGTTATGGCAAAAGCTTCCTCAACACGAGCAATGCTTCTGTGGCTATTTTAATGCCACAAATATATGTAGCTCTGCACGGGTACAGCAAATATTTGCCAAAAACATATTTATCCGCGGGATAAAAACGACATAGTAGTAGTGAGTAGACAGACAGGATAACATAGATGGCGCTGAGGAAGGGCTAACGATCGAAACCTCAGATTTCGAATTTCTTTACCATGATTGTTTACCATTTACAAAAAATTTCCGGAAATTTCGGTTGAAATTCCATTTAACTCAGGTCCGTTCGCCGCCCAGTGATAGCGATTTTACGCGCCAAAATTTAAAAATGTGGCCGTGAATAGCCAGGAAGTGGTAAGACCTTTCAAAAGTTGTAAATGGAACACACATTTCCATCGGAAAGTTTCCAACGGGAAAACAGGACCACTTTTTCAGAAGTTCCATTTATTCCGGAAATTTTCCAGTGGAACGAACCAAAAACGTGTGTTCCATTTACATCCCAACCGGAATTTCCGGAATTTCTTGGTAAATGGAAAACGCCCCATATCACCTCAGTTGAAAACCCCATTTCTGTGTTATATAGATGGCGCCTCTCGCACACGCCGCCATCTTGGTGGTAACGAGAGGGGCTCGGGCCTACTATCGTTGTGCGTAGTGTAGAGGATATCGCTCGCGGACTGCATTTTAGCGCTCCGAGTTCGAATCCCAGCTCGTGCGCTCCAATGTTCACTCAGCGTTTCATCCATTCGCTGTGGGTAAAATCAGTACCGGTATCCCTGGGAACAAGTTGTGCAGGCGACGGAATCGGAGTAGCGCCCAGCCCTGCCGTGAGGTACGGTAGAAGCTAAAGAAAAAGGCTTCGGCTTCGGTCGGCCTCTTGTCTTTAAATTCTATTGGACATAAGATTTGTAACGTCTTCATATTCGCACGAGCAAATAAACAATTGTCTCATGAAAATTCCTCGTGTCAAAGTCTTCACGACAAGAATTTTGTTTTGGCTTTCAGAATAACAGAGAGGCGAAATTGTTGGGTGTCGGTTTCAAGACGGAGAGCAACACATCCTTTACTCGATCTTGTCACCTGAAAGATTCAAGTGCAGTACAAATCGCTAAGGATTTGTACAATCTTCTGGTTCCATTTAATTCAACCAAGGATAAGAAAACCAACATTTGGTGAGTAAAGATGAGAACTTTTTATTCAAAGGGAATCTCAACTTGGTAAGAACAGTTTGTGTGAGATAAATTAGGTGTCGTCTATGAGCGTTGCTCGTTTTTTGGCTCAACCCCCCCTGACGGCTATCAAAGCCTCTTCAAAGTTGAGCCAATTAAGTCAATCATGCAAGTATCATAAAAACAGAGCCAACACTGTCAAAAGTATAACGGTGTCTCGTGTTCTTGCAACCATGACTGAGTCTTGTGTCGCTAATTTCCCTCAGATTCCAAGGTAATAGATAGCCTCGATCTGCTGTGCATGACCCACTCTAAAAAGGATGTTGTAATAAAATCAAATATGCCGTAAAGCCAAAGAAATCGCTGTGGCTAATCAGAACAAACTTAGAGATGTAAACCAATCAGAATATGATGGAAGAACCTACGGCCTGCGCGAAGCGCGGGAAAACGACGCGTGTTGTTAAAATACATATTTGCCACTCAAAAAGCATGGGAATGCGAAACCAAAGCAACGAGGTATTTGCCTTGAAGGCTCAAATGAAAACCGCTATTTCATCGAAAATGGTTTATTAGGCTTTCTGAAATTTTCAGGTATCCGGGAATCGTTGTCATAAACATTTCAGCAAGCAAATTTGAAGAAATATCTCAAAATAGCACGCCCTCTATAAGCTCCTTTTTTAACAAGAAAACCTGCACAGAAGTTGCTGCAAACGCACCAAACGATGAGGTGGTTTCTTCTTTGCTGAGTGTCGGAGAAAGTGTTGAAAACGTGCCTTCATCTGGTCTCCAAGTAGGATACGAAAACCGTGGGATTCAGTTTCCCGGAATTAACGAAACGGAAGACAGTACGAGAGATGTTAAGACTGCTTCAAACTGTAAACTTAGGAACAATGATCCCGTAAACAAGAAAGGGATTGAAGCATTTTTTCCAAGCGCGAAACGGATACAAAGAGTGTGCGAAGGAAATGCCACAACCCATACCAAAACTGTAAACTTGACAGCTCCGTTTTGGAAAGCTTGCCGAATTGCATACAGCGCGAAATTCAACAGTCTTTTCTTAAAAACAAAAATCAAGTTGAACTGAATGAAGAAGAAGCCTGCTTTGGTTCACCGGCTTCATCGCCTGTCAAAGATTCGGCCAGCGGTTTGCGCTTAAATACACAAGCCGAACGTAGCAACGCATCGGATGGACCTCGTCACAGCTATGACAACGAAGCGGAGCATAGCAACGCAGAACTTGTGAAATGCGAAAAGTGCAGTTTGGAATTTTCTCCCTGGCAGATGCCCGAACATTCGGACTACCATTTTGCGGTCGAGCTGCAAAAATTCGAACGAAGTTCAGCGGGAGCCTCGAGTTTTTCGGCTGAGCCGCCGAAGAAAAAACAACGGACTACTATTCAGTCGTTTTTTTCACCAAAGTAGCTGCTTGTAAATATAGTGAAGCATTTTTCAATGTCAGTTTAAGATGGCTTACACTTTATCCAAATGTCTTTTATTTTCTAAGACGTAAATATCAAAAAATTGTAAATGCTAGGTAACTGTAACTATTGATGATGTGAGTGAGTATAGAGCGTTTTCACTCACGTGACCAGCAGCCATATTGGATTGCTAAAACAAAAGAAATTATTAGCATAAAAATAGAGTGTCGTAAAACCAAAACCAAAGTAATTACTTTGGCCAATCAGAGAGGACGGAGACAATCCAGTAAACCAATCAAAATTAAACTCGAAGTAATTACAGGTAGCCGACACAAAGCGCGGGAAAATGTGCACGAACGAGCTACGATTGGTTTGGTTTCACTTCTAATTGGTTGAAAAAGTGGCACCAGAACTTTGAACCAATCACTGAGTGAAGTAATGCAAAACCAAAGCAATTCACTAATTACTTTCGACACTCAATTGAAATCCGCTCTCCATATGAATAAAAACTAATTTTCATAAGAAGAACTTCGCTCTTAGACTCGATTTGAAGAGGAAACAGACATGACCTCGGAAAAATGGCCTATCTTTAGAATTCTTAGCTCACATTGTAGGGCGTGAGCGAGATAGAATAATCGCGAAAGACGTAGGATTGTGCAAAGTTATATTTTGAGGTGACGTTGTCGTGGACGTCGCCGTCTTCGTTTTGAAAACTCCCACCTCGGAAAAATGGCCTATCTTTAGAATTCTTAGCTCACATTGTAGGGCGTGAGCCAGATAGAATAATCGCGAAAGACGTAGGATTGTGCAAAGTTATATTTTGAGGTGACGTTGTCGTGGACGTCGCCGTCTTCGTTTTGAAAACTCCCAAATAGTTGATTTTCATCTCTTGGCGATGACGTAATGCGCAATTGCTGGTGGACGAACGGAGGGAGCTAATAAGAGATCTTTTGCTTTTGTCCACCAATATGGCGGCGATAACGTCACGTGCAAACCACCTATGAATGACATAGCTAAACCTTGACATCGAATCCCGCGGATAAAAACATTCTAGCTTCCCAAGGCATTTCTTAAAAACGGTGTACATTCCATGCACATTGCATTTCTTTTTTAATCTTATGCAACACGTTTTCCGCAAGAAATTTATTCCATAATGAGATCCGACTCTAGTTTCGTGACGAACTTGGAAATGATGGGTGACTCATCGGAACGTCATTCTTAAGCTGATGACACACGGTTCAACATTCTCCTGCAACATTTGATGCTCAGCAAATGTTGAACAATGTTGCACAGACGTGTTGAACGGAATAGAGCTGGTCGTTCAAACGATAGATAGCGCTATCCACCTGATAAATCACTATCCAGCAGATAATCACTAGCAAAACTGATTGAGTTATTCAGTGGATAGTGATTTATCCGGCGGTTAGCACTATCCATCGTTTGAGCAAGTGGGCCCAGGTGCTCGTTTCTCGAAAGTCCCGAAACTTTACGGGCCATTTTCGGGTGTCACAATTCCCTCTGTCAGCGTTTCTTCAGAACGGAGAGAACTTGAATTGTCAAACTTCACAGTAAATTTTCTTTTTGCTACCTTGAAAACATGTTAAAAGGTCGGCTTTCCAAAACAAGCTGTTGGCAGTTTCTTAAATGGCTTTTCGGGCTCGAAACGTTTTCAGGACTTTCGAGAAACGGGCCCCTGGTCTCAATTTTCGTTCAACAACGTTCAACGTGTTGAATGGCATATTTCAACAATCGACATGTCATGACACACTGTTCAACATTTGTTGATCAACAAATGTTGAACCGTGTGTCACCGGCGTAACCCATTATGGACGGATGTTAGTCCCATATTTTTTACTATTACAGGTATCTTTTATAGCTAAATGAACCAAAGATTTATAATAATGCTTGGATTATTTGTTTATGGGTAATTCCTTAAAATAATAGAAAGCAATGCAGCTGTAAATTCTCGCTATCTAAATTGTGTTTATTATGTATTCAAAAAAGTAGATCCAAGACTGAATATGGCTCCTTTGGGGAATTAAATTAATCCGATTTTTTAATGCAAAGCCCCGTCACTGATCTTTTTGTGATTGTTCCCGTTCCATGTAACTTGTTCCAGTGGGGTCCACCCGTTCACGAATATGTGATGCACGTAAGCTATTTAAAAGTTTGCAAAATAATGATTCAAAGAAAACGAAACCCAGTGCGTCCCCAAAGCACACTTGTTCAATCCTCAGTTGTATTTAGAGATCGTTACACTAAGCTCGATTTTGCCGGAAGGAAGTTTAAACAACGACTACGGCTACGAAAACGCCAACGCCACAAAGCAGGAACGTTACTGGTTAAAAAAGCAAAAATAATCGTGCTGCACGTGCAGCACGAATTTCCGTGCATTTCTTTGCCGTACTCCACAGAACAAAAATTGATTAAACCATTAATTTTCTATGTTCCTTTAAAACCGTTCGTATCCATCCAGTTACAGGATAGTTCGCTCGTATTGTACAAGGTGAACAAGACGGAATAATCTCGAAATACTTTCGATAGCGCTATGTTATAGTTTGAAGTGAAGTTTTCGTTGCCGGACGCTGCCCATTTGCAATTGTCCTTGCTTTATTTAACTTCCTATTAACGCATCGAAAAACGAGCGTTTTCAAACGACAACGAATTTGTGTGGATGGAGCCAAAACGTTTCCTGGATGTACTGCGACAATTTTACCTTTCCTTTACGAGAACTTTACTACAGAATACAAATCAGTTAATAGGGCGGTTTTAAATTGAATGTCGTAAAACAAATACCAAAGTAATTACATCAACCAACCATAGCAGATGCAAACAGTACAATGAAACGATCCAAAACCCAAGCAATTCCAGGTACGTTGCTCAAAGCGGGGGAAAAACCGCGCGTGCAAAACGTGGTTTTGGTTTTCCTTTTCATTTGTTGATACACTGGCGCGAAATTTTTTAACGAATCACTTAGCGTAGAAATTGCAATCGCGTAATTATTTTCGACAGTCATTTTGAAAACTGCTCTACTTTCATTCTTAATTGCTTTCAAATAACCAACGTGGTTGAATCAAAAGAAACTCTTATTAGAAGGAAAGAATTTCTAATAACATGTATATGTTGATACTGTACGTGTGTAACCTTAGACAAGGCAACTATATATCTGCCTTAAAAAACTAGGGCCTGCCCTTGGAATGAACAATGCTGTCGAGATTAATTTCCTAAAACGACCTGTTTTGTTAACAAACTCGTACGATGTTGAGTACAATTTCGAATTAATAAATACGAGTAGAAATGTGAAAGTTCTCCGGACTTGTTGAACACGACTAGTATCTATTATTGTACGAGCAGATGTGGTTACAAATATTTTTGTGTATAAACTGTTTCCCTTGGGGCCAGTCATTAAGTGTTTTGTTATATCTCCCAACTCAAAAGAGAACAATACACGGATTCTTACACGGAATTTGCCGCTGTTTCAAAGGTGTACCTCCGGATTACGTGCGAGTCGAAAGTTCAAGTCGTTGTTTTCCTGGGAAGTTAGCGAGTTTTGACCCATGACATGTGACACGTTTTCCTTCAATCGGAAAACGTAATTGAGTTGGGAAGTATAACAATCTTGTTTTTACTATCTTCTACTGTACTCTACTGTACTCTACTTCTACTTCTACTGTATATGAATAGATTTGCATTCGCCTAAGAACTACATTCGTATCAAAAATCATGCGTCTTCTTCTATAATCGATAAATAACGGATCTTCTCGTGTGATCATCCCGAAATCTTCACGCCGGCTTTTTTGATCGGACTACATGGCATGCCTTGTACGTTAGCCTGTTTTGCGCTTTCCGGGAAGTTTTAACGCCTTGTGAAACTTAATTAGTAAAAACTTGTGCTGAACGTGCGGTATGAAGTTTGGTACATTTCTTTCGTGTGCTTCGCACAAGAACAAAGAAAATGCATTTTTTTAGGTTTGACGATTGCGTAAGCATTCAACAGTCAATCTCTTACTGCGACGAAACGCCGAAAAAGTTTCCTCTCCAACATTGTACAACGCGAACAAGATAAAGTGCTCCCAAAATAGTCACATTCACCCAAATGAGTGCTTTCAACTGATGTTTTCGTTAGCGTTGTCTTTGATGCTAGAGCTCTCTTTTACCTTGGGCGTGGAGGTGAAGGTTTCATCAGTTGATAAAGATTACAAAATGGACCTTTTCAAGGTAAACAACGCCATTTTGAAAATGAAGCAAACAGTGTTGTCCAATCATTCGCTGATGATATAGCTGAGGCGAGTGTCTAACCCTATTTTTCATTTTTCATACTATTTCCTGTATTCTAGCATAATGCAGTAAACTTGGTTTAAACACAAATGCATAAAAAATCAAAAACAACGATTATACAGCCCTTACCAATAGTCCATTTTACAGTTGTGTGTTCAGTTACCTGGCCTTTAAATGAAAGTGAGGCCTATGTTGACCTTGTTTTGATAGAAACCTCACTGCTTTTCTTCTGTAAATTCTGCAACAACATCATTAACATAAGAAAAGGAGGGAGGTCTGTATCATAACAAGGTCAACACCAGCCTCACTTTCATTTAAAGGCCAGGTAGCAATTGTAAAGAGGTCTATTCGAGATCTGTATGGGTAGAAAATCCTAAAATAACAATAACTGACCACCCCCCAGCAAACCAATGTTTTAACGAAAACCGCTGGTCAGCAACCTGGTTCTGGTCATTGCTGTCTAAGGTCTTCCGTATGGCTACAGAGATCTTAGAGAGATTGAACATCGCGTTTACGATAAACGGCAAACGTCGGACTAAAATTTGCGTTTTGCCAAAAATTGAAGAAATTCGTTTGATATGAGTTTATTTCTTGCGTGTTAGCAGCAGGTGTCAAGTAACTTTTCATAAGAGAGAGACGAGGTAGAATTAATTTTATGTAGTTTATGACAAGCCGCACCACACCGTTCCGCGTTTTCCGTTTTCCGTTTCACGTAAATGCGATGCTTTATCTTTCCATTATATCTGAAATTTTACCTTGAAAAGGCGTACTTTCCTGGTAACCAGCCCAGGTAGGTTACCAAGCTGTATGAATAGTTTGGACGGAGCTATTGAACATAAGAACCGTGCACTAAAGAACTACGCGGAATTAATGCTAACAGTAACCCTTGCCCAACGACTTTGACGAGAAGTATTTCTTCCTAATAACGACATGAAATGACCAATTTTTTTGGCTATTTCCTGGATAATAGCTATGCAGTTTACACACCGAGCAACGCGAAATGGTTACAAAGCGCCCAAGTTTATATTAGGGACTTAAAGATCCACTACGGCGACGTCGACGAAAACGCCACAACACAATAACATCATTGATTAAAAGAGGAAAAATAATCGTGCTGCACGTGCGGCACGCATTTTAGCACGTTTCTGGTACTCTGTACGTTTTAACGACAACCTGTCAACTCTGAAACCGCGCGCACCCAATTTAATAGGGAGCTTTAGCAACGACGACGGGAACGGCAACGAGAACGTCATGTAAAAACATAAATTCACGTTATTGCGATCACTTCGCGACTATTCCAAGCCTTTTAATATGACAAAGGTGTTTCAGTCCCTCAGGAATGAAACCGTTACGAGCGGCGCTTAATTTTGGGGAGAAAATGAAATTTATCTCCAGGTGCTGACGTTCTCCATAACACTTCAAACTTGGTAATTTCACGTTGTTGCTTTGCTGACGACGGCAAAGAAATGGACAAAAATGAAAAACGCACGTGCAGGGCGTGCAAAGCTATTGTTTTTGCCCACTAAATATGCAAATTTGTAACGTTCTCGTTGCCGTCGCCGTTGTCGTTGCTAAAGCTCCCTACTTTGAGGATACGTCGCCCGCATTGTACGACGCGAACGAGATGAAATAATCACGAAAGACCTACGCTAGTGTAAAGTTACATTTTGAGGTGACGTTTTCGTCGCCTTCGCCGTCGAAGATCGTTAGTGAAAGTCCCTATTTTTAGATGATTTTCTCGTCGAAGTCGTCATGTTCCTCTTTAGTTATAGGCTCTCTTTCAAGTTAGTTCAGTAACCGTCACTTCTTTGGAGTGTATTGGAGTTACTCGAGAGATTCTCAGCCAACGTGCTTCGAAAGATGCCTTTCTTCTCAGTTTCCAAAATTGTATTATTTGCCGCCTATGCTTCTCGCCCACGTCCTCTTTTATTTTGCGGATGCGCTGAAAGAACTCCTCCACTAGCATGTTCATTTCTTTTTGTAGAATTTCCTTGAAATTTACTGGAAATCAAAAACATCTTAAACTTAAAGTGCACCGAAAGCAAACATGTTTGACGATTCTTACCTCAAATTTTCGCTTCTTATCTGCCGAGCAAGGCGCGCAAAGTCATGAAAACTGGCAGCAATTTGGACCCGCAGGCAATGGTCTATCCTCGATTTTACTTCACAAACTGCTTTGCAATGCAGACTTCAAAACACATTTTTACCACAATTGCTTGTAATCTCGCAATCTGATTGGCTAATTTGCCGTTGTCGATGAGAGTCTAGACAACGCTGTACGCGTCATGCTCGCGCCATTTTGTCACGCAATGTAATAGCCATTTAGGAACGCCCATTTTGGGAAATACACCAATTATATTGCGAGAAAGTTATAGGCAACGCTTGCTCTGTCTTTGAGTCATGATTTTGGTAAATGCTCTGAAATAGAAACTTTTTTTGGCGTTGAATATTGTGGTAAAAAACAAATCGAAAGTGCTTTAGCGTTGTCTGTACTCTTATCGACAACGATGTTCTTCATCACACAACATTTTGACCACTGTGATGCCAAATATCGTTGTCGATAAGAGTGCAGACAACGCAGAACCACTTTCGATTTGTTAAATTACGAAGGTATTTTTTTTCTAAAAAAAAATGTTAACGTTTTACACGGGAGTCCTTAATTTAAGGGGGCACCACGTGATTGCTATAGGCTAATGAACTTGTGGTCCTCAATCGGAGCCCGCCAATAACACCGGAACTCCGTGCCCTGCTCTTTTCGATCAGTGTTTGGCATCTTTACCCCCGGGAAAGGGAAGGATGGGGGGGGAACCCAAATATAAAAAGGGGAGGGATGCTGGTCGTCTCGCTTAGGGGTGTCAATTTCGGATATTGGTCTCGCATAGCGTGTTCTGGGCAAAACGCCATCATATGTAGCCGTGAAGGTCTCCTTTAGGGTTGCGCCCAAAGAAATATAAAAGTGTATATTTATTTTAGGGGTCCAAAGAAGTCTGGGCCACACCCAGATTGGTCTCCTTTGGGAGTTAATTTAAAAATTTCGACAAGAATTCCTCCCCTTTTTATATGGGAGTCCTTCCCGGGGATCTTTAACGTCCCACGGAGTTTTTTGAACAAAAAGGGTTGTGAGACGGGGGCTACGGTTTTTAGTCCTTGTCCGAGAAGACTTGAAAGTCTAACGATTTGCGGATGTAACTTCAAAGGCAGCACTTTCTCCTCAGTTGGTTTAAGACCCTGAGTTTTGGTCTGGCCGGAATTGAACTCGCGACCTCCCGCATTGTAGCCCGACGCTCAACTAGCCTGACTCACCGGTGTGCGGAACATAATTATGTAACCAACGGTAGGCCCATTTGGTAAAAAAAATAGTCATACTGATGAAATTCTCCAAGGGAATGTTTTAAACCTTTGAACGACTTTTGAACATTATTTTGAAAATTCTAACCTTTTTTGGCCAGTTTTAAAGCACTGTTTTTTAGGATTTTTCCCAGCGCAATCGGGACAGGCCTAGTGGTCGTTAATGGGAGGCTCGAGTGCATTGTACGAGCAAAAACATTCCTTACCTTTCTGATGCACTTTCTCTCTTGATCGTATGCGACGTATAAATTCACACGCAACTAAAAATACGGCCACTCCGGGGTATATACTTGCGTATCGCCAGTCAAATCCGAAGAGCTCGCCTGAGGCGACCTCTTCCTTGTCGGTAGAATTAGAGGTCTGGAACGAAAATTGATCAAATAAATGGATCGTTCATGAATTCAAAAGAAAGTCATAAATGAATGAAATGCCTCAAAACGATCTTTTCCCTTTTAAGTTATAGATCACTTTTCCATTTTTTTTTTTGTCTTTATGTTAATTAGACCTACTGCCCTCGTTTTGAAACAAAAATTCTTTTGAAATTTCGTGTTCGTAGCGAGGCTAGAAAGGCTTATTAGCATTAAAACAGAAGAATATTTTATTTGGCCGCCATTATGAAAGAGGTCTAAACCATTAGTAAAAACTCCTTAAAACTTGAAAAACAACAATCAACCTATTGTAGGTTATAAGTATAGGAAATCGCATGAACCTGCTCGTGCATTTCGTGATTTATGGGCACGAGTGATGTTTTGAAAGTTCTCAAAATTTGAGAATTATCAAAACATCACAAGTGACCATAAATCACGAAATGCACGAGCAGGTTCATACGATTTTTTGGTTATTATATTCTCAACAAAATTACTCAAACGCGCTACTTTGTTCGTGCTCGTATTCTTCCAGTTTTGGGTTTAGTTTTCTTTCAGTCGCCCATGTTTGCAAGACATTCAACCAGGTCTGTGTAGCTTTCAACGTGTTTTTGTTTTTCGCATTTTTTTTAAGTTGCTCAACGATGCTTTGGTTTGACAAAGCCAACCGACTGTCAGCCATTTTTTTTCACTTTGATGTTCAAATTTGGCGCTTCCCTGGTGTTTCCATAGCAACTTCCGTATTGCACTCTGTAACCTGGATTGCACTCTATAACCTACATATGCATTCGCCATTGTCCAATCAGAAACAAGATATTTTGTTGAGTATATAAAAAGTTGTCTATTTATATGCTCAACACAATATCGCGTTTCTGATTGGTCAATGACGGATGCATAAATAGGTTACGTAGTGCAATACGGAAGTTGCTGGGGAAACACAGCGATTAAGTAATTAATGAATTAAAAAATGTCATGAACGTGCTCGGGCATTTGGTAATGGGCCTTAATCACATGGGAGCCATGTTGAGTCCCGAGGGATTGAAAATGTTTGTTTTGCCCCACCGAGACTCGTTCCCAAACATTTCAACTCGAGGCTGGGGTCGGGGTACGAAATCTATTTTCTATGGCCAAGATGGCCGCCGCGTGAATAAGGCCCATTTATGGTCATTCGTGCTGTTCTGAAAGTTCTCAAATTGCACTCGCCCACTGCTCGTGCAATTTTGAGAACTTTCAAAACAACATTCGTGCCCAGACATCACGAAATGCACTCGCTTTCATATGATTTCCTGTACATACCCAATAAGCCATTTCCTAGTTCATGTCTACCTCCTCTTCAAGGCGAGTCTAAGTGCTAAGTTTTTGTTATGAAAATTAAGTTTCATTCATGTGTAAAGTAGAACTAATTACCATCACAAAAACTTCGCACTTAGACTCGCTTTGAAGAGAAGGCAGACATGAACTCGGAAATGGCCTAACACCTTATATGAAAATTGATTGCGCTGGATGGTAAGATTAAAACAACTTCCGGTCATTTTGCAAAGTTGAAACAATTTACAGTCCAATGAAACTTAATTTTAACAACATTCCATTTGTGCTTGCTGGATATAATAGGGCCGTTTATACGAGAGAAAATAAGCCGCGGCTAACTCTGGCCGCGGCTTACGTAAGCCGCGAAAGGAACTATTTATACGAGTATAAACTCCCTGGCCAGGATAAGCCGCGGCTTGAGAAAGCCGTGAACGTGGATTTTGTACCATTTATAAGGGGTGTTCGCGGCTTACGTAAGCCGCGGCCAGAGTTAGCCGCGGCTTATTTTCTCTCGTATAAACGGCCCTAATATTGGTTTAAGAAAATTCGGTGTTACGAGCTTCTCTTTACCATGTCACACCCAACTGGCCGTCTGGGAATCAATCAAGAATTTAATGACGGTTCCTACTATTGAACGAAATGATATATTAAATGAACCATATATTGAACTGCGGATACGAAATCAAGTAAAGCTATGATCCTCGCAGTTATGGACGCAATTTTAGCAATTGCGTAGAGAAGCCTGAAAAATTCAGGACTTCAATTGCTAAAATTGCGTTCATAACTGCGAGGATCATATCTTTACTCGGTTCCTTCTATTGTTATTGCATACACGTTCTGTGCATCTCTAGATACTCGGGTTCCTACGGGTGATGCTTACTAATACGGGGATATTTTTGCGCGGTTTAAAACCATGCGGAGAAAGCACAACTTGGCAAGTGCTCTTGCTATCCAAAAACAAAATTAGGGATAGCCATACATTTTTCAGAGATAATTAAGCTTCAATTTGGAAAAGAACGCCATGCATTGCTTTCATTGTATTTTAATGCTTTTTACACATATTGTTGATTAACTATCTTTGAAAAATGCGTGGTTACCCCCAATTTTCTTTTTGGATTTCAGTAACACTTGTTAAGATCTGCTTTTCCCGCATATTTATACACCGTGCAAAAATACCTTTGAAGTAGAAGACACCATCCTTTGGATATGAAGTGATAGATAACCAGCGAGACGCGTAGCGCCGAGTTGGTTATAATCATTTCATTTACAGCAAGCCCGAGTAGAATAATTGTTTACTCCAGGATCAACAACTCTTCCATGTTGATTTTATTTATATGCCCCGGCCAATTCCTCCAAAACAGCTATTGTCGGCCATTCTTTCTCAGAGCTGCAAAAAATGTTTTCAGCTGGCTTTATTGCTAACGCGTTATGACACTTGACTATATTAGGTACATCGGGTGCATGAACTGATAGCCTGTGTCCGGCGAGCCAGTGAAAATGCTGGAAATCTGATATCCGGAGTTCAGCTTTTTAATAATTTTAATTATTCCGTGAGCGCCCTAGATATGAGACGGTAAATAATGAACGAGGTGTGTAGAACCGAGTTGACTATAATAGCTACAACCAATGTCGTATCCAACAAGCGCGACTGCGGGAATAATCGTTTTATTACATTTCGATAAATTCTTAACGTTTGGATTACTTGGAAATTTAACTTTCCGCCACGAGTTTTTCAATAATCCAATATGGCTGCTGGTCACGTGAGCCACGAGTTTTTCAATAATCCAATATGGTTGCTGGTCACGTGAGCCAATTAAAACACTAGAAAGGCAATATTTGAGATTGAAATTTGAAAAAAAAAAAAAAGAAGACATACCTGGATAGGCCTGACCTTGCCCTTTATCATCTTAAAGACCTCCGCTCTGTGTGACTGTAAGTACCGATGGAAACACTTGCGAAGAGAAGTCGAGCGAGGACTGAGCACGATGCCGTAGGCAGTTTTGTAATCAACAATTTCGATTACTTCAAACTTGCTAAAGAGGTCATTTCTGAGACCAGCCGAATATGCATCCACTAGAATACCTTGGACTTCTCTTTTCAGAAGAGCTTCGGTTACCTCTTCCAGACTATGGTATTCTTTGCCTTTCAATTGAAGAAAAAAAGAAAAGTAATAAAGTGATGTGGATGATACAGTGTATTCTACAGGGAAAATTTATTTCGCTTTTGTTTCTTCTGAGAAGGTAAGAATCCAGTCGAGCCCGAAACTGCAGAAAGCAACTCAACCCAACCCAAATCGAAGTCAGTGCGGGTTCCGTTTTCGAACCCATCAACCAGTATCGATCTAAACCCGAGTACGTTTCGCTTCCGGGAAACGAGCCTGAATCCGAAGCAAATTCGACCCATGTCTGAGTCGGTTCTAGGAACCTGGTCCGAACCAATCTCTGGACATAAGTGAACCAATCGCGAACTTAAGCCAAGGCCGTGGCGCTTTTTAGAATTGAGTCTGAACCATATGGCGCAGTATCAACACCAAACATCGTTGAATTCTATATGCGTAACTTTTGCATTACCAAACCTTTCAATATGGCCATTAAAAAAAGGTAGCCTTTCACTTAATTCAATGCTATCTGTTTCCATTGTTCTGCTGGTTTGCATCTGACGTCAGGACAGCCATGTTGATGTACAGAACAATGCAGTCATTTTGATTATATCTATTATTATGCAAAACTTGTGGGGCTATTTTCTATTGTTTTCCACTGCAACATGGCCGTCACATCACATGGATGCAAACCAAGAATAGGTTCCCTTTCAAGACATAATGTATCTAAAATTAAACAATACCTGGCTCATATTTTGCGTTTCGTCTCTTGCCTAAGTGATACTCTGGCGAATTCTGTTCGGCTGCAATCTACAGGAAAAGATTACATATTTCGTTTAATATCGGATTCCTAACAATCATCCCACATGCGCGAGATACGAGCTACAAGATAGAGCAGGCAAAGTTAGTGGAGTCCCTGGACTGACAAAAGAGCATCTTCCCTTCCAAGAAGGTCTGCTACCCGGAAAAGGAAATCTATTTACATTTTTTTGCCTCGTTAGCAAAAGGCCATTTCACAGTTGTGTGCTTAGTTACCTGGCCTATGAATGAAAGTGAGGCTGGAGTTGACCTTGTTTTGATAGAAACGTCACCGCTTTTCGTATGTAAATTCTTACTAATTAACATGAAAACAACATCATTAACATAAGAAAAGGAGGGAGGTCTGTATCATAACCAGGTCAACACCAGCCTCACTTTCATTTAAAGGCCAGGTAACTAAGCACACAACAGTCGGAAGACCTTACACAGCAATGACCAGAACCAGGTTGCTGACCAGTGGTTTCCGTTAAAACAATGGTTTGCTGGGGGTGCTCAGTCTCGCGGGCTCAGAAAAAACCTGGTTGTGGTCATTGTTATTTAAGGTTTTTCCTATTAGTCAGCCAAGAATAAAGTACTGAACGTTGAAAGCGCATTGCATCATGATGCTTTGAAAATTCGAAATTTTGCATCCTGAAGAATGTAGGGGATCATTAACGCTTTTTCCACCCAATAATTTGTTCAGTTTTTGATGGCGAATAAATGGTTCCTTATCAAAGCTAAAAGGCTTAAAACTGGATATTTAACTAACTTTATCAAGTTCTTTTAAATATTGAAGTCAATTTGTAAATAGCTTGAGCAAACTCGTATGTTAATAGCACAAAACGTAAACAATGACATCAGCAAAGATTTTCTTATTTCTATCAAGCCGCAGCCCCGTTTACCATCAGTTAAACCTCTCACTCCCAATATCCGAATGTTAATCCTCCTTACTGACTGCCATGTATTAATTGAAATGTCAGTTATGGGAATTTTATTATATATCTCAGTAGACAAAAAAAATATGCTTTAAATGTATTGAGCTTGAGAGGAGAAAATTTATATCAATCACTGTTGGAAGTCAACAGGTAAAATTATTGTCACTGGAATGATTACGGATGACTCATCTGTACGTGATCACCTTAGAGACTCTATTAAGCTTCCATTCGATTTTTCAAGCAGGCGTTGGGTACAGTATTCCAAAATCTATTTCCCTCCCCCTTCCATCCCCCATAATTTGACATTTAGGTTTCCTGTCAAACTCCTCCATCTCTCATCTTGGACACACCTCTGGTTTCCCTGGACACTCACCTTGCTTCCATATATCTTCGGCGCACTTTTTAGAGTGTCTGTCGTCCGCGATGACGTCAGCATTGCCATGGTGACTGCGATGATAACGAGGCCGAAATACATCCATACGACAGAAAAGAAGCGTCCCCTGTAAGACAACGGCGCTCGGTCCCCATACCTGCGATAAAAGGTAGTTTAAGCAAAGCAAAGACAACGAAAACGTCACTCCAACATATAACTTAGCGCTATCGCCAGTATTTCGAGAGTATTCTCTCTTGTTCAACTTGTACAATACGGGCGAACTATCCTGTAACTGGATGGGTACGAACGATTTTAAAGGAAAATAGACAATGAATGGTTCATTGTTATATGCTCACGTTGTCTTCATAAACCTAATATTTTTTTTCACGGCGTTGTTGTTTTGTAGAGTATGGCAAAGAAATACACTGAAGTGCGTGCCAATCAACCAATCCTTGTTGCGTTGTCCTTGCCGTAACCATCGTCTTTGCTTAAACTCCCTAATCGTGTGAAGCAAGGTCGCATTCTTCACGTAGGATATGGAATTTTCAGGTTACCTCCATTTCTTCGAGATTACTATAAATTTCGTAACAAGAACGAATGGACTTAACACTCACGAACAAAAGAATACTTTGGCTCCAGGCGATTTTTGGGAGTTTAAGAAACTACGACGTCTACAGCAATGAAAACAGCACAAAAGAATAACATTGGTTAAAAGGGGAAAAAAAATCGTGATGCACGTGCGGCACGCATTTTCAGTTAGCACGTATTTTTGCTGTCCTCTGCATAATCACCATATTTGTGGTTTAGACGGCAACGTAAACATTCATTCAAATGTGAACTTTTTGTTTCATTTGACGAGTAGCATGAGGGGAATACTTCCTGTGGTCTTGAGTTGGGCAGAAGAGAAGTTATACACATACCCTAATGTTGTCATGGTAACAAAGGACCACCAGAGCCCCTCCCAGGTCCCTCGAATGAAGGATGGATGAAAATCGTTCGCGTTTCCGGTTCTCTCCTGACAATGTAAGAAAAAGAAGGCATCGTAGATTAGATTTACTGTAAGATCTTAGAAGAGACAAATTAAATAGGCAATGTTCACGTTAGCGTCATTTGACTACAACTGCCAGAATTCAGTTTGCTTTTCTTTTCTTATTTAAATTTTGTATTCCCAGCGGGGTAAAAATAACAATAGTTCTAATTAGCATGAGACAAGCAAAACCTGAAGGATTCTGGTACTTGTAGTCAAATGGCG
>NC_090887.1:9595478-9600478 GCF_036669925.1 Montipora capricornis | reverse complement strand
ATACTTTCAAATCCGATGACGTTACAAACTCAGGTCCAGTCTTTGCCGTCTAAACATTCAGCATGGCCACTGAACGAAATGCTATTGCTTCTCTTGTCGCCAACTCGCGCGCCTGATGCCGCATGTTCTATTGACAATAGTAACAAAGGAGTCCTTGATACTAGGACGAATCCGGATACGTGTGGATCGGCAAATTCGATTTGAATCGGGATACGATTGGGCGCGAACATTTTTTAATCGGCAAAGAGCAAGTTGCGGATTCAAAAATATCCGAATGCGTGTGGCAAAGCAAGTTAACCAAAGAGGTCAAATTAACAAAAAAGAGGTCAAATTAACAACAACGAAAAAAAAAGAGACGAAAAGGGAGATAAACAAAAGAAAGCACTTGAGAATTTATTTATTTTTTCAAGCTTTACATTTTAAACAAACAATATATTATAACCAGGGGTAATATGGAAGATGAACTAACCTTTTTCTGGCTTCAAACGGGCCGTTTACTTAGGCGATAACTTCATTTCCGAACAATTGCATTGCCGGAAGGCAACTTCAAAACCAGTCTCTCTATTCCCTTCCACTACTTGTCTCGAGGATGACAACAAGGAAAGGAAACCGAGAGAGCCTGTGTTCCAACTTCGTTCCCACGACCTTTCCTTTCGCTTCGGGACATGCGTAACATGTCCTCATCTGAAATGACGATTATCGACAATTCCTAATTTTTTGGATTAACTTTATTGTCATTTTAGATTAGTCTGTCCCAGGACTTGTGGTAGCAGGTAAAAAGAAAAACAGTAGAAGTTGCAATCCTGGACAGGATTTGAACTCGGAGCACCCCTTTAAAGAAACTGTTTTTATCCACTTAAACACTAAAGATCAACTGACTGGTAAGTGTGCCGGTTATTTACCAAAACTAATGGCATATAAATAAAATCATTTCTGAATAATTGTTAAGTCTACGCCTTGATTTTAAAATGGCTAGCTTTCTCTTTAGATTTGGTAACCGACGTTTCTCCTGTTTAAACTTCTTTCTCAGCGGGTGATAATACACGTTTACAGCTGCATTCGGAAGAAAAAAATGTTGGCATATAAAAAAAATTAATGTTCTGGCAGTTAGCGATGTGGTAAAGTAAGTAAGTAGTAGTTAAGTCTTTATTTCATGGGGTGGCACGTATTAGCCTGAGCTAATAAACTTGTGGCCCTCTAAAGAATAAAATAAAAAAATATATACTAAGCTATAAAATTACAACGAATACTATATAATCTACTAAACTATTTAAAAGATAAAATGTAGCATTATAATCATGTCGCAATTCATCAAGTAACCTCAATAGAAAAATGATCAAGATTCTGCTGTTGTTTAAAAAACTCACCGTGGTAGTCAAGTGGTTAAGTGAAAGGGTTATTAATCGAACATTTTCATGTTCGAGTCCTGCGAGTTCAGGCATGGGGGTTCGGAATTTATACATATTCATTTCCCATAATCCCTATCAAGCGCTAAGCGTCCTCGGCAAATCTTTTCAAATGCAAATTAATTTGCCCGCATTAGCCTCCATTTCATGCTAGATCCAGTCCAACCGTTAGAATACGAAACTGGCCTATTGACGATAGTAGTCAATTTAGAGAAAATTAGGAATTGTCGATAATCGTCATTTCAGAGGTAGGGCATGCGTTGAATGCAAAGGAAATGGGTCGTGGGAACGAGGTTGTCGGGAAGGCCACATTAACCGGAACACTTTACTTACTATCACGGCAGTCTTGAACGTGAAGTTAGCTTCTTTGCCATCCCCAGCATTGGTATAAGCAAGAATTTTGCCATGATACTTGGTAGCTTTATCCAGATTTAAAAGCATCACTGTTCTAGCTGGTGGAACTGTCGTTTTCTCTTGCTTAGTGCCGTTAACCAGTCTTTCGTACGAGATGCGGTATCCTCGAATGATACCGTTGTGGAACTCGTTTGGATTGGGCCTCCAGCGTAACCTCACGGAAATTGAGTCCAGCACCACTGGTTCAGCTATTTCCGGCGGCTTACTGGGAACTAAAGAATAACAGAAATTACGTACTCGGTAAAGAAGGCAAACTTTCAGGTGAAAAACCACACGGGGAAAATGAGGAACTTTAATTTCCAAGATCGAAAACGTTATTCTCCTAACTAGTACATAGATTTCTTTGTTGGGTAGTCATGAGAAGTTGGTGTTATATCAAGATCACATCTCTTAAGCTGATAATTAACTTCATTCTCAACACATGTCTGACTCACATTTCATTGAAATTGTGAGGAGAATTTACAGGCTGATCACTCCTGGGAATCAAAGGGTTACAGACCCTGTGAAGGCCATGGAAGGATCTTTCCCTATCTTTCCGGGAGTGTCGTTTCTAACTGTGAATAGGTTGATATTTGAGTGCGCTTTTAATATGTTCTAAATAAATAAAGGAGATGAACATAATAAATTGTCATTCTTTTGACCAATCTTTTAAATATGATCATTTGTGGCTGAAGGTGTGTATTTTTATTGTTGAATGATGATGCTGATAATAGACGCATATTTGTTTATTCTCAGCATTGGACTGGAACTTGCTTGCAATGGAGGCTAAGGCGGGGGAATATATTAAAAATTTATTTGCATTTGAAAAGATTTCCCGCATTAGCCTCCAGTACAAGCTAGTTCCAGTCCAACACTGAAAATACGAATATGTTGCTATTACAGGACGTTCGCGCTAATTTTTTGTGGCCGCAACGTAACACTGCGCAGGTAACGCGACTGTAATATGTTACGCATTACTCGAGCATTAGATGAAGTTGAGGTTTGAAAACCTTTGCAGAAACCGTGGACGATAAGTCTTTGTCACAGCGTTTGGATAAGAGACGATCGTGATCAGTCAAAATGATTAAAAATATTTAGGAAAGTCAAGTTAGGACTACTGCACGACTGATGTTTCGCGTTTGTTTTATCAGTCGTGCACTAGTCTACTTGACTTTCATAAATATTGTTCAAGCATTCGTTAAAATAACATTGGCGACCAAAAAACGCCGCGGAAAAAGAATGGCACATTGATTTCAAAATCATCATGAAACGTTAAAGAGAAGTGAGCGGGAGATGGGAAAAAAGCTCTTTAAAATGTAGGAGCTGACTGACTCGAAGGTAGCTGCTGATCGAGTAGTGGATGAAAGTTTGGAAAACTCGGAGGACGAGCCGTTGCGTAAATTAATGGGCTGTTTTCTTATTATTTAATGTTTTTTATTTACCCTACGAACTTAAGTTCAAATGAATGTATGTTTTGGAAGTTCTTATCCTTACTTTCGTGAAAATAGAGCAGATTTTCGTCCTCTGTCGGCTTGAATGATAGTGCGGACCTGCCGTGGAAAAAAACAGCGATTAAATTTCACAAAAACCCCACACCTCCAGAAGACGAGCCATGACGGGGGGGGCAATGGAGAACTATTATACAAACACTAACCATATGAAGATGACGACTGCTTCAAAACTTCGTGCTGTGCTCGAGAAAGCTTTGTTTTGGGGGGGAAAAACCTTTCATCCCTTCAACTGATCGATCCTCCTCTGGTTCCGAGTCCTTCCCCGACAGGTCACGCAAAAACTGACAACAAACGAAGTTTTCCAAGAGCTTCGTTAAAAATCACATCGATCTTTACTCCCTTGGATCATCGGTGACCCCTATTTTTTAATCATGAATCACTTACTAGTCTAACCTTACTATCATACAAAATATGATAAAATGAAAAAAAATCTCACGCGTAAGAAGATTTATCTTTTTTTTTAAATTTTCTTTACCTCGTGCCATCTGAATTCGGGTAGTGGTTTGCAACGGAATAGAGGTGTACGAAAACGCGCGTCCAGGATGACCTCTACTGTTTTACGACATCCCTAGCGGCCATGAAATTATCTTAAACATACCACCCTAACAACCTATGCACGGAAACCTTTCCACTCTAACAGTTTATGTTTAGGATTTTCGATGGATGAGCAGATTGAGGCTACCTTTCGTTATTTATGACAGAATTTATCGAAAGTTAAAGGCATTTGTCCACTGCCTTGTCGTCCGAAACAAAAAGGTCGGTGACCCCCAATTTTTTGTTTTTTATATTTTTTGGAAGTTAAATTACTTCATTGACCCTAAACTCTAGTACGAGAAATGAAAAAATCTCACCGTAGGAAGAGTTTTGGCGCGAACGTCCTTAGAATAGGCAGTTCGCTTATTCGTACGGGAACCTGTACAACGACATTTAGAGTGAACTTTCGTATGACTCTTGAAAACGCAGTGTTCGCAATTTGTTTCACGGACCAATGTTTGGCAAGATTAAAACAAAGCCTCTCCTTATTCCTGCAAAAGAAACACCCTGATATGGGCAGGTAAACCAGTGTCGACTGTCCACAATCACATTCTGCTTCTTCAAATGTCATCAAAGCGATACTTCTCAGAAAGGTCCATGGAGATGACGTTTGTTTTCCATCCGCTTTCGTGTAAGCCAATGCAAAATTGCGCGCTGGGTTTGTTTTTGTTCGATAAGCCAATTAAATGTTTGTGCATTGCGTTGTTTACGTTTTGATTGTACGTTTATTTTTCAACAGTCGTTTGAAAGTCGTGCTATAGATATGACTATAACAGGTTCTAACCCGACCTTGACCGACACATACGCCAAGCAGTTCTATTGAAAGGAAACCGTTTTATAATTAAACATGGGTGCTTACCTTAATTACTGTTTATCCAAAATGCTCTCCTTCCCCGAATTATCTGATATACACAATTGCTAATTTGCTCGAAATTGCGTATAACAGATAAATTCGGAACACGTGATGTCCCACGACTTGTGGTAGCAAGGGGGGAAAAGTCATAAAACGTGGATAGGATTTGAACCAGAAGTTTCAACTCTACATAGGCACCCCGCTTCACCACGAAGATAAGAAACCACTCTCTCAAAAAACAATTTATATAACTATCCCATAGATTATTCTTGCCGTGAAGAGATGATAGTCCACTTTTCGATA
>NC_090887.1:9582473-9588499 GCF_036669925.1 Montipora capricornis | reverse complement strand
CGTGGTTACCCCGTGCAATTTTCTTTTGTGGAATTTCAGTATACACTTGTTAAGATACTGCGTTTCCCGCATATTTATACAACCGTGCAAAAATAGCCTATTTAACGTAAGAAGACACCCATCCTTTGGAGTATGAAGTGATATAGATAACCAGGCGAGACGGCGTAGCGCCCTGAGTTGGTTATAAGCATTTCATTTACACCAAGCCCGAGTAGAATATTGTTTTACATCGCAGGGATCAACAACTCTTCCATGTTGATTTATTTATATGCCCCGTCCAATTCCTCCAAAACGGCCTATTTCGCGCATCTCTTTCTCAGAGCTTCTGGGTCAAAAAATTAGTTTTCTAGCTGGCTTTATATGCTAACCTCGTTATGACACTTGACTATATTAGGTACATCGGGTGTATGACTGATAGCCTGTGTCCCTGGCTGAGCCCAGTGAAAATGCTGGAAATCTGATACTCCGAGTTCAGGCTTTTTAATAATTTTAATTATTACCGTGAGGCGCACCTATGATATGAGGACGGTAAATAATTAACGAGGTGTGTAGAACCGAGTTGACTGTATATTAGCTACAACACCAATGTCCGTATCCACACAAGCGCGACTGCGGGAATAATCGTTTTGCTTACATTTCGATAAATTCTTAACGTTTGGATTACTTGGAAATTTAACTTTCCGCCACGAGTTTTTCAATAATCCACTATGGCTGCTGGTCACGTGAGCCCACGAGTTTTTCAATAATCCAATATGGTTGCTGGTCACGTGAGCCCAATTAAAACACTAGAAAGGCAATATTTGAGATTGAAAATTTTGAAAAAAAAAAAAAAAGAAGACATACCTGGATAGGCCTGACCTTGCCCTTTATCATCTTAAAAGACCTCCGCTCTGTGTGACTGTAAGTACCGATGGAAACACTTGCGAAGAGAAGTCGAGCGAGGACTGAGCACGATGCCGTAGGCAGTTTTGTAATCAACAATTTCGATTACTTCAAACTTGCTAAAGAGGTCATTTCTGAGACCAGCCGAATATGCATCCACTAGAATACCTTGGACTTCTCTTTTCAGAAGAGCTTCGGTTACCTCATCCAGACTATGGTATTCTTTGCCTTTCAATTGAAGAAAAGAAGAAAAGTAATAAAGTGATGTGGATGATACAGTGTATTCTACAGGGAAAATTTATTTCGCTTTTGTTTCTTCTGAGAAGGTAAGAATCCAGTCGAGCCCGAAACTGCAGAAAGCAACTCAACCCAACCCAAATCGAAGTCAGTGCGGGTTCCGTTTTCGAACCCATCAACCAGTATCGATCTAAACCCGAGTACGTTTCGCTTCCGGGAAACGAGCCTGAATCCGAAGCAAATTCGACCCATGTCTGAGTCGGTTCTAGGAACCTGGTCCGAACCAATCTCTGGACATAAGTGAACCAATCGCGAACTTAAGCCAAGGCCGTGGCGCTTTTTAGAATTGAGTCTGAACCATATGGCGCAGTATCAACACCAAACATCGTTGAATTCTATATGCGTAACTTTTGCATTACCAAACCTTTCAATATGGCCATTAAAAAAAGGTAGCCTTTCACTTAATTCAATGCTATCTGTTTCCATTGTTCTGCTGGTTTGCATCTGACGTCAGGACAGCCATGTTGATGTACAGAACAATGCAGTCATTTTGATTATATCTATTATTATGCAAAACTTGTGGGGCTATTTTCTATTGTTTTCCACTGCAACATGGCCGTCACATCACATGGATGCAAACCAAGAATAGGTTCCCTTTCAAGACATAATGTATCTAAAATTAAACAATACCTGGCTCATATTTTGCGTTTCGTCTCTTGCCTAAGTGATACTCTGGCGAATTCTGTTCGGCTGCAATCTACAGGAAAAGATTACATATTTCGTTTAATATCGGATTCCTAACAATTATCCCACATACGCGAGATGCGAGCTACAAGATAGAGCAGGCAAAGTTAGTGGAGTCCCTGGACTGACAAAAGAGCATCTTCCCTTCCAAGAAGGTCTGCTACCCGGAAAAGGAAATCTATTTACATTTTTTGCCTCGTTAGCAAAAGGCCATTTCACAGTTGTGTGCTTAGTTACCTGGCCTATGAATGAAAGTGAGGCTGGAGTTGACCTTGTTTTGATAGAAACGTCACCGCTTTTCGTATGTAAATTCTTACTAATTAACATGAAAACAACATCATTAACATAAGAAAAGGAGGGAGGTCTGTATCATAACCAGGTCAACACCAGCCTCACTTTCATTTAAAGGCCAGGTAACTAAGCACACAACAGTCGGAAGACCTTACACAGCAATGACCAGAACCAGGTTGCTGACCAGTGGTTTCCGTTAAAACAATGGTTTGCTGGGGGTGCTCAGTCTCGCGGGCTCAGAAAAAACCTGGTTGTGGTCATTGTTATTTAAGGTTTTTCCTATTAGTCAGCCAAGAATAAAGTACTGAACGTTGAAAGCGCATTGCATCATGATGCTTTGAAAATTCGAAATTTTGCATCCTGAAGAATGTAGGGGATCATTAACGCTTTTTCCACCCAATAATTTGTTCAGTTTTTGATGGCGAATAAATGGTTCCTTATCAAAGCTAAAAGGCTTAAAACTGGATATTTAACTAACTTTATCAAGTTCTTTTAAATATTGAAGTCAATTTGTAAATAGCTTGAGCAAACTCGTATGTTAATAGCACAAAACGTAAACAATGACATCAGCAAAGATTTTCTTATTTCTATCAAGCCGAAGCCCCGTTTACCATCAGTTAAACCTCTCACTCCCAATATCCGAATGTTAATCCTCCTTACTGACTGCCATGTATTAATTGTAATGTCAGTTATGGGAATTTGATTATATATCTCAGTAGACAAAAAAAAATATGCTTTAAATGTATTGAGCTTGAGAGGAGAAAATTTATATCAATCACTGTTGGAAGTCAAAAGGTAAAATTATTGTCACTCGAATGATTACGGATGACTCATCTGTACGTGATCACCTTAGAGACTCTATTAAGCTTCCATTCGATTTTTCAAGCAGGCGTTGGGTACAGTATTCCAAAATCTATTTCCCTCCCCCTTCCATCCCCCATAATTTGACATTTAGGTTTCCTGTCAAACTCCTCCATCTCTCATCTTGGACACACCTCTGGTTTCCCTGGACACTCACCTTGCTTCCATATATCTTCGTCGTACTTTTTAGAATGTCTGTCGTCCGCGTTGACGTCAGCATTGCCATGGTGACTGCGATGATAACGAGGCCGAAATACATCCATACGATAGAAAAGAAGCGTCCCTTGTAAGACAACGGCGCTCGGTCCCCATACCTGTGATAAAAGGTAGTTTAAGCAAAGCAAAGACAACGAAAACGTCACTCCAAAATATAACTTAGCGCTATCGCCAGTATTTCGCGAGTATTCTCTCTTGTTCAACTTGTACAATACGGGCGAACTATCCTGTAACTGGATGGGTACGAACGGTTTTAAAGGAAAATAGACAATGAATGGTTCATTGTTATATGTTCACGTTGTCTTCAAAAACCTAATATTTTTTTTCACGGCGTTGTTGTTTTGTAGAGTATGGCAAAGAAATACACTGAAGTGCGTGCTAATCAACCTTGTTGCGTTGTCCTTGTCGTAACCATCGTCTTTGCTTAAACTCCCTAATCGTGTGAAGCAAGGTCGCATTCTTCACGTAGGATATGGAATTTTCAGGTTACCTCCATTTCTTTGAGATTACTATAAATTTCGTAACAAGAACGAATGGACTTAACACTCACGAACAAAAGAATACTTTGGCTCCAGGCGATTTTTGGGAGTTTAAGAAACTACGACGTCTACAGCAATGAAAACAGCACAAAAGAATAACATTGGTTAAAAGGGGAAAAAAAATCGTGATGCACGTGCGGCACGCATTTTCAGTTAGCACGTATTTTTGCTGTCCTCTGCATAATCACCATATTTGTGGTTTAGACGGCAACGTAAACATTCATTCAAATGTGAACTTTTTGTTTCATTTGACGAGTAGCATGAGGGGAATACTTCCTGTGGTCTTGAGTTGGGCAGAAGAGAAGTTATACACATACCCTAATGTTGTCATGGTAACAAAGGACCACCAGAGCCCCTCCCAGGTCCCTCGAATGAAGGATGGATGAAAATCGTTCGCGTTTCCGGTTCTCTCCTGACAATGTAAGAAAAAGAAGGCATCGTAGATTAGATTTACTGTAAGATCTTAGAAGAGACAAATTAAATAGGCAATGTTCACGTTAGCGTCATTTGACTACAACTGCCAGAATTCAGTTTGCTTTTCTTTTCTTATTTAAATTTTGTATTCCCAGCGGGGTAAAATAACAATAGTTCTAATTAGCATGAGACAAGCAAACCTGAAGGATTCTGGTACTTGTAGTCAAATGGCGTTATCATGCAAATGTCCTATTGGAAAGGCCACTTTCAATAATACCACAATACTCTTTGTCTGCCCTCCAAACGTTTGCATTAGCATTGTTTCCAGTTTCTCTTGAGACTTACAATGGTCCCAAGAGAAAATGAAAACAATGCTTATGCAAAATATAAGAGGGCAAACAAAGAGTATTATTGTATTTTTGAAAGTGGCCTACGATAGGCCTTATTCATAAATGCAGGTCAATTTATAATTCTTTTGTCCAAGTGTAAATTAGTCTATCAAGCCTCGACATCATACAGTGAATTGAAAAGAATTCTTGCTCTAAAATGAGGCTTGGTAGGCTAATTTGCACTTAGACGAAAGGATTATAAATGTGACCGCCATTTATGAATAATGTCTATTTTGTGGATCAACATCAGGCAATGTTTGCTGATGTCATTGTTTGCATTTTGTGCCAAAAACTTTGGAAATTTGCTCACGGAAGTGATTAGATGCACGCTCAATACGAAGTGTCCCTCTTAAGTCTAAGCCTTTGCTACATATTTCCAACAATGAGGTAAGGGTAAAGGTTAGCGTTATTTTTAGCTAAGGACAAATGCAGCTGTATCGTATTGCAAATGAGAAAAACTAATTTTGAAAAGGGCTGTTACAATTCATCTAAGCCTCCCGCTCCTCCCCAAAGAAGATCGCCCTCCCGACTCCTCCCCCCGTGACTTCAAAGTCTACGCCTTTGCTACCTATTTCCAACAACAAGGTAAAAAGGATAAAGGTTAGCGTTATTTTTAGCTTAGGGTAAATGCAGCTGTTTATCCTTAGGGTAAATGCAGCTGTTTATCCTTAGGGTAAATGCAGCTGTTTATCCTTAGGGTAAATGCAGCTGTTTATCCTTAGGGTAAATGCAGCTGTTTATCCTTAGGGTAAATGCAGCTGTTTATCCTTAGGGTAAATGCAGCTGTTTATCCTTACTCGAGGAGTAGCATTTGTGAGGGGGATACGGGGGAAGGGTCACTTTGCAACGTTAATTGTTTGTAATCCAAGACACAAGTGATGTTAAAGTGAGGGAGAAGAGCAAGGGTCACACTTCGTGACGCTTATTGAAATCCGCGGGCATCTAATTAGGAGGTATTTCTGGACATGAGCGAATTTCAATCGAGTGTCGTAAAATCAAAACCAAAGTAATTACTTTGGCCAATCAAAAAGGACGGAGACAATCCAGTAAACCAATCAAAACTCGAAGTAATTACACGTAGCGACACAAAGCGCGAGAAAATGTGCACGCGCGAGCCACGATTGGTTTTGGTTTCACTTCTGATCGATTGAGAAAATGGCGCAAGAACTATGAAACAATCACTGAGTGAAGTAATGCATAACCAAAGCAATTCGCTAATTACTTTCGACACTCAATTGACAACCGCTCTATCTGAAGTCGTCCAGCTATACACAAATGAACTTTTCTCATCTCAAACGAATTTCTTCATCTATGTCAGCTCCCTGATTTTAAGGACTTTTCATTCAGTTATTAGCGGATAATTAGCAATCGAAAACAGGTACATTAAATTAATCGATGGCAAGTATCCAATAAGCCCATAAATGTTTGGTTGAATTTTGAATCTTTTAAAGCA
>NC_090887.1:9574973-9577473 GCF_036669925.1 Montipora capricornis | reverse complement strand
TCGATGTCGCGGCAGCAACCGACACTTTGTACTCTTCATATGGTTCAAGATTGGTCAACAACACGTGAGTCTGACTTGCGTCAACTTCAGTCTCTATCACGTCTTCTTCTTCTGTCTCACGTCGCCAACCTTAACACGTTGATACGTCACGATGTAGTTCGTTAAGGTTCCATGCCTGAATTGCTCGGGAACGGGTTTCCAGGTCACATTGAGCTTTGTCGGTGAGATTCGGTTCACAGGTTTGAGTTCAACCGGAGGCTGACTGGGTACTAGTGAACAAACACAACCCATGTTATCTCTATCTCTTACTTTTAAAACAACCAAACTCAATGCTTCGTGTCCAATAAATGTCTCGTCGATCATACATTATTTAAGTTAGAAAAAACAGAGAAACTTTGAAAAACTGTTGGCTGATCAGTTTTCAAAAACCCCAATTGAAATCCATTTTCATCTTCAATTTTGCCCATCCCTACTTTCGTCTATATTTGCTGCTCTATTCAAACCTTCCTTGAGTGATTTGGTGGTCAGTGGCCATCCCCCCACCCCCACCCCCTTCCCGTCGCTGAATTTGGCTTAATTTCGTAACACAGCCCCTTTAACACAACTCAAAGACAAGGTTGAATATTAAATTTGATTTTCTACTCTGCTCGTGATTTTTCTTCAACGCTAGGTTAGTCTGACGCAGGAGAGGAAATATTAACCTTCCTTTGAATGTATAATTGATGGCTACTTTTGAATCGGCAACTTTTTCTTTACGAATTCGCCTTGCCTCCACATCTATTCCCAGGCCCCATTCCAGTGAATGCTGGATGCGAATCCGCAACTTTTTGAAACCGCTATCCAGAATGATTTCGAATCGTGTGGACGATCGAATCCGGATACTTTCAAATCCGATGACGTTACAAACTCAGGTCCAGTCTTTGCCGTCTAAACATTCAGCATGGCCACTGAACGAAATGCTATTGCTTCTCTTGTCGCCAACTCGCGCGCCTGATGCCGCATGTTCTATTGACAATAGTAACAAAGGAGTCCTTGATACTAGGACGAATCCGGATACGTGTGGATGGGCAAATTCGATTTGAATCGGGATACGAGTGGGCGCGAACATTTTTTAATCGGCAAAGAACAAGTAGCGGATTCAAAAATATCCGGATGCGTGTGGCAAAGCAAGGTAACCAAAGAGGTCAAATTAACAAAAAGAGGTCAAATTAACAACAACAACGAAAAAAAAAGAGACGAAAAGGGAGATAAACAAAAGAAAGCACTTGAGAATTTATTTATTTTTTCAAGCTTTACATTTTAAACAAACAATATATTATAACCAGGGGTAATATGGAAGATGAACTAACCTTTTTCTGGCTTCAAACGGGCCGTTTACTTAGGCGATAACTTCATTTCCGAACAATTGCATTGCCGGAAGGCAACTTCAAAACCAGTCTCTCTATTCCCTTCCACTACTTGTCTCGAGGATGACAACAAGGAAAGGAAAGCGAGAGAGCCTGTGTTCCAACTTCGTTCCCACGACCTTTCCTTTCGCTTCGGGACATGCGTAACATGTCCTCATCTGAAATGACGATTATCGACAATTCCTAATTTTTTTTGGATTAACTTTTATTGTCATTTTAGATTAGTCTGTCCCAGGACTTGTGGTAGCAGGTAAAAAGAAAAACAGTAGAAGTTGCAATCCTGGACAGGATTTGAACTCGGAGCACCCCCTTTAAAGAAACTGTTTTTATCCACTTAACCACTAAAGATCAACTGACTGGTAAGTGTGCCGGTTATTTACCAAAACTAATTGGCATATAAATAAAATCATTTCTGAATAATTGTTAAGTCTACGCCTTGATTTTAAAATGGCTAGCTTTCTCTTTAGATTTGGTAACCGACGTTTTCTCCTGTTTAAACTTCTTTCTCAGCGGGTGATAATACACGTTTACAGCTGCATTCGGAAGAAAAAAATGTTGGCATATAAAAAAAATTAATGTTCTGGCAGTTAGCGATGTGGTAAAGTAAGTAAGTAGTAGTTAAGTCTTTATTTCATGGGGTTGGCACGTATTAGCCTGAGCTAATAAACTTGTGGCCCTCTAAAGAATAAAATAAAAACAAATATATACTAAGCTATAAAATTACAACGAATACTATATAATCTACTAAACTATTTAAAAGATAAAATGTAGCATTATAATCATGTCGCAATTCATCAAGTAACTTAAATAGAAAAATGATCAAGATTCTGCTGTTGTTTAAAAAACTCATTGTGGTAGTCTAGTGGTTAAGTGAAAGGGTTATTAATCGAACATTTTCATGTTCGAGTCCTGCGAGTTCAGGCATGGGGGTTCGGAATTTATACATATTCATTTCCCATAATCCCTATCAAGCGCTAAGCGTCCTCGGCAAATCTTTTCAAATGCAAATTAATTTGCCCGCATTAGCCTCCATTTCATGCTAGATCCAGTCCAACCGTTAGAATACGAAACTGGCCTATTGACGATAGTAGTCA
>NC_090887.1:9567473-9572473 GCF_036669925.1 Montipora capricornis | reverse complement strand
GCTATTCGTACGGGACCTGTACACCGACATTTAGAGTGAATTTCGTATGACCTTGAAAAAGTGTTCGCAATTTGTTTCACGGACCAATGTTTGGCAAGATTAAAACAAAGCCTCTCCTTATTCCTGCAAAAGAAACCCCTGATATGGGCAGTAAACAGTTCGATTGCCCAATCACATTTCTGCTTTTCAAATGTCATCAAAGCGATACTTTCCAGAAAGGTCCATGGATAGATGACGTTGTTTCCATCCGCGTTCGTTAAGCCAATGAAAATTCGCGCTCGTTTGTTTTTGTTCGATAAGCCAATTAAATGTTTTGCATTTTTGTTTACGTTTTGATTTTACGTTTATTTTTCAAAGTCGTTTGAAAGTCGCTCTTAGAATGACTATAACAGGTTCTAACCCGAACCTTGACCGACACATAGCCAAGCAGTTATTGAAAGGAAACCGTTTTATAATTAAAATGGGTGCTTACACTTAATTACTGTTTATCCAAAATGTCCTCCTCCCCGAATTTATCTGATATACACAATTGCTAATTTGCTCGAAATTGCGTATAACAGATAAATTCGGACACTGTGTCCCACGACTTGTGGTAGCAGGGGAAAAGTCATACCCGTGGATAGGATTTGAACCAGAAGTTTCAACTCTATAGGACCCGCTTCACCACTGAAGATAAGAAACCACTCTCTCAAAAAACAATTTATTTAACTCTCCCATAGATTGTTCTTGCTGAAGAGGGATGGTCCACTTTCGATATAATAAAATTCAGTCGTAAACAAAAGGCATCATCTCGAGGCTCTGGGAAACAAATATTAAGATTTGTATGAGTTTATTCCCCACAGCCTCGAGATGATGTCTTTTGTTTAGGACTGAATTTTTATACATCGAAAAGGGGCTATTAGGCATAAGCTAGATTAATTAGGCCTAGGGTTAGATTTTAAAATATGTAGCTTTGTCGTGAAGTTTGATAATCAACCTTTTGCAGTGTTTAAGGACGGGGCCTACTATTGTTATTGCGCATACGTTCTGCGCATCTCCAGATACTTGGATTTCCTATCGGTAGTGCTTACTAATGCAGGGATATATATTTTTGCGCGGTTTAAATTTATGCGGAGAAAGCAGAACTTAGCAAGTGCTCTTGGTATCCAAAAAGAAAATTGGGGGTAACCATGCATTTTTCAGAGATAATCAAGCTTTAATTTGGAAAGGAACGCCATACATTGCTTTGTATTTTAAAGCTTTTTGCCAATGTTGTTGATTAATTATCTTTGAAAAATGCGTGGTTACCCCCAATTTTCTTTTTGGATTTTAATAACACTTAATGAGATCTGCTTTTCTCGTATATTGAGTGAGCAGCGAAAAAATACCTTTGAATTAGCAGGCACCGTCCTTAATACTGTTTGTTGCCGAGTGATAATATAGCATCATCAAATTAATAGTGTTTAATAAAATATTGTCCCTGAGCAGCTAGCGGTTTGGTGTTCAAGCGGTTAAGTGACGGGTTAAAATAATCAACATTCCCAGGTTCGAGTCCTATGTCCATTCACTTGAGTTGTCTTTTCAAACAAATATGACCATTCCCCACAAGTCCTGGCCATGGGACACAGTGTCCAAAATTAACGATAAAAGCCAATTCAGAGCAAATTAGCAATTGTGTATGGGTGGAGGATGAGTTGGTTTATCAGCGCTTTAGACTTTTTTCATAATGGCGGCCCGATAAAACATTCTTTTGTTTTAATGCTGATAAGCCTTTCCAGCCTCGCTGCAATGCGCAAAATTTAAAAGAATATCTTAAACAAAATGAAGCAAGTAGGTCTAATTAAGATAAATACAATAGAATATCAAATCGGTCGCCATTTATGAAAGTGGTCTATTTGAAATGGGTGCTTAGACTGAAATGCGAGAAACACAAGGCAGGTCAGATGGCCGTTGACATCGAACGAAGGAGGTATTTCATGAAATTAACAGGCATCAATGCCATAGTTTGATAGCTGAACTGTATATAAAAGAATTAAAGACGAGGTAAGACTTTCCGAGTGTTACCGAACCTGTCCTTCTAATAAGACTCCCGTATGAATAACAATATAGGTCAGTGTACGGATCCCGTACGAACAGCCACTTTGTTACTGTTGTTGTTGTTGTTATAATTATCATTATCATTATCATAATCGTTATCGTTATCGTTATCGTTATCATTGTCATTATCATTACCATTATTATGCATTTTAAGTGTCAATGAATAACGACGTGTTGATTGGTCAACTTTTAACATAAGACATGACACCGCAAAAGTTGGCGTCAGCTAATGTGTGAATGGCGTGACAAGATATGAAAAGAGTTACATAAAAAGGTTGCGTGACATTACGTAGCCTTACCTCCCTCATGTGTCCTGACGGTTTTTGGACTACTGAAGTTTCCGGGTTGGGTTGAACGAGCAGCGACTTGTATTTTGTATTCCGCAAATATTTTCAAATTTGTCAGAGTAAACTTAGCAACATCATCAACGTTCTGTGTTCGTTCGTGTTCTCCCAACACGGAATTCGTGTATTTGATGTCGTAACCTTGCAATTGGAAACCGACAATGCTTCTTCGTTCCAAGGGGGTCCATGTAACGAGAATTGTAGTTGTTCCCGTGGCAACGGCTTCCACGTTTTGAGGAACAACCGTCGGAGCTAAAAAGCAAACATATTAAGAAAAAAAAACATTGTATCGGGGGGGAGGACAGGATGGGAAAGGAGGGAGTTACTTCACTTTCGCAGAGAATTCATGGTTTTTGGCAAAATTTTTATTTTCGTAGCCTGGGGCCTCCCTTTAGGGAGTTAAGGAACGACGACGTCTCCGGCAATGACAACACCAACAATCAGTAATATTATTGGTCAAAACAAGAAAAATAATCGTGCTGCACGTGCGCACGCATTTCTATATATTTCTCTCCCGTTCTCGTCAAAGCAACAACTTGAAATGACCTTTTTACAGTGATGTGCTTAGTTACCTGGAGCCGGTTCCTGAAAAGTGTAATAACTCTATTCCAGCGAGAAAGGTATTCCAGCACATTTATCCCTGGAATAGAGTTATTACACCTTTTAGGAACCGGCCCCTGGCATTTAAATGAAAGTGAGGGTGGAGTTGCCCTTGTTATGATACTGACCTCTCAGATTTTCTTATGTTAATGATGTTGTTCTCATGCAAATTAGTTGGAATTTACATTTTAAAAAACAGTGAGGTTTCTATCACAACAAGGTCAACCCTAGTCTTACTTTCATTTATAGTCAAGGTAACTAAGTACACAACTGTAAAATGGTCAATTTAAGGTTTTGACGACAACGTTAATGACAACGTGGGCATACAACAGTGAATCGTTCATTCTCTTTCTTTACTTCTAATCAGTCCGTACCAGTCCGGTTATGGGATACTTCGCCCATATTGTACAACACAAACAAGGTGGAATAATCGTGAAATACTTAAAATAGCTCAAACTTATATTTTGAAGTGACGTTCTCGTCGCCGTAACTGACATGGTTTCTTAAACTCCCTATTAAATTGGTATCAAAACGAAGTCATACACCAACTTCGCTTTTTAGGGAGAAGCCAGGCCTGTCAATTGTCTCGAAACATTTCGGGGCCAGTTTTCAATCGGTATCAATATAAAATCCACTTTAATGATTCAGTGATACTTTCTTGACGGATTAATTGGTAAATGACGAGCCTGTACTCATGAGGAAAAATTGCAAACGAAGCTTTGTCACCTCACATGCTTATTTTCTTGTTAAAATTAGGCTTAAACTCCCTCTGTTGAAACGTTAATTATAAATTTGGCTTTTAGAGTATTTATGTTACCAATTGACCATTTTACAGTTCTGTGCTCAGTTACCAGGCCTTCTAATAAAAGCGAGGCTGGAGTTGACCTTGTTGTGATACAAACCTCATTGCCTTTCTCATGTACACAGAAACTCGTTAGCATTACAGAAACATGATTTACATTAGAAAAGCAATGAGATTTGCATCAAAGCAAGGTCAACTTCAGCCTCACTTTTATTCAAAGGCCTGGCAACTGAGCAAAGACTATAAAATGGTCCATCTGAACTCGAGCTTGGGTTTATGTACCACGCTTTCAAGGTCGTTTGATGCTCGACCGAGCCAATGAGAGATATGGATTCCAGGGTGTTCTTCGTTTGATGACACCAACAGTTTTCAGTACGAAATTCTATAACCAGGGACTTAAGTTCTACGACGACGGCGAAAATATCGCCTCAAAATATGACTTTGCACTAACGCACGTCTTTCACGATTATTACATCTCGCTCACGTCATCACATCTTTGCACTAACGCACGTCTTTCACGATTATTCCATCTCGCTCACGTCATCACGTCTTCGCACTAACGCAAGTCTTTCATGATTATTCCATCTCGAAAGTTTCAGAGATAAAAAAATGACAGGTTCACATTTGTATGCTCAGGTTAATTGTCCTCAAAACCTCAAATATGGTGATTTCACGTCGGTTGTTTCGCAGAGCACCGCCAAAATATGCGCTAAAATGCGTGCCTCACGTGCAGCACGATTATTTTTCCTCTTTTAACCAATGGCACTATTCTTTCGTGGCGTTATCGTTGCCGTAGCCGTAGTCGTTTGTTAGGGAATAGGGACCTTAAGGGCCGATTTACACGGTACGACTTTGTCGCATGCGACAACGGCTTACGACAGGCCCACGACATGATTTACGATTGTTGTGTACGTCAGAAAAAATGTCGTAGCATTTTAAAACATGTTTTAAAACGCTGCGACAATCGTAAGTCATGTCGTAGACCTGTCGTGAGCTTGTCGCATGCGACAAAATCGTATCGTGTAAATCGGCCCTAAGATATACGACGGCGACATCGACGAAAACGTCACCTCAAAATAGACCTTTGCTCTAGTAAAAGTCTTTCGCGATTATTCCATCACGTTCACTTCGTACAATGTGGGCGAAGTACCCTAAAAATAAATTGGTACAAGCGGTTT
>NC_090887.1:9547473-9559973 GCF_036669925.1 Montipora capricornis | reverse complement strand
TCACGCATGCGTATGACCACTTCACCGGGTCAAATAGCAGCCATGGAAGGCCTTTTCGGCCTTTCTGGGCCTCATCAGCATAGCGCAGCTAGCATACCAACCTGATGTTTGAGGCACCCCTTTCAGTGGCAGCTCCACATACAAGACATGTGGTAAGCTGGGTTGGGAACAGCTAAACTGTTCTCCCAAGGCAAGCGTGTGGGAAGGTGGATCTCCAGAAGAGATCCCCCACAATACAGTTCATTTTGGGGGGTTATTTGCATTAAAACAATGAATATCCAGTTCACTGAAGCATGATACAGTCCCAAGAATAAATAACTCGTATTAATTTGTTTTTATGTAAAGAACTCCCCAAAACGTATTGCGTTATGGGACTGGGAAAACCATCTATTGTTCACTCGTGGACATATCTAAACCAAGAACAAGTTTTAAACACAATGATCTTACTCGTTTGGTTCGTTGTTGCGTTTACAGGAGAACTGGGCCCACCAGGCCCCGCTTTCGTCTTGGCCCGAACACTAATGTTGTAAGTGACGAACATTTCTAGGCCATCTAGCACTGCTGTTCGGTTGTTCTCGCCGTCAACAGTTCTATTTCTTATCAAACCACTTCCATTCCTCAATTCAACTATATACCCGGTTATGTATCCATTGCGGTCATCCACCGGTACTTCGTCCCAGGACACGCGCACACTTGAAAGTGACCAAGAGCGGGTTCTCACGTTCACTGGAGGAGAAGGTACTGAGAACAGAAACATACACATTTCAAATAGTTGATCGAAATATTACATATCTCAATCAACTATTTGCTATATATATTACTATTTACTAAAGCTTTGACCGAGCAACTCGATAGTGTAGTGGTCAATGACGTACGCTGATAATGCAATCCTTGGCTTGCACCTGACATCATGGAGTAACGAACAAACGTAACGTTGGTGTAACGAATAATTTTCGAAAAAGTCGAATTTGGCTCTATTATGATGCAAAACGCGAGCGACATTTTTCTTTTGTTTTGTACACCAACGTGGCCTTCTAATCACGTGAGTGCAAACCAACAATAGCCTGGGTTCAATACGTAATTTGATCATTTTTTTCTTTTATATTAGAAAAAAAAAAAACATTTGCCATTTGCCATGGTAACGACCGTTCACGAAAGGGAAATGCGCGGTGGAGACGGGACCCGATGCTTCATATGCGCTGTCGATCGTCGAACCAGTTATGGCTTCCTACATATAATGATCATGCCCATACTGAGATTGTTGCTGGCTTGTTCCCACTTTAAGTAAATGATGTCCTTGGTGGGCACAGTAACGTTTTCGACGGAAATAGATAACCCTTTGCAGATAAGTTCAATGTCGAAGGCCATCCGGTATATTGTAAAGTTTATGCGATTTTCATAATTCTGAGGAATCTCACCTTCAAGTGCTAAGCGCCAAACTGCGTTTTGGCCAGGAAGATCGACTCCGCCTCCGGAAAATGAATTGGAGTTTTGTTTAGTTCACAGATCGAATACCACTATGATATCTTTCAGAGCTTCGTCTGTCAAAATAGTCGTAGAGATTTACTAGCGTTCCATCGGCGCGTGTAAGTTGATCGGTTCTGTCACGCATCAATAGCCCTTATTCACGATAGCCGCCATGTTGGTTATTAAATTGTCATGTAAATTAGCCATGTGTTATGCTGGGGGGCAAACAATGGAATAAAGCCAAAGTGCAAAAAATCGGCTCGTCAAAATATTGAATTAACATTGCTAAAAGTACATTTTAGAATTTAGAATTAATTACCTTTTATAGTAATTTTCTATCTTTTGATTGCCTCCGACATTTTGACTGTCTGCTTCGTTATCTGCTCATTTTTCACTAAAAAAACATCGAAGTAACTTGTGTAATCATTCTATTTTACTACTTAGGTGATAAACATTCAATGAACGTGAAACAAATCATATGTGTGGCTAAGATGTTCGTTATAACCTCTCGAACTTGTGTTGTTTGACCCCTGAGAAATGTGTAGCTAATTTGCATGATAAAGGCAAATCCAACATGGCGGCTATCGTGAATAAGGTCTATTGTGGGTTAACTCTCGGCTTGGCGTCGGAAGTTTGATTAATGGAAGCCAAAACGTAGTTTGACCGTTGGCGACCGCGGAATTATGAAAATGGCAGTAA
The DNA here is from genome assembly GCF_036669925.1 of Montipora capricornis. Lineage (NCBI taxonomy): Eukaryota > Metazoa > Cnidaria > Anthozoa > Scleractinia > Acroporidae > Montipora > Montipora capricornis. The sequence continues at coordinate 9,557,807 of NC_090887.1, read as the reverse complement.
TGGCACAAGAAATGCTACACAAAAGGTGAAAAGAACAAGGAATCACAGCCACACGAATGAACTCGACTTGTAACGTGTTTCCGGGTGCAAGATTTTACCGATAAGCATAGAGGAGAATCTTTGTTTACATGTTTTTCCTCGATAGCGCAAGGCTATCGTTTTTTAACGAACACGTAGAATCAATACAACCACTACATCCGGGAACCGAGCGGCGTATATTTCGTATGTAACACGAGTGGTTATATTGAGCAACGACGTCACGATCCCGCCATTTTTTTTGTTTGCATTAATACCCAGTATTTGTATTAAAGCATGTTTTTCAATCTCTACCATGTATATTTACTGTCCAAATAATAAAAAGAAAATTACACGTTACCTCAAAGATATGAATGTTATGTCCTAGCGGCAAGAACAATTAATATCCCATGCACTCGTTCGCGCCAATCAAACATAAAATTCGTATCTTCTCGCCACCGTGTAATATCCTCTATATCTCTGAAAATTTGAACACGACAAACCAGATAATAGAGAGCTTTAGATTCTACGACGAGGACGAGAACGAGTACGAAATTTGACTGTCCGTTTTTACCGAAAATACTTAAAAGATTTATAACCCGGACGATTAATCTTACTCTTTGTCAGCAGTGTAGGTTGCTCAGTTATTCTTACTGCTGGTACCTGAGCCTTTTTGCTGATCGAAAAATGTCAAAACTGCTTCCGTGTTGTCGACTTGTTGTGACACGACAACATTTTTGCAAAACCTCGTACTAAAATGACGCCGGTATCACGTTTTTCCCGCCAAAATGACGCTGGTTTGCGCGCGCTCACTATTGTTCTATGAGAAAATCTCGTAGTCATAGTCGTTCTTGTCCTAGAATCTAAAGCTCTCTAATATCTGAGCAATGGCGCTTTGAAAATTCGAAACTTCGAGAATGTACGGGATCATCAGCGCTTTTGCCACCCAAGAATTTGTCAGTTTTTGATGGCTAATAACTGGCTCAACGAACGAAATGATATATGAAATGAATTATAGATATGAACTGCGGATATGAAATCAAGTGAAGCTATGATCCTCGCAGTTATGAGCTTAATTTTAGCAATTGCGTAGAGAAGCCTGAAAAATTTAGGACTTCCATTGAGTTTGAACTCGTGACCTTGCGATACGGCTCCTTCTTTTGTAACCACGGTCGACTGAAGTTCCCAGGAAGATCGCATCGGTATCGCGAGGTCACGGGTTCAAACTCCGTTGAAGTCCCGAATTTTTCGGGCTTCTCTACGCAATTGCTTGCGCTCATAATTGCGAGGATCATAGCTTCACTTAATAACTGGCTCGTTACGACAGCTAAAAGGTTTAAAACTGGAGATTTTTCTATAAGTTAAACCTTTTGAAGTCAAGTGGAAATAGCAAACGCCTATGTTAATTATAATAAAGTCAGCAAAGATTCCCTTATAAATGTACAAGGTTGTAAAACTTTTAACACCACGAAAAGGACTAAAATATATAGGATTGTAGCAGAACATTTACACCACTCACTTATCCAACCATTGAAAAAAAAAATCTATATATATAGCTATAGATATAGATATAGCTCTTTGGCATTACAAAGCTTTTGCTTTTGCTTTGTTCAAATTGAGCACTCTACTAGGATGAGTCAGTGCCGCTAGCAATTGCGCATGCTCACTAGCTCGCTAGTTTGAGCACTCTGACAGGGCTTAGATGTACCACATTTGTGGTACATTTGGGGTGGCTTTATAAGCTTTACCTCCGGCCAAGAAGGTTAGTTATATTTAACAATTATTCGCCGAATAATTGTTTTAGTATAAATACACAGGTGACTATTTCAAAACAGAGAAAAAAAAGCTTCAACGCGAAATCATCTTCACTTACAGTGGCAAAACGACTACTGGCAGTCATTTTGTCCGTCGAGGTGATTATCGGCTGATAATCCGAGATAGGGAGCCAATGAGAGCGCGCGATTTTGTATAATCACCTGTGTAGATAGATTAGATGAGATGAGATGAGATTAGATTAGATAGATTAGATAGATTAGATAGATTAGATAGATTAGATAGATTAGATAGATAGATAGATAGATTAGATAGATAGATAGATAGATGTAACGCAACGCTTTGCACAATGTTTCTTTTGGGACGAGTGGAAGCGTTGCGATACATCCAAAAATACACAGCTGCAACGGATTCTTAAAATTCGTAGGCCTTATTACCTCCTTCTTTTGTAGTCACATTTATCGGTCGACTGAAGTTCCCAGTAAGATTTGCCGTGTGTGCCGCCATTTGAACCTCATACTTTGTAAACACGTCTAGCCCTTCAATAATTTCATATTCTTTTGTAAAGACCTGTTGCCCTAGAAAAATTTCACTTGTTTCATTTGTCGGAACATGCTTTTTTACTGCGTTTCCCCAGGTCCCATTTTTCAAAGCACGGTAGCACACCACAAAGGACTGCAGGATGAACCCTCTCTTCAGGCCCCGAATAGCCCATGTCAGGTTAATTGACGTGGTTCCTATTGGTGTTTCAGTGAAATTTGTTGGAATTACGGACGTCGCTCAAAAAAGAACAAACTATAGACAAAGCATGACAATACAATAAAAGCGTCAGTTGATAACTTCATATCTCGAAAAAAAATAAAAAATAAATCAAACGTGTCCTATTTCAAAAGTCGCGCAACCAAAACCCTTAAAAGGGTTTGCTTACCCAGTAGGAAACACCCTACGATTAAATACAAGCCGTGTTGCAGTGCTCCTGTGTTTTTTCGCGCAAGTCTGAGTTTAATAAGGGCGCGTTCGATTGACCGTATTTCGCAACAGGAATACATGGAATAGAAGTTAGAAATCCTTCGTTTTTACGGAGATTCACATTAAAATTATCAAACACTTGCTAAAATGCTATTTTAAACATATCTTATCCTTGTTGCTTCAAAAGCGCCAGACATACCGTTTTAAATCATCACTCCGCTTATTTTTATTCAGGAATAGGGACAATCGAAAGCACCCTAAGTTTTGGCATTTTCAAAATCGACTCCTCGATCATTCAGAGATATTCTCTCTTTCCATCTCTTGCATTTACCTACCTGACATTTTTATGTAAAAGCTAGAGATATTCAAAACATGGTAAACCGTTCAGCTGCGGTAAATTAACTATTGTTAACTTCACAGTACTATCGAACGTTGACAGTAGAAAACTGACAAGTAAGTCGAGTGCTGCGTACGATTATTTTTAAATTCATTTTCTATTTTTCCTCGCCACACAAGGCCCCAGTAGTTCAGAGGGTGCGTAGCGCTATCCACGGGATAACTAAAGTTGTTTTATCCGCTGGATAGTGATTTATCTGGTGGATAGCGCTATCCACCCTTCACACAACTGGGGCAAGGCTTTAAAGCTTACCAAAGACTTGTCAAAAACTACCGCTAATCAGTTTCGAGCACTTTAACTTGTACGGGTTTTAAAAATAAAAATAACCAAGGGTCCCCTGGGGAAATCCTCTTGGTACTTAAAAAGTCAAGCACCTTCCTTAAAATTCTGGCCGTTCCCTATAGCGTAGATTTCTGCAACAGTCTAATTCTTAGCCGAATCCCCAGTTTTTCAATCCATTGTGCAAGTTTCTTTGTGACACTTCCAAGACCGGTACTTCATCCACGTTTTTTCACACTCCACACTCGTCTAATCTCCCACGTCAAATTCTAATATTTTTCGACTTTTTCAAATTCCTTTTCATTCACCCCACTATATTATTAATTATTATTATTATTAATCATTATCATTATCATTATCATTATCATAATTATTAGGGAGAATAATTCTATCTATCTATCTACCGTTTATTTGCCTCCATCACAATAATTGATGATTCTTGCAAATTGGAAACGGCCAGTGGGCGATATATAAATAAATAAATAAATAAATAAATAAATAAATATATCAATAGATAAAAGTAATTATAAATAATATTATGAATTAGATTAAAGGCAGTTTGTGAATGACGTCAGAGAAGAGGCATTTACTGTCTCATTTGGCAAAGCGTTCCACTCGATTATTGTTCTTGGAAAGTAGGAGAATTTATAATAATCAGTAAAAGCGAATGGGACCTCATAAGCTTGGTTGTTGACATGACGGCTAACTCGGCCCAGTGGCTTCAGATATTTCGCAGTGTCTATTCCAGTTTGGTCATTGTGGATTTTATAGAACATGACTAGTCTATCCTTTTTCCGCCTTTCTTCAAGGGTGTTCCATTGCAATTCCTGTAGCATCTCATTAACACTTGATACGTAATTGTACCGGTTTAAAACATACCGAGCTGCACGTCTCTGTACCATTTCCAGTTTTTTTACATTTTCTTTGGTAAAGGGATCCCATGCTGCTGAAGAGTATTCGAGTAGTGGTCGAACCAGGGTCTTGTAAGCCAAAGATTTTAAATTAGATGAATTAATTCTCAGATTTCTTCGGAGGAAACCAAGTGATTGATTCGCCTTATATGCAATGTTTTCAACGTGGCGATTCCACCTGAGGTCTCGAGTTAGGGTGACCCCCAGGTACTTTGCTGAGTCCACAGTTTCAAGGACTTTACCATGAAGGGTGTAATCGTGAATTATCGGGTTCTGCTTACGAGTGACCCGTAGGACATGGCATTTATCAGTATTAAATTCCATAAGCCACTTCTCTTCCCACTGTTCTAGTTTCTTTAAATCATTCTGAAGAAACTTGGTGTCAGCCTGTGACCGTATAGTCATGTATAGCAGGGAATCATCTGCAAAAAGACGTACAGTTGAAGCAAGAGACTCCGGTAAATCATTGATGTAAAGTAAAAATAAACATGGACCTACAACTGATCCTTGAGGGACTCCTGACTTGACATGTGTATAACATGAATGTTCCCCATTTAAGACAACTCTCTGGGTACGATTTGTAAGGAAGGCTTGTATCCATTTATTTGTCTTTCCTCGAATTTCATAGTGATCTAACTTTAGAAGAAGTCTTTGGTGACCAACTTTGTCAAAAGCTTTAGAGAAATCCATTATGGCTACATCTATTTGACCTCCATTCTGCATATTATATGCTAAATCATCAATAAACTCCACCAGCTGTGTTTCACAAGATCTACCTCCCCTGAAGCCATGTTGTAGATGTAGAAGCCATGTTGTAGATGTTATGATCATTTGCATGTTTCATGATATGACTTGTTAGGATATGTTCCATTAATTTACAGACTATACAGGTTAGCGATATTGGTCTGTAGTTTGCTGCATCAGATATCTTTCCTTTCTTAAAGACTGGAGTGATGTTTGCTGTTTTCCAGTCCTCAGGAACAATACCAGAGTTATATGATTTCCTAAATATTGTAGTTAGTATTGGGGCAATCACATTTGCCATTTCTTTCAATACACGGGGGCTGATTTGGTCTGGACCTGGCGCCTTATGGGCTTTGAGAGATTTTAGCAATTTGTGTTGTTCTGTATCTGCACAGATGCTGCCAATAAGTCTTCCGAGATATTGTCCCATTTAGCCCTTTTATACAAAGGGATCTCACGCGGTTTTTGTTTATAACGTACTGGTGTTAAATCTAACTCCACAACAGGGCAGTCATGGTCTGATATACCTGGTATAACAGACATTCTTAAGACTGTTTGGGTTGTTTGTAATGACCAGTTCTAAGATGTTTTGATTTCTTGTGGGTAGTTCGACCACTTGAGTTAAATTATTATCATCCAGTATATCCCCAAACTGGTAGTGGAGTGATGGATGGTTGCAGGGCTTAACAATGTGTTCTTTCCAGTCCCAGCCTGGGAGATTGAAGTCGCCAGCAAGGAGGATGTGATGGTTGACGTTTACTAAAGACAAAGATCTCTCTAGTTCTAATAAAGCCTCTTCGTCATTTTCATGCGGCCTATAATAGGCTCCAATGTGCAATGTCTTTTTACCAGATATTTGTAACTTGCACCACATGATTTCACAGCCTGTTTCAAGCTCAGGTTCTCTAGTAGCTATTAGATCTTTCTTGACAGCAATAAACACTCCCCCATGAGGATCAGTTCCCCTGTCTCTCCTCTCAGTCTCATACATGTCTGCTATTAATACCTCCCCTGTACTGTGATTTTTCGTCAGCCATGTTCCAGACCCGATTATTATATCTGGCTTACGATCTGCTGCTAATTAAACGAGATCTTCATTTTTGCCCAAAATGCTTCGACAGTTTACTGTGAGGATCGAAAGTGACCTCTTTCTGCTGTGTTTGGCACATGGAGATGATGTAGAGACTGGCAACCCTATGGATGTATCGATCGAGCCAGACGATGTGTCGATCGAGCCAGACCGTGTTTCGGTAGTAGATTCAAAGGCGCTAACAAAAAGCAAGGAGACATGATCCACCAAATAAAGCGAAAATCTTCGCTACGCTAGTTATGGAAGGTCCAATTAATTCGACGCTACATTTTTTAAGCGATGATGGTGGTGGGGGCGTGGTGCCCTTAACGTATGATGTTATGACGTAACTGCACGATAAACACCCGGCAGCGAAGAAGGCTAAGCTTGGCTCCCTATTGTTTGGTCCGATGGAGAATATTCCTGATATTTTATATCACGAAAAAGATGGAGAAATGATAAAGGACGCCGCTCTACGGACTAAAGGATCGGGGGGACCTTCTGGTATCGACGCGAATTGGATTTAAGAGAATGCTAGCCTCTAAATCGTTCAAGTAATCAAGGTCCAATCTTTGTGATGCTCTCGCCACACTGACAAGGAGGTTGTGTACGGAATATTTTGATCCTGCTTCCATCGAGGCCATACTAGCAAATCGCCTGATCCATCTTGATAAGGGCGAGGGTGCGGTCCGACCCATTGGAGTCGGAGAGGTGATTCCGAGGATCATCGGCAAGTGCGTTACCAAGGTAATCAAACAAGATGTGATTAATTTTAGTGGATCATGTCTCTCCAAGTCTACGCGGGCCATAAATCGGGGAGTAAGGCAGCTGTACATACCATGCGCGAAATCTTCAAAGCAGACGAGACAGATGCGGCGTTACTTGTTGACGCGTCAAACGCCACTAACTCCCTTAACAGGACTGCAGCTCCTCATAACATCAGAGTACTGTGCCCTACGATTGCTATCTACGCCATCAATATCTACAGAGCGCCTTCGCGATTATTAGTGATCAGTGGGAATGAGTTGGAGTCTTCGGAGGGTACAACGCAAGGGGAGCCTGTACGCTGTCAGTCTACAGCCCTTGATTACGCGTTTAAGCACCTCAAGCTCAGCAAAGCAGTGCTGGTACGCGGTCGATGCTACAGGATCCGGGTCCCTGGATGATGTAAAGAAATGGTGGGATGAGCCATCGACTGGTGGCTCTGCGCTTGGATACTTCCCTAATGCGAAAAAGTGTTGCCTGATCGCTAAGCCTGAGAAAGAAGATGCTGCTAGGGAGATCTTCAGATACACAGCAATTAACATCACTAGCGAGGGCCACAAGTATTTAGGCGCAGCTATTGGGTCAAGGGGCCCGTTTCTCCAAAGTCCCGAAAACTCTTCGTGCCCGAAAAGCCATTTGAGAAACTGCCAACCGCTTATTTTGGAAGGCCGATCTTTTAACATGTTTTCAAGGTAACAAAAAGCAAACTAACTGTGACGTTCGACGACTTAAATCCTCTCCGCTCTTGAGATACAAAGGGAATAGTGACACCAAAAAGTCCTTTAAAGTTTCGGGACTTTCGAGAAACGGGCCCCAGATCATATCTTGAAGAGTATGTTAGGGAGAAAGTAGAGGATTGGATAAGTCAAGTCACTAGGCTCGCAGAGTTCGCCACTTCTCAACCTCAGGCTAGCTATGCGGCCTTCACATTTGGTCTGCGACATCGCTAGACGTATTTCCTTTGAACACTTCCAGACATTCATGATCTGATGGAACCGCTAGAGCGCGCAATCTCTGATGTAATGATACCTGCCATCACGGGGCATAACTGCTCACAGAGTGAGCGAGATCTCTTGACCTTGCCAGTACGGATGGAGCAACTGGGTTTACGAACCCTACAGACCAAGCAGAGTCGGAGTACGCAGTGTCAGTCAAGATCACTGCCCCGCTTGTAACGCAGATAGTCTTACAAGCGCACGAGCCTCCGGATGATACTGTAATAAGAACTTTGCATAAAAGCGTGCATAAAAAAAAAGATGAAGATTTGCAGGAGAGGTGTGAAAATGTGAGAAACTCCTTATCATGTTAGACTAGGAGAGCCGCTGATCTTGCTATGGAGAAAGGTGCATCAAGAGGGAGTTTAGAGATGTCGTTCACTTGAGGTATGATTGGGAAATCAACGATATCCCTTCGGTCTGTGTCTGTGGGGATAAGTTCAGTGCTGACTATTATTATTATAATTATTGTACTTTAATTTGTCTACATTTGCCCACTATGGCCAAAACCAAACCATGGTTCTAAGGCACTAGAGGAGAAATATCGTAGTTTTCTGCAACAGTCCAATTCTTACCCTAATTTTTAATTAATGATTATTTTTATTACCATAATTATTAATCATTAATTATTAATTAAAACTTATTAATTATTAATGATGAATGATATTAATTATTAATTTTCTTAATTATTATTATTATCATTGTTATTATTAATAGAAATGAATGAAATCTTTGTCATGACAGTTGTTTCTATGTTATGAAAGTCGTTTTCAATATTTACAGTCCCAAATGTGCTAAATAAAGGACGTTTCACTTTACTGGAGTTGAAACTCACGACCTCCCGCACGGGAGTCCCATGCCCAACCAACTGAGTCAACAGGTCACTAACTCTTTACTCCTTAAAGTGCCCTCCCTGTGACCAAAAAAATCAGTTCTTATTTTTCTGTAGATTTCAAAACTCTGTGGACTAAACATTAAGCGACCAAAGTTTTAAGCCTTTATTTCAAAAAGACACCTACTTATTTTGACTGGAATTGCCTATTTAATAATCCGCCATTACTAACTTTGAGATCTGGAGAGAGCTGGATCGAGGAGAAGATGACGTCAAAGGCTCACTAGTTTAAGAATGCAATGCTAGTGTACGCCGCAGAATTAATATGCAGCACGGGAGTTTTGGGTTCTCAGACTTTTAAACTCGCGTTTTGCATATATAATAAGCTGCATTCACACGCTGAAATTTTAAGCTATTGAGCCTTTGACGTCACTTTTCCCTGGATCCAACCCTCTAAGGTCCAATCAGTCAGTTTTGGACGTGAGTAATGGCAGACCGTGAAATCCAAAAGTTACACTCAAAGTGAACAGCCTTTGGATAAAACTGAAAGCTCAAAATTTTGCAAGTCAAGCAAACATACTTTCAAAATCCGAAGAAAAAAATAAGTGGTTTTTTTTTTATCAAGGGGGCACTTTAAAGAATCCCGCATAGACCTGTGAATAGATGAGGCCAAGAAAAAAATGATATGTATATGTAATCTCATGGGCTCGAGGGCAATAGACCCTTTTGCCGATACGGTGACCATTTTGATTTCTATTGTTTCGAAAGACATTATGGGATGCTCAGGATGCAAATTAATGTGTATTTGCCCCTGGGCATCCCATAATAGCTATTCGAAACAATAGAAATCAAAATGGCCGCCGTATCGGTAAAAAGGTCTATTAAGGATTAATTTCAAGCGTATTTTCAACGTTTTCACAAAGCTGCCCGAGTCGCGAAGCGATGAAGGCAATTTGGAAACTTTGATTGAAATTAATCCTTAATTCCACGGAAGCACATTGCGATTACATGTTTATCACACAAAGAGCACAATTATTGAGGGAAGACCGTTCAGTGCCGCGACAAATGGCAATCAACACACTCCCATCCGGTTAAAGTTCAATTTGATAAATCGTTGCTGTCAACAGAAATACACTGTAGCGCTTAAAATGAGTTCTCGTGGACAAAAAAGTAGTTTAATCTGGAAGGAGATTCTCTTGTACCTTCGCTTAAGCAACTGTTAACCAATCAGGATCAAGTAATCATGCCCTCTTGATTACCACAAAAGTGCCCTGGTGATTAAGGAAAAATGCCCTCCGTCTCAGCCAATCAGCATTCAGTAATTTTGCCCTGAATGTGATATCAGTGGTTAAAAGAGCATAAATCATCGTACTGCACGTGCGCCACGGATTTTAGCGCATATTTTTGATGTACTATGCAAACGACAACGTGAAATCTCCAAATTTGAGGTTTTGACGACAACGTGAACATGCAACATTGAATCTTTGATTCGCTATTTTCACTCTGAGGAGCCCCCAGACTAGACATTTAATTATCGACAACTAAAAAACGCAGTGTGTGGGACGAGTTGCCGACAACTAAACGC
>NC_090887.1:9517473-9542473 GCF_036669925.1 Montipora capricornis | reverse complement strand
AAACAAGAATTGTGAACCGGTAAACTGTTAACAGTCACTCGGAATGGGCATTACAGAACTCACACAGCACTACCAAATCTCAAAAAAGCCAACACCATCTACCTATTAGACGAACCGCCATCGTCATCCCATACGTCAAGGGGTTGTCCGAGGAGTTACGACGCACATTGAAACAACATGGGGTGGGCACTTTATTTAAACCATACAATTCTCGGTTTTCACATGACGTCACGACCGCCAGTTGGTGCCCCTAAACAAAGAAAAGGCGGCCATGTTGGTGCCCCGACCAAATCCTCCGGGAATTTAACTCTATTATTATGTAAACGCTTCCTTTTGTTTTCGTTGAAAAACATGGCTGTTGATCACTTGAGTGAAAACCAGCAATACCCTCAGACAACTGTTGTCGTTTCCGAAAGACCCACAGAAACAAGAAGACACTTGTGGCCCCATTTATCGGGTTACGTGCCAAGGGGTGGACTGTGGCAGCTCGTATGAGGGAGAGACCGAGCGGACTTTGAAATCGAGGTTCGCGGAGCATCTTAGACCAAGCAGCTCTTCGTCTGAAGTCTCACAGCACATACACAGGGACTACCCTGGTCATAAGGTTGAAGTAGAGGTGTTAGACCATGAAGATCGTTGGATAGAGCGGGGCATCAAAGAGGCCATCTATATCCGGGTTCATAGGCCGGACTTGAACCGTGACACTGGAAGATACCTGCTCCCCCACATCTGGGACAATCTGTTGCGGTCACGTGTTGATAAATCACGTGACTGTTAACAGTTTACCGGTTCACAATTCTTGTTTTTCATTTATATGTGAACAAGCCTCCGAGAAGGAGCCGAAAGCTCGTACGCTTCAACTTTCTATATGTACTGTGTATAAGTTTTTAAAACTAGTTTAATAGTATGTTTTCACCAGTACAGTGTAACATTCATAAAATGTATATATTGTATTGTATTTTTGTAACCATTGACAGCCACTATATCAAATTTCTGAGCCTGCGTGAAACAGCCGGAAGTCCGTGTTTCGCGGACTTCCCGCACCCTTGGAAGTGGCCAGAGTCCGTGTTCTTGGTGTTAACCAAAAGAAAAGCGGACTCTGGGGACGAGATTGTCTGGGATTTTGATTTTTACGCATCCGTACTGCGCAGCCCGGCGTGTTGAACTCGTCACGGCAAGTTGGTCTGCGAGAACTTTACACCGAAAAGACGTAGTGGTAAGTACGAGTTTGTCAAATGGAAATTGCGTTTAATTTAGAACTGTCTCTTTTAGTTTAAAGCTGTAATAATCATATACTAACAATCCTCAAGTGTTAGGTAAATAATCTGGGAGGTTTTTAAGCCTGAAAAGCAGCTTAAAATGTGGTTTTCTGAAGACCGGAACTTGTATTTTACGCTTACCAAAATACGTAGACCACGACTTCGAGAACGCGTACAAGTTGTACTTGCTCTCGTACTCGCACTCGTTGCCGATGCTAACATTCTCTAATACTTAACCTAAAACGAAGCAACAAGGGCTAATTTGCAAGCAAACAAAAGAACACTAAAATGACAGCTATTTTGGAATAAGGAGTATAGCCCAGAGAGATTGATCTTATCGATGGAAAATACCATAGTTCATTAGATAAGGCTTACTTTGACAGCCACTAACCTCCTTCGCCTGACATAAAATAGGCCTGACTATATGGGCCCAGTCCTTCTTCGGCTCCAGTGTGGGCGGCTATTTCCACTGAATAATTCGTGTATACAGTCAAGTCTCGAAGAGTGAAGTTAGTGGGTGGAGGGTCTAAATAATCCACTGCCCTTTTCTTTCTTCGTGCACTGGGGCCCTTGATTAGAAGTTCTTGGTACGTGTAACTTTCTGCTTTCACATCTTTCCACCGAAGCATATAGCCACGTAATTTCCCGTTTAGAGATTCCTGTGGTACCGGTTGCCAAGAGATCTGAATGGAGTCAGCCGTGACTTTGATAACCGTTAGATTTGTAGGCGCCTTATCCGGTGCTGCATAGGAAAAAAACAAAAGATAGAGTAATGACCAATAACAATAATTACTAGTAGTATTTTTCTCCACACATTTCGACACAAAGCAATAGCACGAATCATAGTTCTCGGCGCTTTACTGAAACCATGTCAAGACGTACAAGCCCTTATCCTCAAATTTCCGTCTTACTGGAGATCGTTTCTTACTCTACCCTTCTTCTTCGAGTGTCGAACGCTCTTCAATAATCCGATATTAAGAGAGATGTCCGGGGGGGGGGGGGGGACTCCCAGGAAAATTGAGTTGGGGTGTGAGGCCCGCTTCCTGAGACCCTTACCCTATTTCACACCAAAATCTGCGATTTTTCCTACCCTATTTCAGACCTGACCAAAAATTTGATAACTCTACTGATTATAGTGTAATTTGAACTGCTAGTTTTCTACCCCATATGAACCATGTGAGCGTTAGCCCTACTTATGGAAAATTGGCGTAACAATTCGAGAAGGGCTTTGTTGACGGCCTTATCGCCTAATGACGAAGAAGAAGCTTCTTGCTATTTCAGACCAAACCGGCTAACAAACCATACCCTTTGTTACCGCACATACCTATATAGCCCATATAAGGGAGTACCCCCCCCCCACCCCCCCCGGAAGATATGTCCAGGATTGATCCTAATTAGATGCATGCAGATTTTGATAAGTGTCACGATTTCTCTCCATTACTTATATCCAAAATTAGAATAAATACATAAATAAATAAATAGGTGATTACTGAAAATTCTCTGCGCTGAGTCCCGCATTTTCTCTTGGTTGCATTGAGGTGACTGTTACGCGATAATCACCCAAGCGGCTTATTTTTCAAAATGGCCGTAAGCCGTTTGATCGAGGTATCAGACGAAGAAATTAATTGTTTTAAAGAAAGCGCATATTTTTCAAATAATCTCCTACGTAATTATACTAAAACAATTATTCACCGATATTCACCAGGTGTATGACGACCGCAGACTGCAGACTGCCTGCAAATAGCGCTAATAAAAAGTATTTAAGACTATGCACCCATTCCAAATGGCGCTGATAAACAGTATTTAAGCTTAAGTCTCAGCACCCATTTTAAAACGGTTAGCTTTATATAATTATGACTTAGGGCTAGTCTGCAGTATGCGGTCTGCTGTCTGCAAGTTGCAGTCTGCAAGTGTCAGACACCAATATTCACCTCTCGTTAGGCGAACAATTGTTAAATATACCCGATAAACGTCTCAAAGTGTCCTCCTAAATCTACCGTTCGAGTAAGATTTCCCTAACTTTCAACCTCGTTCTCAGGTTCCCTCTCTAGGCTTCCCGCCCCAGCCCAGCCCGTTGCCTGGCTTTCAAATCATACCAAAGCAAATGTTCACTGGATTGTCGTAATAACATACTTGAAGCTTAGACATAACGGGACACTGCGTGCATCTAATTTGGGTCAATCCACTACTTGCACAACTCCCATAATATACCTCTTTTACCCCCCTTCCCCCCACCCCCCCCACACAAAAAAAAAAAAATCTGCATAGGCATTGTTTTCGACTTCTCTTGGGACATTTTCATGTGCCAGGAGAAATTGCAAACAATGGTTATGCAAAAGTCTTGCGGGGTAATAGAGGTGTATTATGGGATTGTGCAAGTAGTGAATCCTGGACATAAGTGACAACAAGGAGAAACAGTGAGTCACCCGTGACCTTCTAAGCGAATGTACGAAATTAGTGCAACGAAGAGCACAAAAGGCAACATGATAACGTTGCGCGATACATTCACTCGAAGATGCATGAGACATGCGGGTTCCACAGAGCTGCAACGTGGTATGAGAAAAAACCTGTAGGTATGTTAGAGGAGAATAACGAGTACCAGGAGTCCATGAGCAGAAGCCTCTCTATGCACTATATCCTTGAGTCATCCTTTGCGGGTATCTTTCTATTTTTAGAACCAACACTTCAGCAGGAGACCTACATTTACACCAATTTGCACAATTTACATACATTGTTTATTGCTACTTTCGTCTTCGTTTGACAATAACTTCATTCTGATTGGCCATTCTAAGCAGTGCCGCCTAGGGGCAATTTGTTCTTGTCGTTATCAGGGTACTTTTCCAAAAACATTTTGGTTATGTTTTCGTACTTGCTCCTCACTGTCTCCCAGTCAACTCTTTTGCCTGCTTTTCCGACTTTATAGCTTAAAACTACATGCAACAACGCATTTATTTTGTCTGTCCACATAAAGTTTTTGTCTGCCGCCATGTTTGATTTGCCTCGAACTACAACGTGATTGGCTAAAAGCACTAGCTTAACCAATCACAACAGAGAGTTAAAAAAAGCCAATCAAATACCGCGACTGGTTTCAAAATTTGCACGTGTCCATGTAAACACCATTGCGATCTGTAACAGAATTTGCACTGTTCCATGTAAATAGGTACAAAATTCGTCCGTGCGGAAATTTGTCCCGACCCGTGTAAACGTAGCCTCAGATTATATTTTGCAGCAAGTTTCTTATCATTGGTTAAATTAATTGGCGTAGAGTTTCTTTCTTTTAGTATTAGAATTTCTGTCTCAATGATTACCCGCCAGTTTTTTCGCTAGCTTCAGCTCGAGCTCCTAAAAGTTCTTTCCGTTTTTACCAAAGTAATAAAGTTTTATTCTACAAAGAGAGTTGGACTTGCTGGCTACGCTGCCTTATCTCGGCTAAGGTTCCATATCGGTCGAGATGACGGAACAAAGTAAATGGTCCAAATTATATTGATATTGTGATCCCGGGCGACACTAGAGTGAAGGAGAAAGAACATGAAAAGCTCGAGAAATATGAACCACTGAAAGAAGAGGTTGGCAAAGCTGAGGGGGATGAAGAAAGCGTTGATGATTCCAGTAGTGCAATAGACCATTTTCGAATTCTCACCGCTGGACTGGAGTTAGCATGAAATGGAGGCTAATGCGGGCAAATCATTTCAAATGCAAATTAATTTGCCCGCATTAGCCTCCATTTCATGCTAGATTCAGTCCAGCTGTGAGAATACGAAACTGGCCTATAGCAAGGTAATGGGTTCAAATCCCGTTCAAGTCTGGATTTTTTTTTTAGCTTCCTTTGCAACAAATTAAGGTGCCCCTGCATGTGATCCAAAAAATCACTTCTTTTTTTTCTTCAGACTTAAAAGTGTGTTTGCTTGTGACACCTGACTTGCAAAAAGTTGAACTTTGATTTTTATCCAAAGGCCGTTTACTTTGAGCGCAAGTTTTGGATTTCACGGTCCGCAATTAGTTACCTTCAAAACTGACCGATTGGACCTTAGAAGGTTGGATCATGGGAAAAGTGACGTCAAGGGCTAACTAGCTTAAAATTTCAGAGTGTGAACGCAGCTTATTAGTTTAAAAGTCTGAAAGACTAAAACTCCCGTGCTGCATATTAATTATGCGGCGTACACACGCATCGCATTCTTAAACTAGTGAGCCTTTGACGTCATTCTCTCCTCGATCCAGCTCTCTCAAGAACTTAAAGTTTGTAATGGCTGACCATTAAATAGGAAAATTACAGTTAAAATAAACAGGTGTATTTTTAAAATCAAGGCTTAAAACTTTGGTGACTTGGTGTTCAGTTTTGGTCACAGGGGCACTTTAAGTTTTCAACTAACCTACCATGATCTTTCCTACTTTCATTTCATTGTAGATATTCTTATTCTTTGGCCATTTAAATATAAGTTTGAGAAAAACAACACACAAAAAGCGTTAACAAACACTGTAAAACGCATATTATTAGCTTGACGTTTCGAATGCTACAACATTCATCTTTTTAGTTCAGAAGCAATATTCCGTTAGGAAATACGAACTGTATTTAAATCTAGTAGAAGACTGGAAACAAGATTTAAATATAGTTTCGTATTTCCTAACGGAATATTACTTCTGAAGATGATTGTTGTAGCATTCGAAACGCCAAGCTATTAATATGCGTTTCACTATGTTTGTCAGCGCTGCTTGCGTGTTGTTTTTTTTTTCATTTCACTCTACCGAGTACGGAGTCCCAAGATATATGGCATGATATATTTTTTTAATGAAGAGAGAAGTTTTGTCGTCTTCTGTGTTGATGGCTCGAAGAGTGAGTGAGAGAGTAAAGATTTATTTACCGACTAAAGCACTAAATAGCCAAGGCTAGTAAACTTGTGACCTATAGGACTCTGATTTCTATAAGCAGCCCGCTTAGCTCAGTTGGTAGAGCTATTGTAGCTTTAACTATAGACAATTATAACAGTCTTTTAATTACAGACTATATCTCTTTTGGTCTATAGGCAGATACGTGTCCCCAACTAGTTTACACCGTGTGCAGGCAAGTTAATTATCGACACGGTAATAAAGTTATTATCATTATCGTTATCGTTATCGTTATCGTTACCGTTATCATTTTCGGTGACGTGGAGAATTAAACGAATATCGAGGGATGTTACCCCAGACCCAAACCCCTCTTGTCAATGCTCGGTTGTGACGTGTCCATACTCGATAATGCACCTCTCACTTACAGTAAGATATCGAGATACGTTTTGGTCCTATGCTAAGATAGTTTACTTACCACCTTCGGCAGTCTTCACTGAAAGACCCGTACTGGAAATTGACGGGCCTTTACTCGTTTTTGCCAACACCGTGATCGTGTACTCTGTATACTTGCAGAGTTTAGGTACTGTGACATTCTGACCGTCATCTTCTTTGCCGTCTGCCACTGGGAAGTCATTAGACTTATTGCACGAGTTACCGGCATTCATAACCACATTGTAGAGGATAATTCTTCCATTTCGATGCTCTTTTGGTACAGGGAGCCAAGCTACGCTTATTGTTGTAGAATTATGAACGTATGCAGTTATATTCACAGGTGGACTACTTGGTTCTATTTAGGAGGAAAAAAAACAAAAGTGTAATACAAAAGGACAAACTTAGTATAATTAGTGATGACCAATACTGTCAGGTGGATAATGTCCTTTACGCCAAACAAGAAACAAAGAGACAACGCAGCACATCTAATTTACCATGCATGGGCCCCTTCCAAGGAAGACACCTGATTGGTCAGTTGTAAGAGCCTATTTTGCTAATTGTAAGACCTCGCGAATCCTGAGTAGTTAAAGCCTTTTTGAAGGGAGGGTGCAATGCTCAAAACTGTCTTTTTAAACGAACTTTAAACCAAAGCGTTGGCCCCACCAACGATTGGGACTCACTAGAAAGTCACTAATACCAAACTAGTCGATAACATCAGTAAGGGCGCGTTTGATTGACCGTACTCCGGAATAGGAATACGTGGAATAGAAGTTAGAAATCCTTCGCTTTTACGGAGATTCACATTAAAATTGTCAAACTTCCGCTAAAATTCTATTTTAAGCATATCTTTATTATCCTTGTTGCTTCAAAACGCCAGACATACCGTTTTAAATCATCACTCCACGTATTCTTATTCTGGAATAGGGTCAATCGAACGCACCCTAAATTGGTTGTGTGACCATGGACACGACACCAAAACCACTATCACAGTACGACGTGAAGCTTAAGGAGATTTTGAAAAGGCACCTGTTGGAATAGGGAAATATTCGAGTAATCCTGTAGCTAGTCCAGACTGCTATTTTCACTGATCTCCAAGACATGTAGCTTGGCTAAGTGCATTGCTTGTTGTATCATCAAGAGGCCCTTATTCAAGAGTAAGAATCTGGTATCTGGTTTGTCCCAATCAGCGTCAGAAAACTGTCTACTTTTAAACCAAGTTTTGCGGGAAAATGACCAATTGACTAAATGTTGTACCCAATTCAAATCTCCCGGGGATAAGATTCTTTGTGTATTGTATTTGCATTTTAATGTAGCATTCACATTTTAATGATATAGAAATACCTGGAACAAAACGTTTATTACCAAAGGGTTTGAATAGGCCATTTACGAGTCGCTGTTTGTCTCGGTTTCGAAGTGAGTCTTGGTGCTCAGCTATTGAAGGGGAAATGAGTTTGATTTGCATAAGAATAAAACACTTATTTCCATTTGAAAGGTTGTGCACCAGGACTCGCTTTGAAACTGAGGCATGCAGCCACTTGGAAATGGGTAAAACATTGAGTTAGCCGATTTGGTTTATTGTTTATTTTCCCGTGAAACTTGGTTTAAAAATAGCCACTTGTCTGACGCTGATGGGTTCCAAGCCAATTTGGGTAAATCTTACTCTTTGTATCATATTTTGTTTTGTTCTCCAATCACAGACCGCGTCTGGAAAGCTAGAGGGTCCCTCATGTATTCGCTTGCCTCATTCCCTATTATACAAAAGCTATTTGCGTCAGACCAACAAGCAGCCCTAACACGTCACGCCCACGAAATTTAAAAGTCAAAATAAGCGATTCTAAAAATCACTTTTACCGATAAATTTTCAAAAATAAAGGGTGATGTAGCAGCTCTTGTAACGTATAAACGTGATTGGCTCGCTAACCTAGCCAAAAACAAAAGACTAAACAGTTGAAACAATGACTTAGACTTAAAAGCAATAGAAGCTGCTTACAATACCAAACAAAAGCCGGTTACGAGAGCTGCTAACTACTGAAAATAAAACACTCGGAACAAATTTGTATGCAAGCCTTATTTCCTCTGGATTAAACTTACTTCCCTCGTCGGTGTGGCTTGTGATGTTGAAGCTTTTATTTGCAAATGATGTATTAGTGAACGCCGTGACTTCAATCCAATAAAACGTGTAAAGAGTCAGATTCTTGAGGCGCACGGTGGTCTTGTTGTTACAGACGAATATGGAGCTATAGTTCATGGAATGTTTCATGCAAAATTGCTGTCCAGCCGTAACATTAATGGCTGGCGTGCAGTTTGAATTCACAGAAACTCTGGGTGAGGTATCGTTCCGACGGTATCGAACTCTGTATCCTACGACACGGGCATTCACCGGACTCCAGTCGATTGTAAGGCTTGAGGAAGTTCTGTTGGAGACTTTTAAGTCCGTCCGAGCTTTAAAATAAAATCAATCAATTAGAATGAAACTGGTTAAGAAATCTCTCAGATTAAGTGATCAAAGTAAGTAATGAGAACTGCCTGATTATAACTGTTTGCCATTCAGAATTCGTTGATTGCACTCATGTGATAAGACGGCCATGTTTGTGCCAAAACAATAGTAAAATGTAGCTTAAGTTTTGCATAATAATAGAGTCAAATTCCCAAAAGACTTTTTCGCTGTTGTTCTTTCCACCAATAGGGAGCTTAAGGACGCGCGTTTGAGACGCGGACGGCAACCGGAAGACAACATTTCGCGCGCCAGGACAATGGTGTCTCCCAGATTTTTATACTAATCATCTCTAATGGAGAAAAGATACTTAGCAATATAAATGTAGTTGTGTGGAGACAAGTTAAAAGGGTACACAGCTCATTTCCGGTTGCTGTCCGCGTCTCAAAAACGCGCGTGCTTAAGCTCCCTTATATGGCCGCCGTGACGTCACGTGCAATCAAAGAATATCCATGGTTATAATTGAGCCCGCTGTACCATGAAAAATCAAGATGGCGGCCAGACTAGGCATATTGGCGGTCATAACGAAATATTTCTGAACCACTGGTAGCTGTCATTTGATTGTCCACTAATTAGAAGGCAGTGTGGCCCAGTGGTTAGGGCGCTTACCTTGAGAACCACAGATCCTGGGTTCAAGACTTGTTGAATTTGTTCCTGGTAGTCCCTGGTTCAACTTCTTGGCTGCACTAATAAATATCCAACTGGTTTGCCTCCGGCCAGGTGGAATTCTTAAAGCTTGTTGTTATTGTTCTGTCGTTTCGTTGATTGTGTTTCATTAGCTTTTATCACACTTCAGGATTTCACCCACAGCCTTAGAGGATACGAGCACCTTGTGCAATATTGTGAACAGCACTACACGAAAATACTGCTCACTGAAGAATTTACAACCCAACGCTGTTCAGCAACCGCGGAATTACCAATAATGAGTATTTTAGTGATCTGAAAATTATCGAAGCCTTTTTATTTCTTATTTCTCAAAAAGGACGCGTTCAATCCCCAGGCGCATATACAAGGCTAAAAAAATTGTCAGTCCTGGAGGTCAACACAAGACTTTTTATAAGAGCAGCTTCGCTTAACTCTTAAGCAAGCAAAACGCTACAAAAAAACGGGTTTTTACGATAAGAAGGACGAATCTTTCGAGTCCAGTGTTTAACGGCGGGACTCTTACAAAACGAAATATTTAGTAACAAAGAATTTTCAATTTTCCTTTTAAAATATAGCCCGCTCCATGGGTAACAACTACATCGAAATAAGTTGCCCGCTTGTTACCAAGACAGCGCAATCTCGCAATTTGCAATATTCGCACTGGCCTCGTGTTCAAATTTGAAGGTTTCTATTGTCGTTTTGAAAGCTTGCATTTTTGTTAGGCGCGGCTACGAAACGACACAAATTTGTCTTCTGTATGAAAGGGCACTTCTATTGGCCTCGAGCCAAGACGTTTAACTTTCCCCACTAGCCTTCATAACAGGCGCCGAGCGCACGAGAGATCAACGGCAACTCTACAGAATACTACACAGTCTCAGTGCGAGTGTAACAATAAGCCGGACTTTAAGATTTACGACAGCTAAGTCGACGATAACATCACCTAAAATGGTAACTTTGCAATATCGTAAGTTTTTTGGGATCGGTCCATCTCGCTCGCGTCGTACAATGTGGGCGAAGTATCCTAAAAATAAATTGGTACGAGCGGTTTTAGAGTAACAATAGAGAATTAATGGTTCACATTTGTACGCACGCATTGTCGTCAAAACCTCAAATTTGGTGATTTCACGTCGTTGTCACTCAGAATGCCGCAAAAAGCGTGCCGCACGTGCAGCATGATCACTTTTGCTCTTTTAACCAATGATATTAAATTTCCAACCTCGGATAATGCATTTCTCGTGCTCTGATTGGTTCACTCATTCCAATCTCGGTTATCAGCTCATATACCTTAGTTTGACCTTATATGGTAAATGATTGCGCTAAGCGTTGCTAAGCTAAAGCGAAAGCGAAGACAAGGTCTTTCACGACACCGCATCAGTTCTCATTAAGTTCTTTCGATTTCGCTCGGATTGGCTCGATTTTTTCGCTCGGATTTCGTACTTTCTCAACTTTGGAGTTCGAGGAATTTAATTAAACAATTATTCCACTCGCGCTTGTTGGATACGAGACTGGTTGGTTATTTACCATCTCATATCCAACGTCCACTCATTGAATAAAATTAACAAATAAAGAAGCCTTGACTGTGCTCTGTTCTGTTGTAAAGAACTCAGGAAGCGGCTAGAGCACGAAAGAAGTGTAGGGGGAAACACGAGCCGATAGGCGAGTGTTTCTTCTTACCTCTTGAGTGCTCTAGCCGCTTCCTAAGTGCTTTACAACAGAACAGAGCACACTCAAGGCTTCTTTATTTGTTTTGCGATAAAGAAAAAGTAATTTTCTTCAAAAATTCTACTTTATTTTCAAAGCGCGCGCTGCTTGTGGTGAACTGAGGTGTCGTCAGCACAGTGCTTTATACTCTGATAAAGCACGCTAATTTCGACCAATCAGAGCGCTTGTAAGAATGCTTAAAATTATTTGATTGGTTAATGAAACAAAGGCTTCCCAAAACATCAATCAACTGGAAAGTGGCTTGACCGAAATCACACAAAATTTGAATATATGGAAAACAAGTGCCTCAATGTTCGGTTTCAGTCCGTAAAAAACAGCAAAAAAGTAAGTAATTAAGTTAAGAGAAAACCGGCCGAATTGTTGCCCATGAAAACCTTCACGTTTCCGACATGACAATTGGAAAACAAACTGTTCATTGCTTGCGGCTGGAATCTGAAAACCTGTTGGAATTTTTGTAAATGAAGAACTCCAGCGTGAGGACTTTCTGAGCTTGAAAGAACTGCTGGACCGGGCGACGGCTGAGGTCTTCCATCCAAAGCACTTGACAGAATATCTGAGCAAGCCTTTAACTGACAGCTTCAATAATACCCAAGGAAACATTCGGAAATTCATCTGCCATTTCTGCGGATGATGACGTGAGCTTTCGTTTGTTCCGTGCTTTGTACTCTCATAAAGCACTCTGTTTAAACCAATGAGAGCGCGCGTTATATAGAAACTTTATTATAATTGTTAAATACTACTGTCTTGCGGCGTTTTATTCGCCGTCGCCGTCGTAGATCTCAAAAGCAAATTTCCCTATCATTTGTCTACTCCTTTGGTTAACGTCGGTTTTAAATGACGAGGCGAACATTAACGCATTAATAAATTAACTCGTATTTTTTCCGTTTTGGCATCGCTGTCAAAATAACACTTACCAAGTCAGAACATTCTGGTTTTTTGCTTTTTTGAGCGAGTTCCAATATTTCGTAAGACTCGTTACACGTTTTGTTAGGGGTATAAAAAGGCCAGTTAAAATAAAGACCTTTGTATACAACTTACGCCACCTACATTTTCTAAAATTTCAGGAAATTTCTTGCTTTATACCAGGAATAGTTTGTCCTCTCGTAATTTAGAACACAAAAGTCTGTTTAAATCGCTCTTGGCAAGCTTTTATGTAGCCTGCGTACCAGGCGTCGAAAGGGGTAGGGGATAGGGGATAGGGAAGTTCCGTTTTTGCCCCTTTTTGCGCCTGCCACACAGGCAAGCTTTTATGGAAAAGTAACCTTTATTGTCAAAATTTTAAAATGGAAATTCTTTTTTTTCGCAGAGTTAAGGTCTTATAACGGTTTTCAATCGTCTTATTTTCAAAAGCGTTGAAAAAAGGCAAGAGACGGTTACGCTGAGAGACTAAGATAAAGCTTTGTAACAAACTGTTTACTTCGGGTTTAGCTGGGGTTAGTACATTCAAATTCGCTGTCGTCATTCAGCCATGTTGCAACTGCAGGTCTTGACAAAAAAAAATGGCGTTAGTCAATTGTCCGGTGAAGCAAGAGTTCAAGTTCCAAGTTCAAGTTCATTTTATCACATTTTTTAATTACAATACAACAACAATAAGAATAAAAATAAGTAAAAACAGGGCTAACTGTACACTGAATTAAATATAACAAAGAAGAAAGTCTGTAGCAGCCAAAGGAACCAAGCGTTCGAGTTAATGGTACTACCACAGAACGCTTACATTTGGGTGGAGGTTATACAGTACTTATAGAAAATAGTTATGAAGCTCTAGCTAATATAAATTAATCACATACCTAACTGTTTCGCAAAAATCACAAAAACCCTTTCTGGTCCGTCTTTTTTTCCTTTTTTCATAAACCAAGAAAAGAAAAATAAGATAAATGCAAAGCTAGCGCTTGTTTTTATTTCGAAGTCAGCCAGGGTTTTATTGCACCCCAACTGAAACATGCATGCGGCCAGACATTTTTGCCGAGCTTTCTCCGGACAATTAAACTAACGACAGCTAGATCTTTGTGGGTACTTAAGAAAACTGCCAGTCATAAATTAAGGCCACGGGTTGCTTCCTCAGTGACTATCTCTATTGTTTACAAGCTTAATGCAACAAACTGCTGAATAAAGTCTTAACGCTAGAAGCAGCTTCTTTTCGACTTCTGGGCGTCCCCTAAGATCGATATTTCCTCCATTTTTCTTTTGACCAAATTTTCGGCAATACAAATGAAATTGACTTGAAAAGTTTGGTTTGAAAAATCGCTTTTTAACTTTGACAAAACAAGTAAGTTATTTGAAACGCGTGATGTTAGATCTTTGCAATCGAAACTTGAAAATGACTCTCTCACCAAATGACCGATCTTGTTTTTGAAAATTCGACGTAGGACCATAGAGAATTTTTTCCTAGAAGATGAGTACAGAAGCAAGTTCACGGACGATAAGATTCAGTTTAAAGTCACGTTCGACAGATCATACTAACGTTAAGTCGTAAAGTCGAAAAAGAATCGTTTTTCTTTTAATAACGATTATTCCGCGGGGAAGAGAAAAAATGTCTATCATCCTCGATCGTAATGAAAAACATTGATCAATTATTTATAACTTGCAAAGCATACAGTGTCTTATGTATGCATAAAGACATATTATTAAAGAATGTTCGGGTTAAATTGCAGTATCTTTGAATAAGTCTTAAGTCTTCCAAATCGTCGCTTTAGTGTCATTATTAAAGCAGGAAAGATAACTCTTTAGAGGACAGATAATTAATCATTCACCCCAAGGGTTAATTTTTTGCTAAGTCACTATCCTTAACTATAAAACCACCATTATTTTGCATGCCTTTGGGTTAAGTTTCTTTTTATCACAAAAATATCCATGTATTTTTTTCAATGTGTCAAGACTAAATTAACTTCCTCATCTTTTGATGAAGTGTAAAAAGTGTTGCAAGATACGAAGGAATACGGCAATCCGCGATGCAAGAAACACCCCCAATAAAGTACTTTCGCTGGATTACTTTCGTTTAACTTAAAAGGATTGACGGAATTTGAACAAAATTAAATTCTTAGCTTAAGGGCGTTCGTCTAAAGTGAAATTCACAGGGAAGTCGTATTCTTAGCGAAGCTCTGTATTCCATAGCACTGACAGGTCTTGCTAAGTCTCGAGCGTTAATTAATGTGCTCTAATTTAAAGGCAACAACTACCTCATTTATTGGGTTCCATGGGTTTTACTGTTGTCAAGGAGAAACTATGCATCTTGATAATAGAAATAGTGTGAAAAACGTTTGTGGGAACTAACCTGGAATCCACAAGGAATTGGTGTATTGACTTATTGCCAAAATACTTGACAACGCGATCTGCCAAGAGAGACAAACGAAAAAGAAATGAAAAATGCAAGGCAATTGTTGATGGACTTGGAAAGAAAAAATCCACAAGATCTTTACCAAAGCAACAATTTTTTGGTCCATTCTCCAGATGACCTTGTTCTCTGGTCTCCGCATCCGCTTCGAAGAAATTTAAAACTACACTTCCTTTCTTGACCGGCCCACACCAGCAGGTGTCATTTTGTAAATGAGCTCTTCAACGCTATTTTAAAGTCGCTCCTTTGTTAAAAGGTGCTGTAAACTGCCACAGGCCTTCTCAGACAAAATTATTAGGGAGATCGTCGAAGGACATCCAGTTGTTCCGATCAGCCTCGTTTTGCGACGCACTATAGGCTTTCAATGACACCTGAAAACTGCACGTTTAACGAAAAAACACAAGTTGGTCGCTGTCGTTGAATGCAAATGAGCATATTAACGGTGAAATTCTATTCATAAAAGTCATAGCAACTAATTTATTACTATAAATACCTTTGAAAGGAAATATGCTAACGAAAGAAGCCAAAGAGTTCCATTCCTATAAGGTTTAAATAGAATGCTTTTTGTCCCTAGAAGTCTAAGGG
This sequence comes from Montipora capricornis, assembly GCF_036669925.1. Taxonomy (NCBI): domain Eukaryota; kingdom Metazoa; phylum Cnidaria; class Anthozoa; order Scleractinia; family Acroporidae; genus Montipora; species Montipora capricornis. The sequence goes on along the minus strand of NC_090887.1, from coordinate 9,527,181 downwards.
AAAATACGCCTGACCTTGGTCAGTTTTCTAACAGAAGCCATGACAGCTGCTAGAGGGCATAACCACAAACTATGAAGCTTATTGACTTTGGAAAGAAAATTAACTCTAGAATTTTCTATGTAACTTCCCTCGCTCTCGACAACTCCGCTGAGTGAAGCACACTGATGGGGTACGTGGCCAATAGTAAATTAAGGGCGCGTTCGATTGACCGTATTCCGGAAGAGGAATACATGGAATTGAAGTTAGAAATCCTTTTTTTTTTGCGGGGATTCACTTTAATATTGTCAAACATCTACTAAAATGCTATTTTAAACATAGCTTTTTTATTCTTGTTGCTGCAAAACGCCATACATAGTGTTTTAAATCATCACTCCACGTATTCTCATTCCGAAATAGGGTCAATCCAACGCGCCCTAACATTACCATCATGCTATCACAACAAAATATTCAAATTTACGTAAGCAGAAATTCAAGAACAACCTTTGGATAAAGACCGAATGCATAAATAGCGGCCAAAAAAATATTCTTTTGTTTATGTGCTAATTAGACTCACTAGCCTCGTTTGCGTGTACAAAATACAAAAGAAATGTTGCTTGAGAGCAAGGCTAGTGAGTCTAATTAGCACATAAACAAAAGAATACATTTTTGGCCGCCGTTTATGCATTCGGTCTATAGGACGTTTTCAACCGACCTCTAGAGACACCAATAACAATAGAGAAATGTACGACTTCTGGTGGACGAACAAAAGAAGCTAATGAGAGATCTTTTGTTTTCGTCCACCAACATGGCGGCGAGACGTCACGTGAAAATCTCCCATACAGAAATTCCGCGAAAAGGGAGTTTCGAAGTTATCTCTAGAGGAAGTCTCTTAAGAATAATAAAATAGTATATAAAAATCACACCTGAAATCAAATTTTTTAAAAGATTGATTTTGCTAAGAAAAATTACTATTTTAAAAATGATTTGAGTCATTAAAAAGATCGAGGCTGCCCGCATCCACAATAAAAGGCTACGACATTGAAGTCGACGAAAACGTCACTTCAAAATATAACTTTACACTATCGTACGTCTTTCGCATTTTTTCCATTTCGTTCACGTCGTGCAATATTAGCGAAGTCTCCTAAAAATAAACTGCATGGGTACGAGCGGGTTTCAGGGTAAAAATATAGAATGAAAGGTTTACATTTGTAAGCTGACGTTGTCGTCAAAACCTCAATTTTGAAGCCGTTTCACTCCGTTGTTCACGCAGTGAACCGCAAAATACATGCTAAAATGCGTGCTGCACGTACAGCACGGTTACTTTTTGCTCTTTTAACCAATAACATTATTGTTTTGTGGGGTTGCATTGTCGTTGTCGATATCCTTGAGTAAGGGGCTGTTTACATGGAGGTAGGAAGATCCTAGCACTAGGACAATCCTAGAAGGCGAAACAACTTTTCGTTTGGTTTACATGCAGGAATTTCTGTCTAGGTGGAAGTGGAGAATGAAAGCAAGATGGCGGGCGAGAACAACAACCATGTAATTTGGGTCCTTCTACCATGAAAACTGCCTTCGCTCGGAAGTTCCTGGTACTAGGGACAAAAAACAAACATGGCAGCGGCCGGGTGTTCACGGTTTTCAGCTGCCAAAGGTCGACTTTCGTCTGGCGTAGCCACAGTACGATTCTAATGACTCTGATGACCGCCGACAATATTCAGGACCAGTTTTGTTTCAAAGATACACCTCCCAAACGAGAGACACAAGGGAAAGTAACGAGCAATCGATCGACAGCAATGTCGAAAACGCTGCGAGTCAAATACATCGGAATGAGTTGAGAAGGAAGTTATTGAAGCCAGTAAGTAGAGTGCTAGGATCTTCCTAGGATCTTCCTAGGATCTTCCTAGGGTCTTCCTAGCTCACGAGCTTGACCATTAAACTAGTCTCAGTTGACAACTGACCGATTTTCTTTTCTTAAGAGTACCGACATTCTTGAATTCCAGGTGATCTAGTGACGTAATTCGGAGGACTGGGGAGAAAAATTTTAACGCCGTATCCCACAACCGCGCGCGGAAACAAAACCTAAGGCCGCGCGCAGTTGTGGGAAACTTTTATACGCCCCTTCTCCTGTATTGCCATAAAATGAAATTTATCTAGGCTGTAGAAAAGAATTAATGGATGTCAAGTACTACTTCAAAAGGTCCCAAAATATTTACAAGTCCGCGCGGATTAGTTCTAAGAGGCAATATTAATTAAAATGGGAGATAACGCGATAGGGCAACTAACTTTGCACCTAATTACATAATCATCTCACAGAGAACTAAGATATCAAATACTGTTTGTAATATGTAGAATGGCTAGCTAATACTCGAGTTGAATCGTAAACTGGTTCCTAAAGTTTTAAGATTCAACCACAGTTCTTGACAAAAAGTATACGGACTGCCGGGCCATACGGGCGGTAGGAAGCCACGATCTTGTGGCTGAGAGCGAAGCCACAGAAATGAAAGAACTTCTAAAGGAACTTATCACAAAAAAACAATTCCTAGCGCTGCATGTAGCTACCACTCATTTAGCCAAGAACGAAAGCGGATGAACATTACGTAGCCTATCGTAATACGAAGCATTTGACAGATTATGAAAGCCATTTCAAAATACAGCTTATTCCAAGAATCGAGGTAACTTGTCACAGGCAAACAAAGTTCGGTGGTTTCTGGTAAAACGCACTTCTTAGCCTGTCGAACCGTTTGAACGCGCCCATTAAAACAGAGCTCAACCACTGCTTAATTAACTGATTAAGAAAACCGCTTTCCAAGTTTGTTCCAAGTTGGGCAAGTGTGGCAGATAAAGGCAAATTATTTACGAAAAGAAGTGACCAAACGACAGCAACCGAGGCACAATTAAAAGACCACTTATCCACGCAAGACACAAGTCGTGTCCAGAAAAATTCTGAAGGTAAAAACTGACTACAGAAAACCGCGGTGTACGTTGGACCTTTCTTGAACAGGTTGCCCTTCGAGTTTCCGGCTTTGAAGTTATTAAAGCAAAAAAAGAGAAAACGAGGCTTCTGATTACAACAAGCTGCGACATAACAGCAATTTCCAGTCTACGTTCAGTTAAACCTTAATTAAAACACTCAAAAGACAACTTTCCCTTAGAGCTCCCTTTTTCGATTAAAACGTACAGATACAGAGAACCTAAGACTTCTAATTATAACAAACTATATGACATAACAAAAACTTACAGTTTCGCTGACAAATCTCTAAACTTTGGGAGGGAAGTTGGTTGCAGCTTATAAGAATGAGAAACAATATTAACTTACATCACACGGCCAACCTGAAAACGTTAAAAATGATTATATTTTGTTAGAAGGTATCCGCTTTTTGATTGGCTAATTCAAAATGCATGTTTCTTTCCTTTATTGAAAGATCTAAATGTAATCAATAGCTCACCAACCAAGTTTTCGCGGGCAATTAACGACTTTACGTGACAGCTACTTATTTTTTCAAAGTTCACTTTATGGCCTTCGTGCATGCTTCATAAATTGAACTTGCAAAAATGTCGGCTGCAAGTTTTACAACTCAGTTAGTGAAAGGTTTCTCTGTATACATAGCGAGTGATGCACGAGCGAGTGTTCGGCACGCGATCTCAACTTCTAGAGCAATCGATCAATGTGGCCATGCGCCACCAGTAAACTACTCTACCCCACAAAATCCACACACAGAAGATTTTTGCATACAGAAGATCTTTAAGAGCTTTTTTTTTGTATAATAAGCACTTATGCTCAGCTCATATAAGTAAATAAAAGGCCTTATGAAATACTTGCTTTTGTCAAGTTCACTTGTTTATACCAAGTCAGTGATGTATCGGTTTTGTGATGAAAGTTTAACGCCGTGTCGTTTTTTTTTCTGTCAAAGAGGCTTTCAAACGCTGCGTAGGCCGAAGAGTGGGCGGGGTGAATGCTGGTGACGAATTCACGCGTCAAACAGTTGAAACTGAGACTCAATCATTACTTTACTCGAATCGTTCAACTGAGGGAGACTACGAAAAAAAATCGTTCCTAAAAGAATAACGTCATCGCCCACATGTTGGTGGACGAAAACAAAAGATCTCTAATTAGCTTCTTTTGTTCGTCCATCAGAAATCGTTCATTTCTCTATTGTTATTGGTGTCCCTAGAGATTGGCTGAAAACATCCTATACCGAAAACAGATTCTTTTGCCGTCAAATACGATCATTCGGAAATCAAATTACTTTGTTGTCCCTGCTCTGAACAAATATCCGATTTCTGTATGCAGAACTGTCAAGTGAGTGGAATCTTGTGTGTCAAACAGCTGTGTAGACACATCATGCAGAGATCAGTTTCAATGCTGAATGCTGAGCAAATTTCAATACGGAGTTACCTTCCTAAACATCCGTTTTGTGTTTCAAATATATGCCATCTACTTGATAAGAACCTTCAGTTTTTGCAGCCAATCAGGCTCTACTCGACGAAAGGTGGAGTTCCACTGTCCCGAATATTTATGCACGAGCACGTACGTAAACTTTAATTGCCTTTGCGTGCGTAAATGAAATAGAGACTTCGCATAAAATTTCGCGCGTTTTGCGCGTGAACGCAAAAGTTAAGCCTCGCTTAAGCTGGAATTTTTACGCGCCTATGCGTACGTAAACTTTAATTGGCTTTACGTACTTAAATAAAACAGAGACGATGTATGAGGTTCAACTTTTACGTTCACTCGCGAAATTTTATGCATCGTTTTAATTCCGCAAGTAAAGGCAATTAAAGTTTAAGTACGCACAGGTGCGTAAAAATTCACGACCATGGAAATTTAACATGTTTTTACGTGAAATTGCAAACGGGGAATGGCCTCCTGCTGCTTCTCATTAAAGTACAAAAATTTTCTTAGTAATTTATCTTTCTCCTTGATCGTCTGGAGCTTAAAGGCAACAAATGAGCTAATATCAAACGAGCTTCTTCCATCTCTTGAAGAAATCCATTTGGCTAGCATAATGGCTAGAATTAGATCAAATAATTTAAAGGGGCTATGTCACGTTATTGTAAAGTTTAAAACTCGAAAATGGTAACGTGGATTTCTTTTACTGATAAAGTTATCTTTACATCACCAATAAGATGATTCTGAGCAAAAACAGCCTTTATCCGAGCGCAAGGAAGGATTACGTTTTTACAAACGTTGGCCGTGCGCACTATAAATTTCAACAGACTTAGAGTGTAATGTGAGGTGTTAGTTTTGTACCCCATATGAACCATGTGAGCGTTAACCCTCCTAATGCAAATGGACCCACACAAGGACAGAGAGAAACTCTGACCAGGGTGGGATTTGAACCCACAAAGGGTTCGCTTAGTTTATTTGAGTTTCTGAGTTTCTTCCGATCCTTTTTTTTCAGCCGAGCGATTACCAGTTGCCGTAAAAGCAAAGCTAAATCTCTCTAGCTAATAACAATTAGTGACGTCCTCGGCTTTAAGAGTCAGGTGTGCATAGTGATCGTTAATGGACCTCTTCAGCTTGTACGTTTTGTTTTCCCATTTAAGACCACGTGATGTAACTATAGGGAAACCGTTTCTCTCAAATGTCCTCTTATGCACGTGCTATGTATGCATAACTTATGAAAAAACCAAAAGGAAAATTCCCTTGGGAACATCACGTGGTCTGAAATGGGAAAAGCAAAACGTACAAGCTAAAGAGGTTCATTCTAACCGGCTCTCGCTTCTGAGTGGGCTGAGTTTAAGACGATGTTAACCTGACTTGCGAGTTCTTCTGCGAGTACTCCGTTTTTCCGCCTAAACAAAAACAAACTTCAACCTTATTTCATCTGGTTGTGGCCGGTCGTGCTCCGAGACCTACATCTAAATCTACAAGCTCCATCACTCGGCAACGCGGTGCCCTTCAGTTGACTTATAGTGGCTTTTTTTTGGCTTAAGTGGCCTCGTAAACCATAAGCTCTTTTGGGACATCACTTCCACGCCGGTCACATTTTGCTGGCGAATTCAAGCCCGACCACAGCAACGGGAAGTCCGTGTCCTCAGATCATACCAGAAATCGTATTCCAACTGCCACAACTCGAGGAGCCTTTTTGTGTGGTTTCGACCCGACTTCGTTGACATCCGCCCTTCGCTCTGTCGGCTTTCCAAATTACAAAGAATCTCACTAAACCAAATTTATGTTGTTTTTGAGGAAAGGGGAAAACCCGAGTACCCGGAGAAAAGCCTCTGGGAGCAGAGAAGAGAACCAACAAATTCGGCCCATGTTACGCCCAGTCTGGTAAGCGTACCCGGGCCACACTAGGGAGCTTAAGCAACGACGACGGCGACGGCACCGAGAACGTCATCTCAAAATATAAATTCGCGTCATTGTAATCACTTTGTGAACATGTCAACCCTTTTAATTTAATATGACAAGGGTGTGGTAGTTCCTCAAAAATGACATTGGTCGGAACGGCGCTCAATTTAGGGGAGAAAATGAAACTTTAAAAACAAATTGCGATTTTGAGATGGCAATACCACATTATATTGACGTCTAGTTGGGAGAAAATGATCGAAATTTCAATTCTTTGTACCCGCGGAACGTATTTTTTTGCGTACGTCAGCAACCCAATTCAGTGCAACAACGTCAATTTCAACATTAAAACCAATCAAAGTGAGACGGCAATACCACGAAATATTGACGACTCGCGCATAGGCAAAACTATAAGAAGATCGCGATACTAGCGTCAAGTGCTGACGTTCTCCTTAAAACCTCAAATTTGACTATTTCACGTTGTTGTTTTACTGACGACGGCAAAGAAATGGGCAAAAGTGAAAAACGCACGAGCAGGGCGTACAAAGCTATTGTTTGTGCCCACTAAATATGCAAATTTGTGACGTTTTCGTTGCCGTCGCCGTTGCTTAAGTTCACTATTGTTGGGTGGCGAGCGCTCCACGATGAACTACGCCAGCCCTGCTCCCCAGTAACTATGGGTGGTAAACAAGACAAATTTGTTTGTTTGTAGCTCCTGATAAATTCGCGATAACTCTACTTATTAAGGGCCCACTGACGTATTTTTTGGGGTGCGTTGCTAAGGATCTAATGGTTAAGTAATTTGAGAGAATTTGGCATTATTTTGGTCAGTTTCCAACTTTTGTAAACCAACGACCCTAAATATGACGTCACCATGTCACGCCCATGGTCACGTGACCAATAAAGGAAAACTATAAATTTGTCTACGTCCTACGCAATTTGGGTATTTAATCAGTGGTTTGAAAATTTGTATTCAATTTTGCATCCAGCCAAGCATGGTTTTCTTTTTATTTTGAAAAATGTTCTTTTTAAAGAGATAAACGATACTGAAATACCCATAATATTTTCAAAAAAGATGATTTGAAAAAATCAATTCTCAGGTATTTGGGGATGAAACGTGCAATATAAAAAAAATTAATGCAATTTAAAGACTGCCGGAAATTTAGCTTTTCCTCAAACCAGAAGTCATTTCGTTCACGCATGCGCAGCTGATCTAAGAACGAGGGCGAGGAAGGGCGAGGAAAAACCTTCGATGGAAGCAACAGTAAGTGCAGTGATTTTTGCTTGTGAGTGAGTTTTCTTGTCAGCTCATGATATGATGACGTCAGTCACCGGAAGTAACATTTCAGTTCCTTAGCAACGCGCGAAAATCCGTCTGTGGGCCCTTAAAGCACCAATAAATATACGAGGTCAGTGCCCTAAAGCTCTGAGCCATATGTAATCATACCAGCTAGCGATTGTTTGAATAAATAGAGTCAATCTCATCTTCACTTACCTCAAAGTCTCATTTGATCTCTCGTGACATCTTTTTAGCTTTGGGTCGATCTCAGGCACCGGCTAGAAAACTAAATACAAACTCCAACAAGAATCAACAACCACAGGGCATGCAACTTCCTTAAACTAGGCGCGTGAAAACATCCATCACCCAAGAGTGAGAATTACCTAAATTGGCCTAGTCCACATCAGTGTCAGAATAGTGTCTATTTTTAATCAAGTTTTGAGGGAAAATACACCTTATTCCAAAATGGCCGCTGATTTATGCGCATACAAATTGGCCCTTATTACCTCGTTCAAGATAAAATATTCTTTTGAATTTTAAGCTTAAGAACGAGGCATCAAGGGCTTATTTGAATAAAAACAAAAGAATATTTAAATGCCGGCCATTTTGGAATAAGGTGTGTAAACAATACACCAAATCAGCTAACTCGAAAAACCCTTTGGAAGACGATTTCCGTATCATTTCAATGTGAATGCTACATTACAATGCAAATACAATACACAAAAAAACTTAGATTGTCGAATCGGGTACAAAATTAGCTGATTTGGTCTATTGTTTATTCCCCTGCAAACTTGGCTTTAAAATGGACACTTTTCTGGCGCTTATGGCGACAAAACTGATACCAGATTCTTACTCTTGGTTCGAATTACGGCATCTTCACAGATCAAGCTATTTTTGAAGCAAAATTAATGATCATCGAGCTCCAATTCCAAAAGTAAACGACTAAGGATTTCGATTGGCACGAAAGCTTTGCAGTACTAAAAATACAGAGAATCAGCCTCGAGTTTACCGGAAAACGTTAAGCTAAAGCTTTCGTCATTTCAAAAATAAAGACAACTTGTTTGATTTTGACAATTTTTTCGTCTGCTAGCTGCAGAGGCCGAGCAGCTTCTGAAAAACAAGTTAAAGAAAATTTATAATAAGCAGGAGCCCGATTAGGATGACTAGGAGTGTATAACTTCATTTTAGTATCACCCAACTAGTGGACTAATGCAAATCCTGCATTTTGATTGGCTACGCTAGTAGAGGACTATTAGTAATAGTCCTCGAGTAGCGAAAAGCGTGACGCTTTCTTTCGTTTTATTCCCAAATAAATGTTTCTTTAAGTTGCATTTGCTAACTTTATTATTGCCTTTTCTGTCCGACTAGTTGGGTGATACTAAAACAATTAGACCCTTCGGCCTCAAGGGCCACGGGTCCTAGTTATTTTTAGATTGATTTCACCGCGAAAGCAGACCCTTCCAGCCAATCACAAGTGTTGCATGAGAAATGATTAACCATGGGATTGAGAATTGTCACTCGTGCAAGCCAAATCTAATAAAAGATCTTGTCTAAAAATAGATTTACCTGTGAAAATGCCGTTGCATAGACCTCGTATTGGAGTTGTAGGTAAGGTAAAAGGTAAAGTCTGCGTACGAGCCAAGGAATTTTGTATGTCTAAAGATGACAAAGAAAAAAAAAAGAACTTCGGTTACGTCTTGAACATGTTTACACCCTAAAAAGACTGTTTTTGTCATCTTCCATTGTTAAGCCTACTCACTCGACAACCTTTTCATAGCTCAATGCAAAAATCTTGTCCGTCAAAACTAATTCAAAGGGCAAGTTTTACTGTTCGGCGCATGTTACACCTTCAGGCCAGGGCTAGCGTAAAGCCGTTAGTACCTGTTGATTTTTTTACTGAACCAGATGTAGTTTATTCAGTAGCAAATACGTAAAAAAAGATACATGAAATAAGTAAGAGACTTAAGAAAGGTTCAATGCCCCCTATAGAAAATAAGTAAGAAGCTAAATTTATCTAGGAGGCAGAATAAAGAATTTTATGTATAAAGGAAAAAGTCGATTCAGGGAGGCACAAGTGTAAAGATAAATACCTCTTATGGCATCGCTTTCGATGGTGAGACAGAAAATGTTAAGCGCGCTTTTGATTGCTCCCAGCGAAAAA
>NC_090887.1:9504973-9514973 GCF_036669925.1 Montipora capricornis | reverse complement strand
AAGAGTTCGTGGGAGCATGAAAATGTACAACCTTGGAAGAAAATTACCTGGAGTATTGTCAAGTTCTCAAGTTCTCAAGTTCTAGTTACATTTATTTTGCAGTAACTGTATTTTACATTATTTAACATTACGTATTTTACAATTTGAATAACACACCTTATCTTGTGTCAGAGCCACAAAATTGCAGACTTCATCTTCATTCAGACCTCTCATTACAAGGCAATTCAGCTAAAAGAGTAACAGCAAAGTGCATCAAGTGTAAATGGAAGAGAAGACAAGTATACTACAGGTATAAGCAGATAAAGCAAATGCAATGTCACGAATATGCGCTAAAATGCGTGCTGCACGAGCAGCACGATTATTTTTCCTCTTTTTAACCAATGACGTTATTGTTTTGTGGCATTATTGTTACGTAGCCGTCGTCGTTTCTAAAACAGTAATATCATTGGTTAAAAGAGCATAAATAATCGTGGTGCACGTGCGGCACGGATTATTGCTCATATTTTTGCGGTTCTCTGCATGACGACGACGTGAAATCAACAAATTTTAGGTTTTGACGACAACGTGAGCATGCAACTGAGAATCTTTCATTCTCTATTTTCACTCTGAAATCGCTCGTACCAATTTATTTTTAGGATACTTCGCCCGTATTGCAGGACGTGAACGAGATGGAATAATCGCGAAAGACTTATAACAGAGCAAAGTTTTATTTTGAGGTGACGTTTTCGTTGACGTCGCCGTCGTAGATCTTAAGGTCCCTAATTAGGAAGTTTAAGATCTACGACGCAAGATGATGAGCAAAAACAATAGCTTTGCACGCTCTGCACGTGCCTTTTTTATTTTTGTACATTTCTTTTACGTTTTCGGTAAATCTGCGACGTGAAATGACCAATTCTCAAGTTTTACGGAGAACGTGAACACAAGGCAGCGAATTTAAATTATTATACATTGGTGTCACAAGCTCGATTTTGATTGGTTATAAGCACGCAGCTAATTCTTGCTTGCTCTGTTTCACTTACGTCATACCTACAGACAATTAACAATTATTGGATGAGGTTGAGCATGTTAGCGATAATTATCAAGGCCAAAGTTTGTGTTATCTGCCGAAGCCGAAGGCTGAGGTGGATAACACAAACTGAGGCCTTGATAATTATCGCTAACATGCGAAAACCGAATTCAATAATTGTTTTATTATGCATATTCCTGAGCTGAGCTCCGCCATGACAAAACTGATCAAACTGCTGGTTAGTGTGTTAGGTGACGTCACTTCTGCATGCATAAAACTATTGTCTGTAGGTATGACGTCAATTCTACATATATAAAATCTATTGTCTGTCGTAGCTTCCACACCGCACCTCCTAATTTAGTTCCTGGAAAGTTGCGCTAGTTTTAAGAACTTAGACAACCCGACGTAATGACGAAAAAGATTAATCAACCTAAACTTGCAATTTTAAATTGCGTTTTCGTTACCGTCGTGTCGTAGATCTTAAACTCCGTAATAGGGAGTTTATTTTAGCAACGATGGCTAGGGCAACGCCAACGCCACAGAGCAAGAATATCATTGTTAAAATAAGCGTGTTTCACATGAAGCACGCATTTCAGTGCATTTCTTTTTGACGCTATGTCACGCAAAATAATGTAATTTCACGAAACCCAAAATGACCAAAAAGTGGAATGAAACATTACAAAAACCACTTAAAACTGTTGAACAACGTGAAAGAAATACAGCAAAAGGAAAGAGAAGCAAAGCTGGACACAAATGGACAAGATTGAAAAGGATTGAATTTGGGTAATCTTGAAAAAGTCAGTCAGACGTCTTTCAAGTTTATTGCAAATCGCCTGTTTTTGCTGACAATCATCTTGTTCATGATGTAACGATAATTTGATCAGTAAAGGAAATTCCACATTAACATTTTCGAGTTTTAATCTCGTGATTAACGAAAGATTTCGCCAAAATACCCTAAAATAGCGTGACACAGCTCCTTTGAGGAGGCTCAAGCCAGTTTTAACACAAGAAACTGTACTATTTGAAAGGAATGAATCTAACGAATTGTTTCATTTAACGGAAATGTCATGATACCATATGAAACACCAATAAATGCTTAACAAGATGCACTCATCAATGTAAGCTTATCGGTTACCATGGCAACAAAAGAGCTATCTAAAACATCCTCTATTTTGTCTTTGAACGCATATAATTCATAAACTAACTCAGTGACCCTCATTTTTAAACTCGTGGATACGCGAAGCGTAGAAACGGGTTTCTTGGGGGGACTCCGATATGCAAATGTGTCACTCACTCACTCAGGTGTAGACACTATTCGTAATTAGTCGGCCCGAACGAGACTGCCCGAACCCGAGGCCATGTTGGAATAGTAACCGCGCAATCAGCGTGAGTGCATGCATCGTGGCAGCCCGCATTGATTGTGCATTGCATTGGGGTGATTTTGTAGCTTTTAGACGACCATTAATACCAATGCGCAAGCGTCTCCCTAAATTGAAGTGGAGTTGACTTTAGTACTATGGTCAACTTAAAGACTGAATTTCAGGAGCCTTTGACTCGCCCAGGCGTTAAACACGACGAGGAGATGAGCGTTTGCTCTTCGACCCCTCAAGTTAACGGGGGGTATATAAATTCCAGCTTGCTGGAGAGTGACTCGAAAATTAGTAAATCTCATGCTAATGTGCTAAGCTTTGATGAGAATGTGTCTTATTTGTCGGCCATGACGAACTTATATGAGCGAAACGAACACTTCTTAATGAGCGAAACGGCCACTGAAAACACGACAAACATGGGCAGAATCGACGAGATCACGCGACACCAAAGAACTTATGTGGCCACCCAGGACAACAAACATTGCTCTAAAGACCTGTGTACTGATTCAAGCTTAGATACTGGTAGGAATGGAGATGAAGAAGTATCCAAACGGTCAAGAAGTAAGTCAAAGTTTACTTGTAAATATGCCTGCCGTGACAGAGAACCATCGAGATTGCGATTTAAGAAAATCATTAAAATGTTCAAAAAAGGTAAGTCAAGTATAAAGCGTATTAAGCGTTATATTATGTACAATACACCACATTCGTCTGGGTTGAAAAACTTTCTATCCATTGATTTCCGAATTTACCTTGCCACTAGATTGTGTAGAAGTAGACCTGTTGGAAAGAATACTTCTTCAGCTTGCCGTTGTATGACTCATTATATTTATATCAAAACAAGAACTAATACTAGTAAGCATAAACATACAGATGTATTGCTTTATGTTAATGATGGTTGTGGCTTGAATAACTGTTATTCAATAAAGTGTAATAAACAACAAGAAAAGTATTGTGTTTCAAGGGCAAAGATATGTACTTCAGGTGACATTGAGTTGAACCCAGGTCCTGTTAATGGTTATTTGTTGTGGCAATCTAGATTAGCTCGACGTGGCTTGTCAGTATTAGATGTTGGTGGTGCAGGTGATTGTTTTTTAGAGCAGTATGTCATCATCTGTATGGTGAACCTAGCTATCATATGAACATTCGTAGTGTTGGTGTTCAATATATGAGAGCTAACCCAGACAGATTCATTGAAAGTATTACAGGGGATTCATGGGCAAGGTATTTAGCTAATATGTCACAACAGAGTACATGGGCTGAAGCACTTGTAATACAAGCAGTTGCCGATGCATTCCATTTGGCAAAAGAGGCTACTTATTTTGATGTACTTTACGTGCATTAAATTAGAGACTAGCACTCCACTATGACTTTAGACTCCTTTGCCTATACCACACCGTGTTCACCTGCCACTTTGCCAAGCTAGCTATTCTGGACATATGTCTTTGTAATATGTACAAAGCCTACACCAAATGAGATGAGAGCGACTGCACGCTATGAACCCAGCTTGTTTTAATAGCTTTTAAAATTGAAAAATAATTGCAAGTTCACCAACATGTTACATCTCTAGATTACTTAATCCACGAGTTTAGCCATGGGTTCCCTTTGATTTTATTCGGCTGGAGAGTGATTGGCACGCTAAGATAAAACTCTGAGCACAGTTTAAAAAAATTCTCTGGCGCAAATTCATTGCCACCTTCACAACTGAAAACTTTTAAGGTGGCTCTCAATCCGCCGCAGATAATGTTTTTTAAACTTTGCAGAGAGTTTCGCCTTAGCCTGCTGATCACTTTTCAGCAATAAAAAATGAGGGTCACCTAGTGAGTTTTTGAGATATAAGCGCTTATACACAAAATATAGGGCGTTTTCAGATGGTTCTTTTGTTGTCATGGTAATGTATTACCTCAAATTAATTAGAGCACCTTGTTAAGCAATTATTGGCGTTTCATGTCATGCCATAACATTGCCGTTAAGTGAAACAGTGTTGAAGAGTTAATCCTTCTAATAAGACATTCCGTTGACTGAAAGCGGTTCGAGTCACCTTAAGAACCGTTGCTATAAATCCAGTTATATGATAGTTCGCCCACACTGTTCAAGGTGAACAAGATGGAATAATCGCGAAATAGTTACAATAGCGCCAAGTTATATTTTGAAGTGACGTTGTCCTTGCTAAAAACTAACCAACAGAGCGACATTCATACGAGTTTGAAAAGTCAATGTAAAAACAGAACGTAAACAAAAAAGCAAAACATTTAAATGGCTTATCGAACAAAAACAAACGAGCACGAGTTTTCGTTGTCTTAGCGAACGCCGATGCAGACAATGTTATCTCTCCGTGAAACTTTCTGGAAAGTTTCGCTTTGAGGTCATTTGAAATTCAGTAATGTGATTGGGCAATCGAACTGTTTACTACCCATATTAGTTACCTTAGTTTGCGAGAATAAGGAGAATCTTTGTTTTAATCTTGCCACATTGGTCCGTGAAACAAATAGCGAACACTTTTTCAAGGTCATACACAAGTCGCTTTAACTCCCAATTGTTTTGTGGCGTTCTCATGGCCGTCGGTTTTGTCCATGTGTAAGCTCCCTAATGTCTCGAAACTTTAACATCGTTCATACTTTACCAGTTCAATTCCTAGATAGTTGCTTTGCAATTTACACCCTGGGCAATGCAGAATAAACCATCCTCGCATTTCTTGCAAACGGTGAGCTCAGAGAAGCAACGACAAACTCACAAAACAAGAATACGATTCGTAAAAAGACCAAAAACGGCCGTACTGCACGTGCGACGCACATTTTTAGTGAAGGCCCAGATAAGCCCAGACGGGTGTTGTTTTTACGTATTGAAGATGTTATTTCGGAGCAATTGAACGAATAAAATTACTTGGCCTCCCCTTTCAACGCACGCGAGGTGTTTGCTTTTAAGCGTGGAAACTCTGAGAACGTTCTTCCTGATCTTGCAAACGAATGTGAAAATTTCCTCTCCTCCATTATCATATACATGCTGTCGGTCGAACAAATGCGCGTGCTTGTAAAAAATGATGATGAGGAATGCAAAAACGCACTTTCCAATGAAGATTATTAAGTCTTCCAACTCAAATCCTTGGTTTGATAGGAGCCTCAGGCGTTTGGTTAGGAAAAAACACCGCTTCCAAAATCTTTAACACTGCAGAGGCACAGAGTAACTTAAAGAACTTTAGGCGTCTAACTAAACAACGTGTAAATCATGCTAGCAATAACTACATTTCCTGCATATTATCTGACAACATGACTGAAAACCTGAAGAGGTTCTGGAAGTATGTAAAGTCACAATGATAAGGTACAGTATACCAACACTCAATGCACAGGGCAGGCACCGGAGGTCAAACTTTGACAAGGCCAGTATTCTCAACGAATTCTTTCATTCTGTGTCTTCACTACAGAAAATGTAGATGACACGCCAAATATTGACCCCTATTCCCTTTGCTCCAATGAGCAATATTATAGTTAGTGTTTCAAGCATTTCCAAACTGCTTTCAAATCTTAACACCTCAAAGGCCTCTGGCGCTGGCCAAATCCCACTCCACTTACTTAAGATATCTAGTAATGTCATCACCCCAGTCCTTCAGCTAATTTAAGCATACCTCATCGGTTTTCAAGAAGGGATCTCGCTAAAACCCCTCAAAATTATCGACCAATCTCATTTGACTTGTGTTCTTTGTAAAACTCTTAAGGACATTTAATACTCCAACACTATACCTCATCGGGAAAAGCACGCACTGCTTTCACCTCTTCAGCATGGTTTCCGCAAAGGCCTATCATGCATGTGAATCTCAACTGATTCTCACCCTTCACGACCTCACTTCCAAACTTTGATCATTAGTTGCAGACTGATCTCATCTTTCTCGATTTCTCGAAGGCCTTTGATTCTGTTCCGCATCAAAGGGTCCTACTCAAGCTTGCCTCTTACGCCATATGTGGTCAGACTCTTACCTGGATTACTTTTTTTCTTTCTGATCGTACACAAACTACTGTGGTTAATGGGAGTCAATCTGAGTTCTGCAGTGTCACCTTAGATGTCCCCCAAGGGTCTGTCTTGGGGCCTCTACTTTTTCTTATTTACATAAATGACCTTCGTGACAAGATTCTGAAATCCGTCTGTTTGCTGACGATTGCATCATCTATCTTGGACTCTCTTCTTTTAAATCACCTGAACTACTTCAAACAGATTTAGATTCTCTTTTTTCATGGGCAGATAAGTGGCAAATGCATTTTAATTGCAGCAAATGTTATTCTACGCACATTACTCGCAATAAATTCCCAGCCATCACTATCTATTTCCCAAGCTCTTGAAAGGACCGATGCACACCCTTATCTTGGAGTCATCATTTAATCTGACCTCCACTTAAGCAATCATTGTGACTATGTTGTTAAAAAAGTTGTCAAAAACTTCAACTTCATTTCTCGTAATTTTTATCGTACTCGTGAAACTGGGGCCAAACTGTATCTTCGTCTCGTACGCCCTTCTTTTGAATATGCTTGTTGTCCCTGGGATCCCTATTCTCAGCACAATATTTCAAACCTTGAGAAAGTTCAGCGGAGGGCTGCGCGCATCGTTTTTAAAGACAATCATCGTGGCATTTCGCTACTATGCATTGCTGGCAATATCTTAGCAAATGTAACAGTCAGACGCGCCTCTCTTTGCGGATGAGGTGAATCCTGAAAGCCAGTGCGGATACAAGACGAACCGTTGTAAAGTTTGATGTACTTTTTGCTGTAAGTCAAGAGCAAGAAAAATGAAGAAAACAGCAACAAGACCTTTATAATTATAGTGTTTGTTGACCTAACAAAGGCCTTTGAGAACTCTTTCAGCGAGTAGGTTTTCCTGCAAAGCTTATAAACATCATTCGATCTTTTCATGATGGCATGCCAGCACGTGTCGTTGAGGATGCGCTAGAAGCTGCTCCTTTCATTGTGGACAGTGGGGTCAAGCAAGGTTGTGTCTTTGCTTTCGTGCTGTTTAGCATTGTTTATACTTATATTTATACTTATAATACTATAATTTATATTTATACTTTTTTTTCTTTTTATCTTGATATCTTTTTCTCCGTATATTAGCATTTGTTATTGTTTGAGGGCTAACAAACCTCATTTTCACCCGAGTTTAAATAAAGTCATCATCATCATCATCATTATCGCCGCTGTGATCTACGATGCCTTTCACGATTGCGATAAAGGTATCAGCTTGAACGTGCGATACGATGGCGGCAAATGTAACCTCCGCCGACTGAAGGCAAAGACCAAAGTTCATCACATGCTGGTCAGAGAACTGCTCTACGCAGACGACTGTGCTCTAATAGCACATAGCGAAGGAGATGCCCAAGTTCTTATTGACTGCTTTTATAAGGCTACCATAAGGTATGGCCTCTCGATATCCATAAAGAAAACCGAAGTGCTTTTGCAGCCTTAGCCAGGTGCCTGCTACAAAGAACCAGCAGTTACGACGGGGTCGGATAATTTGAAAGCAGAATGTTACCAAATTCTGTTACTTGGGTGGTGCACTATCAAACGATTGCTCCGTCGACTCTGAAATCACCGCACGGATTGCAAAAGCTTCTTCGACTTTTGGCCGTCTTGCTTCGAGATTATGGAACACTCGTGACATCACCCTAGCAACGAAAGTTTCTGTCTATCAAGCGGCTGTTTTAACAGTACTGCTTTACGGAGCTGAAGAGTATATCGACGGCATGTAAAACAACTGGATGCTTTCCATATGGGCTGTCTACGGAGGATTGCTGGTATATCTTGGCAGGATCGCATACCTAACACCGAAGTGCTGCTTCGCTGCCACGGAATTGAGGCCTACTTTATGGAAGCCCGACTTCGGTGGGCAGGGTGTGTTGTACGGATGGGTGAGGAGAGACTATCACTTGCTCTGTTGTACGGCGACCTGTCTGATGGCACAAGCCCACTCGGCGCTCCCAAGAAGCATTTTAAGGATCAACTGAAGAACTCACCGGCCAAATGCGGCATATCGGACTTTGAAACCCTTGCCAGGGACAAAACTAACTGGAGGACGGCGGTCAAGGCTGATGTGGTCAAGCTTGAGGACTGCCGAATAGAAGAACTCAAAGAACGTCGTCGCTGCCGCAAGGCGCAAATATCATCGCCTGGATGCTATCCCTCTGATACATGTCCAAAAGTCAGTGGATCCGCAATTGGACTAGTGAGCCATCGCAGAGCTCATGATCACAAAGGGGACCGACAGTATTGCTTCAAACGTGGATCTGTCGCTTTGCGACAACCAAATCAAACCAGTTAGTTACATCGGTTGTTTCGCAAACAGGCGTTACCGATTAATAAAACAGAAACAGAACAGAAGTTACAGAGAATTGTATGCCATCAGCTGTAATATCCTTTCATCAGTTAAATAAATTTCTAATGAATACTTTTATGTTTTGACTACCTTTAACGGGTGAAATCCAAGTTCTAAGGCACAATTTATGGACTCCATGACTTTGTGCCACCCTGGAAAAATAAACGTGCATATTGAACGCTGCAAAACTTTTCTGTATACCATGCAGCTGTTTAATTCACTAAACTAAAGCCAGCTTTACACTAGCACAAAAATTTGGCCCCGTTCTCTGAAATCTCGGTTCCGTACCTACGTCTTTCGAACACGGCACGGTACATTTTTCGTGGGTAAACATAATTTATTAGGCACCCGTGCTAGAAATAATGTAACATGGGTGCTGAACGCATGTCTGGACATGTACTCGGTACTCCAAATATTGGAAGCGTGCGACGATTTTGCGGGAGTGCCGTGACAATTTTGTGCGTATGTAAAAGGGGTTTAAGATCTGCTTATTTAAAAAAACATGATCTTTTAAACACGACACTGTTTTCAAGACTAGAGAAAATAAAACAGTTGCAAAATGTCATGACTTGAAAAGTAAAAAAAAAGTCATGTTTTCCTTCCAAATATACTCTAGATAGGGATATTCTTGGCACCCAGAGTGCAACTAGTCGACCTTTGCAATGCAAAGTTCATGCTGGCTCGGACTTTCAACACAAGGTCCCTAGGATTTTAAACAGGTTTAGGATCAATCCTTTCATGCATTTAAAGTGTACGTGCCAGATTTTTCTTTATCCACTCGATTGAAACATCATCATGGTTTTCTGAGATAAAAACCATTGAAAAATTTTCATGCCGATTTTCCTTCTGTGTCCTTAAGGTTTAGCCTTGTTTGGTGGCAAACAAAACCGCGCTAGTACGGTGACTGTGGATAGCAAAACTGTGATGTCAATACCAGAACGAAATTCTTCCAGGGCCTGAAGTTGCTGGAACTGCTTCTGAGATGTGCTGTATTTGATTGCAATGATGCAAAAGACAAAAGAACGAAATTTCTATCCCTAATAAAATTCCCTGCATTCGTGTAATGATGTCACTGGCCTGCTGTTCCCTGTCTCCTTACTAGTGCGGTTTTGTACCCCACCGGAAAGGAAAGCTCTGATTTTTAAAAGGCTGAAAGTCATAGAATGAAAATCGGTATGGAATTTGTTCGGTTGTTTTTATCCCACAAAACCATGAAGTTTCGATTGAGTGAATAAAGAAAAATCTATCATATACTTTTTAACAACATCACCAA
>NC_090887.1:9497473-9502473 GCF_036669925.1 Montipora capricornis | reverse complement strand
AGTTGTTATTTATTTTTAACTTATTTGTGTTTTTTGGGGTGGTCCGTAGAGGGGGTCCGTAGAGATAGTCCGTGGACCGGTCCGTAAGGTAGTCCATGGACCGGGGGTCAGTGTTTTCGGGTCACCCTTTTTGCCAAGTCACGGTTTTACGATTTATTGGAATCGTAATAACTCGCCACTGACATGTTTCCCACCAGAAAACAGCAGTCCAATAGATAGTGGCAAACCTCATGAATTCCACGACGCAAAGTCCTTTAACCAAGTTCCATAAAAAACAAAACTCAAGTAACGTTACTGTCACACATTCTTCTCATTGGAAGCTTGGTGGTAAGGTTACTTCGCGATCAACAGCCACTACTTCATGCCTTGTTCAGTCGCACCCGCTCTTTTCGGATAAGGATTTTAAAACATCCAAGCAATCTTGGTCAATCAGTGAGCGATCGCCTTTGAAATGCTGTTTTATCGCCTTTAAAATGCAGCAAACGGCATCTGCGACATCATAATATCTGTGAAGAAACAGATCCAGTATTCCTCTTCGTGGACCATGCGACAAGTTTTAATTATCGATCAGTGCACTGGTCTCCGTCCTTTCATTCTTGCAAGTATCAAGAGCGCTAAAAAGTCGCCGAATGTCGCTGGAGCGGTTAAGTGGGAGAGCATCTGATTTGATCATGTTCTACCTCGCAAACTTTTTAATTTGCTGGCTTCATCACATGTTTTTCGATTTTCGTTTTCTTAATTTCTAGTATACGGAAGATTTTCAATACGTGAAAAAACGGACGTTTCGTAAAAAGCTTAGTAGAATACGGAAATGGTAACATTAGTGCTTCCTCAAATACGATGTTTTTCAAAGTAACATTACCAAAACTAGAATGACCCTTTGTTGACTCTTCAACATAATACCAGAGTTTCTAATTCACAGAACACCTCAACTGCTCATTTGTAGTTGAGTTTTTTTCGATGCTTTCTATTTACGTTTAGCATCCGAAATTATAGCTCATAAGATGTTAAGGCAAACACTGAGAGTCCCAATTCCGACTGAACTTTTGAGTAATCCGTAATCGGCATGCAAACATTTGACTCGTGGGTCATATAATAAACACTTAGCGATGTTTCTATTTTACACCTTTTTATTTGTTTCTTTATTTCAACTATTAAACATACTTTTTTATAAATGTTTCATAAACGTTTTTTTTTTAAATACGTATTTGGGGAGTCTGTAGAGAGCGCTAAAAGTAGAAATCTTATCTGATCACATGATCTACCTTGCGAACTTAACCTGTGATCGGGTGTACTTTTCAAAAATGCACGCCAGGTTCTTTAGACAGGCGCGAAAGATTATCGCGAACTTCGCAGTACACGTTTTTCGATTTTCGTATTCCAGACTTCTAGTATACGGATGGTAAACAAGGCTTGAAAAGAGTACCTTTTCGAAGAAAGCTTTGAATTCAAACAAAGATAAGTCCTATTACTGTCGTGACGTTTCCTCATATAAAGTAAGCGGTTTTAAACTAACTTCACTAAAAACGCAATGACCGTTGATAACAAATCAGCTGATTAAAACCTCAAACAAACTCAACGGTGTTAAAGTACGTAATAATCTTTATTAGTGTCAACAATTAATTTGCATTTTTTTCCCAGTAGGCGACCGATCTTGGCCCTTCTCGGTTGTGGCCTTTCGGCACTTAAAAATTGTCCTCATCAATATGAGCGACTTCTATGGCTATGAACTGTATCGCACATTTCTCAGTAACATTACTGACACCTCAAGTCCCTTTTCTGCTTTCAAGAATGGAAATTATAACAGACATCTACACGCAAATTTGGTTCTCGCAGTAACATTACTCTCTTAACGCGCCAAATAACAATCATAACCAAAGTTACTGGAAGTGTTTTTTTTTTCATGTCTTTCCCCTTAAGGTAGTCCGGAAGATATTAGCAGCATAACCAAAAGAATGTTCTCACGTATGAGCCAGTAAGGCCTCGAGAAAGGCTGATTTTGCTTTTAGGTGGTTATAGGTTTTCCCGGCTTAAAACGCTTGTGTCTGCAATTTTCAATGGAGGCATGCTAGGAATACAGCCTACCTTAGCAACTTTATTACGTGTGACAGTAGTTGGCAAATTTGTTTTGGTTCTCCGAGAACCAAACGACGCGTGTTGTTAAAATACATATCAGCCTCTCAGAAAGCATGGGAATGCGAAACCAAAGCAAGGAGATATTTGCCTTGAAGGCTCAAATGAAAACCGCTATTTCATCGAAAATAGTTTATTAGGCTTTCAGAAATTTTCAGGTATCCGGGAATCGTTGTCATAAACATATCAGCAAGCAAATTTGAAGAAATATCTCAAAATAGCACGCCCTCTATAAGCTCCTTTTTTAACAAGAAAACCTGCACAGAAATTGCTGCAAACGCATCAAACGATCAGGTGGTTTCTTCTTCGCCGAGTGTCGGAGGAAGTGTTGAAAACGAGCCTTCATCTGGTCTCCAAGTAGGATACGAAAACCGTGGGATTCAGTTTCCCGGAATTAACAATGAGACGGAAGACAGTACGAGAGATGTTAAGAGTGCTTCAAACTGTAAACTTAGGAACAATGATCCCGTAAACAAGAAAGGGATTGAAGCATTTTTTTCCAACCGCGGAACGGATACAAAGAGTGTGCGAAGGAAATGCCACAACCCATACCAAAACTGTAAACTTGACAGTTCCGTTTTGGAAAGCTTGCCGGATTGCATACAGCCCGAAATTCAACAGTCTTTTCTTGAAAACAAGAATCAAGTTGAACTGAATGAAGAAGAAGCCTGCGTCTTTGGTTCACCGGCTTCATCGCTTGTCAAAGATTTGGCCAGCGGTTTGCGCTTGAATATACAAGCGCTAGCCGAACGTAGCAACGCATCGGACAATCTCGTTCCCAGAGTCTTCGTTCCCCTTGACCAGCGGGTCGGGTTACGAGAGACTCTGGGATAATCCGTTTGGAGAAAGTTTTTGATTGGTTGAAAGTCTAAGCATGAGCAATCGATTTTAGCCACGACTGCCGCGAGACGCGAGGGGTTTCACAGAGCACCGTGTGATCGTTAATGCTTGTTTGGATTGGTTAGTTGATTAGTTTGGAGCCAAAGCAAAGAGTGAAAACCTATTAAATCTAATGGAATGGAATCGTCTCTCACTGAGTAATTATGTCTTTAAAATGTAGTCATACCGAGTCTTCAAATTGCCGCTGTATATTCATTATATGAATCCATAAGATCTTCTCGTACAGTTACTTACTTACATGTGAGTGTCCTGGAAAGGTGCGAGAACCTTTAGCAGATGAGTTTTTGTGTAGAGAAAGAGTTGCTGATGCAAAGAGAACTCGTTTCGCTTGTGACAGTGCTGTTGAACGCTTTGAAAATATCGTGGAAGGTCCGTCTCTCTTGCATGCAAAGTAATCCTTTCGGTAGGTTGAAAATTTTATTCGCGTTTCATTTGGGTTCATTACACTGCCCTGTTCTCAACCTCCATTGGAAGAAGAGGCCAGATCAGATATAGAGAATCAAATCATTGAAATGAAATGTACATCTCGCATCCAATGGAACTTGTCTTACATTTTAGGTTCTTACAAAAAATGGAAACTTCAGTTGTTGACTTTGTTATGCAAATACTTAGCTTAACGTTTATGATGAAATAAAAAAAAAAATGGTGTAATATAAAGCTTGACCATCCTCTAGCGCCTATTATTTGTAGCACTTAAAAGTCAGTTACAAAAATTAAAATGACACCTTTCTCTTGAGTAATTAAGTACTTCCTTCTGAAGTACAAGTACCTGTTAACATACCACTACATAAGGAGTTTTTTTTTCCATGATTGGTCAGCCCACAGTATTAATTACAGTGGCGATTATTATTTGCTTATTGAAGCCACAGTGATCAAGTGTTTGAGACTTCAAAGGTTGGTTGACTGTATGAGTTCTGGCCCCATTTGTTTGAAGGGTGGATAGTGCTATCCACTGGATAAATCACTATCCATTGGATAACTCAATTGGTTTTGGTAGTGTTTATCTGCTGGATAGTGATTTATCTGGCTCCAGTTGTTCTAGAGGTGGATAACGCTATCTACTGGACAAATCACTATACACTGGAAAGTGCAGTCGGTTCCACTATTACTTATCCACTGGATAGTGATTTATCTGGCTGATAGCACTATCCATGATTTGAACAACTAGGGCCTGGTGGGTAGCGCTATCCACTTTTTGAACAACTGAGGCCCGGTCTTTATCCAACCTCTCTTCTCTGCCTCCTTTGTTTTTGAGGACAAAGGAGGCAGAGAAAAGAGACCCTGGGAACGAGGTTGGTCTTGATCATCTCTCAGTTTTCTCTAACTTTAATCCATGTTGCCTCTTTACATGTACCTGCATACAACTTAATACTGACAAATGTTTGATAGACTTTGTAACGAATTCTGTGATTGGTTAGCATCCCATTTAATGGAAGGGACAAAGTTTTTGACTGCTTAACCCATTGACACCTCAAACGCCCTAGGATGACCACAGTTGACGACTAGAATCTCCCTGGCATTAGACAGAGTAAAATCTGTCAAGTCTCACTCCCAGGGGTCAATGGGTTAAAGGGGATCAGTGATACCCTTTGTTACTCTACAGAAAACAGAGCTAAGTGCTGCCATCAGTGAACTACCTGGCTCATTTAGTTTCATTATCTAGACACAGACTTTATTCTTTTACAGTGTGTTTAGGAGCAACTTTACAGCAGGCTATATTTCCGATAAATTTTAACTTTTGTGAAACAAAAGGAGAAGGTAGGATTGCACACTGTGCAGTATTTCTGGTCACTTGAGAACGTATTCCACACATCCCCTCAATTTAAATTTTGTCAGTTGACAGTTAAGTTGTCAGTAAATTGTACTGTCTATTTTGAAGTCAGACTGACTTCTTCATGTTGGTATGTACAGTTGTCAGCAATTTCTGATGTAATTTATATTTTATGCCAACAAAAGAAATGTTTAGG
>NC_090887.1:9479973-9494973 GCF_036669925.1 Montipora capricornis | reverse complement strand
CTTCCTCGTGTACAAGGTCATATCAACTTCCTACCTGGAGTTGCCTGGCAAATGGTTTGAAGTGCACAGATGTGTACAAGCTATTAGACTGTGACAACAGATTTGAAGATTCTACCGAGGAGTTTGTTTCAAATAACAGCAACGAGGACGAGGAAATCTAACGTTAATTATCAATGTAACATATGTACAAGCAGTTTCTTATATCCTGAAGAATTATTCATGTTTAACATTTGGCCGGTGTAGCCATGGAAACCATCCAGGAACAATTTCTTCAAGTTAAATACAAGTTGTTGACATAAGCTCTGAAAACGTTTGAGATTTTCAATAACTAAAAACCAGTGTATGTAACATGACTGTATTTGCATTTTCTTGTATTTGACCATAGTAATCACATTTGTACCAGTTCTATCTGTTCAGCCAAACCGAGTCATCTGAAATTGGTCACGTGATAAGCCTGGTATAGCTTCTCATTTAACATGGTTATCATATAGCAAAGTAAGCAAGAAGAGTCCATGTCGTTTAGAACGAGCGTTCGAAAGTAACTCCTGCATTGTACAAGAGCACTTTCTTTTTTTTCACATTTTCCGTCTTTTTTTTCCTATTTGTAATTTGACAAGTGTTGCTATAGAAACCATTCAGAGGTAATACCTATAAGTTATATATGGGTTATTGGAATCAGGTCTGAAAACTGCTTTTAAAGTTTGCAATAACTAATAATCAATGTATGCAACATTTTCAGGTTTGCATTTAACTGTTATTAGGCATCTTTTTACCAATTCGGCTTATTCAGCCTAACCGAGTGACGTCATATAATCACGCGATAATCCTAGTAAAGCTACTCATTTGGCATGGTTATCATACACCAAAATAAACTAGAGGAATCAATGTTGTCAAAAATGGGTGTTAGAATTTGTCCCTCGTTTTGGTACCAAATGGCTCTTTCCAGGGTCCTGGCCCATGGACTAATAGTGTTATCCATCGTTTGAACAACTGGGGCCTGGTGCCTCACAATTCTCTGTTTTTCAGAACGGAGAGGACTTGAATCGTCAAACTTCACTGTCATGTTCTTTTTGCAGCCTTGAAAACATGTTAAAAGGTCGGCTTTCCAAAACAAGCTGTTGGCAGTTTCTTAAATGGCTTTTCGGGCCAGAAAAGTTTTCGGGACTTTCGAGAAACGGGCCCCTGGTCTCTATTTTCGTTCAACAACGTTCAACGTGTTGAATGGCATTTTGTGATAGTCAACTGCCTTGTCAACTACAGTGGCGTGGTCAAAGTCCATATTATGGCCAAATTGGTTTGCGTGTTGCGCAAATTTAGAATTGACAAGGCAGTTGACTATCACAAGAGACTTTTCCTGAAGGCTTGGCATTCAAAGAGAGACCAGAATGCGGGGAATGAACATATAGAAATTCCTGACATTTATGTTTCACTGCATAATGTTCTTCGTCTCGCGCAGAGATCACGTGTACTCAGGCTTGTAGTCATGCAGATACGCAAATATGAACCGTTGAAAGAAGCTGTCGCTTTTTTGTCAAATTCAAACCGAGGATGACCGAAGGTTTTCGGTCGAAACGTCTTTACTAAGTTTTTTGAGAACGTCGTTTGACGTTCAAATAAGTCAGTGTCCAACATTTCTCATAGTCATTATGCAAATTCCTGACTGCAATTTCAGCATATTTCGTTTAATTAGCTGCAACATTTGATGATCAACAAATGTTAAACCGTGTGTCACCGGCGTAACCCACTATGGACGGGTGTTAGTCCCATATTTTTTACTATATAGGTATCTTTTATAGCTAAATGAACCAAAGATTTATAATAATGCTTGGATTATTTGTTTATGGGTAATTCCTTAAATAATAGAGAGCAATGCAGCTGTAAATTCTCGCTATCTAAATTGTGTTTATTATGTATTCAAAAAAGTAGATCCAAGTCTGAATATGGCTCCTTTGGGGAATTAAATTAATCCGATCTTTTAATGCAAACCCCCGTCACTGATCTTTTTGTGATTGTTCCCGTTCCATGTAACTTGTTCCAGTGGGGTCCACCCGTTCACGAATATGTGATGCACGTAAGCTATTTAAAAGTTTGCAAAATAATGATTCAAAGAAAACGAAACCCAGTGCGTCCCTAAAGCACACTTTTTCAATCCTCAGTTGTATTTAGGGATCGTTACACTAACCTCGATTTTGCCGGAAGGGAGTTTAAACAACGACTACGGCTGCGAAAACGCCAACGCCACAAAGCAGGAACGTTACTGGTTAAAAAAGCAAAAATAATCGTGCTGCACGTGCAGCACGAATTTCCCTGCATTTCTTTGCCGTACTCCACAAAACAAAAATTGATTAAACCATTAATTTTCTATGTTCCTTTAAAACCGTTCGTATATATCCATCCATAGCAGATGCAAACAGTACAATGAAACGATCCAAAACCCAAGCAATTCCAGGTACGTTGCTCAAAGCGCGGGATAAATCACGTGAGCAAAACGTGGTTTTGGTTTTCCTTTTCATTTGTTGATAAACTGGCGCGAAATTTTTTAACCAATCACTTAGCGTAGAAATTGCAATCGCGTAATTATTTTCGACAGTCATTTTGAAAACTGCTCTACTTTCATTCTTAATTGCTTTCAAATAACCAACGTGGTTGAATCAAAAGAAACTCTTATTAGAAGGAACGAATTTCTAATAACATGTATATGTTGATACTGTACGTGTGTAACCTTAGACAAGGCAACTATATATCTACCTTAAAAAACTAGGGCCTGCCCTTGGAATGAACAATGCTGTCGAGATTAATTTCCTAAAAACGACCTGTTTTGTTAACAAACTCGTACGATGTTGAGTACAATTTCGAATTAATAAATACGAGTAGAAATGTGAAAGTTCTCCGGACTTGTTGACCACTAGTATCTATTATTGTACGAGCATAACAATGACCACAACCAGGTTTTCTGATCCCGCGAGACTGACCATCCCCCAGCAAACCAATGTTTTAACGAAAACCGCTGGTCAGCAACCTGGTTCTGGTCATTGCTGTCTAAGGTCTTCCGTATGGCTACAGAGATCTTAGAGAGATTGAACATCACGTTTACGATAAACGGCAAACGTCGGACTAAAATTTGCGTTTTGCCAAAAATTGAAGAAATTCGTTTGATATGAGTTTATTTCTTGCGTGTTAGCAGCAGGTGTCAAGTAACTTTTCATAAGAGAGAGACGAGGTAGAATTAGTTTTAATGTGGTTTATGACAAGCAGCACCACACCGTTTCGCGTTTGCGATGCTTTATCTTTCCATTATATCTGAAATTTTACCTTGAAAAGGCGTACTTTCCTGGTAACCAGCCCAGGTAGGTTACCAAGCTGTATGAATAGTTTGGACGGAGCTATTGAACATAAGAATCGTGCACTAAAGAACTACGCAGAATTAATGCTAACAGTAACCCTTGCCCAACGACTTCGACGAGAAGTATTTCTTCCTAATAAGGACATGAAATGACCAATTTTTTTGGCTATTTCCTGGATAATAGCTATCATGAGTTTACACACCGAACAACGCGAAATGGTTGCAAAGCGCCCAAGTTTATATTAGGGACTTAAAGATCCACTACGGCGACGTCGACGAAAACGCCACAACACAATAATAGAGGAAAAATAATCGTGCTGCACGTGCGGCACGCATTTTAGCACGTTTCTGGTACTCTGTGCGTTTTAACAACAACCTGTCAACTCTGAAACCGCGCGCACCCAATTTAACTTGAGGATACGTCGCCCGCATTGTACGACGCGAGCGAGATGAAATAATCACGAAAGACTTACGCTAGTGTAAAGTTATGTTTTGAGGTGACGTCTTCGTCGCCTTCGCCGTCAAAGATCTTTAGTTAAAGTCCCTATTTTCAGATGATTTTCTCGTCGAAGTCGTCATGTTCCTCTTATAGGCTCTCTTTCAAGTTGGTTCAGTAACCGTCACTTCTTTGGAGTGTATTGGAGTTACTTGAGAGATTCTCAGCCAACGTGCTTCGAAAGATGTCTTCCTTCTCAGTTTCAGAAAATATATTATTTGCCTCCTATGCTTCTCTCCCACGTCCTCTTTTATTTTGCGCATGCGCTGAAAGAACTCCTCCACTAGCATGTTCATTTCTTTTTGTAGAATTTCCTTGAAATTTACTGGAAATCAAAAATATATTAAACTTAAAGTGCACCTAGACTCAAATATTCTTAGTCTACAATATTGATCTCTCCACCGAAAGCAAACATGTTTGACAATTCTTACCTCAAATTTTCGCTTTTTATCTGACGGCCAAGACGCGCAAAGTCATCAAAACTAGCAGTAATTTGGACCCACAGGCAAAGGTCTATTCTCGATTTTACTTCACAAACTGCTTTGCAATGCAGTTTTCAAAACACATATTAGCAAGGTATTTTTTGCTAAAAAAAAACACTGTTAACGTTTTACACGGGAGTCCTTAATTTAAGGGGGCAGCACGTGATCGCCATAAGCTAATGAACTTGTGGTCCTCACCTCAATCGGAGCCCGCCAATAGGGAGCTTAAGCACGCGCGTTTTGAGTTGCGGACGGTAACCGGAAGTGAATATCTCGCACGCCAGGATAGCGGTCTCTCCCAGAATTTTCAACTTAGGGTATCTAATAGTGAAAAGATACTTAGCGATATAAATGTGGTGGTGTGAGAAAAAGTTAAAAAGGGAAAATAGCTCACTTCCGGTTGCCGTCCGAGTCTCGAAAATGTGCGTGCTTAAGCTCCCTAATAACACCGGAACTCCGTGCCCT
The DNA here is from genome assembly GCF_036669925.1 of Montipora capricornis. Lineage (NCBI taxonomy): Eukaryota > Metazoa > Cnidaria > Anthozoa > Scleractinia > Acroporidae > Montipora > Montipora capricornis. Next base: position 9,490,187 of record NC_090887.1, on the reverse strand, counting down.
GCTCTTTTCGATCAGTGTTTGGCATCTTTACCCCCGGGAGAGGGGGGGGGGGGGAACACCCATATAAAAAGGGAAGGGATGCTCGTCGTCTCGCTTAGGGGTGTCAATTTCGGATTGTGGTCTCACTTAAGGTGTTCTGGGCAAAACGCCATCATATTTAGCCGTGAAGGTCTCCTCTAGGATTGCGCCCGAAGAAATATAAAAGTGTATATTTATTTTAGGGGTCTTAAGAAATATGGGCCACGCCCAGACTGGTCTCCTTTTGGGGGTTAATTTAAAATTTTCGACAAGAATCCCTCCCCATTGTATATGAGAGTCCTCCCAGGGGACCTTTAAAGGAACCCTCCACTGTTTTTACAAATATCGCTTAAAATGTTCCAAATGTGCTTATTAATAGACCTGATATAAAAAAAATGCCTTACCTGGCGAACTGATTTTCTTTTCGATTTTCAAAGAACAGCCTTTCAGCCACTTCGAACTTCCGGCGGCCGCCATCTTGAATAGCGCGCAGTGCACTGTGGGCTGATGACGTATCGTGGTTGCTCGCTGCAATCTGCTGACCTGATCCATGCTGTGTTTATTGTAAACATGTCGCAGATTTCGCCGTATCAGTTTGAGCCGGAGTATTCTTCTAGCGAAGAACAACCACAAAGTGCCGCAGAAGAAGAAGAAGGAGAAGAAGAAGATTCAGTTTCAAATGAAGGAAACGAGAATCGCCGGTCAAACACGTCTTGGTGCTCATGTGAACGATGTGTTGCAATGCCGAGTGAAAAAGAATGCGTTTGCTGTAAAGAGCTGACATTTTTGTCCAAAATTGTTGAAGGTACACTGCAATGTATATGTAAAGAGGTCATCGATGCTTTTTTTTCCCGAAAAGCCGTGTTTCTTAAGCTATTTTTGTATAAACAAATGAGGTGGTAATAAATCTGTGGTAATGGAATTAAACTGTTGTTAATTTCTTTGTTTTGAGATTGCTCGTTCATAAAGGCCATTTGATTCTTTAGAAATTTAATGTACAGAGAACGTTTTCTGTACTGTTAGAAATAACCATTTGTGGCCTGATCCCATTATAGTATAAAATTCGTCAGAAAGATCGAACTAACTTAGCTGTTGTCCCGGACATTCCGTCCTAGACCTGTCTTGCATTACTTCACACGATAGTTTTGAGGCGGTGTGCCTCAACAGAGATGTACTATGGACCGCTTTGGTCAGCTTGCACGATCGTGAAAGTGCCGGCCTTCCTGATAGGGAACAAGTATCTAACAGGTGTGTTATCTTGTGTAAAAATCTAGTTTATCAAACGACTTAATCGGTTGTTGCTTTTTAGTGAGAAGACAGATTGCTCATCCAGCAAATTCAACAACATAAACAAAAGTAATATTTTTATTTAGGATGATAAATGATGTTCCAGAAAATGCTTCAGACAACTGTTATTAACAGGACACTACTGCAATATATTTATAAGTGATATTCATTACAAAAGAAAAACTAAAAATGAAATCTGGTCAACACATTGCTGTACCTTCACTCAAGTGAAGCTTAAAATTAAGCTTTTATTTATTGGCAAACATAGCTTACAATATTTTTCTCCTCATTTTGGAAAATTTTCTTATTCAGGTCATTGCGGTATGCTGCATACAGGCAGTTTACCTGGTGGGCCCATGGCTACCTTGGTAAAAACATTCGCCGTGTAATACCATCTTGTGCTGTAAAAAAAATCAGAGCTACATTTCCCGCACCAGATGGCATGTACACAGGATACATAGCAGGAGATGATGATGACAGCTCATTTGACAGTGAGCTTGATGAAGCCTGGAGAGACTTTTTAAATATATAAAATATTTTCACTGTAAAACAATATTTTAATCAGATAACATGTATCTTCAAGGAACTTAATTATATTTCTTTTAACAAAGAGAAACGATTTTGTAAATTTTAAGCAAGAGTCTATGATAGTTTACAAAGAACATTGACATATTATGTTGCTCTATCTTGATTGGTTCATTGGATCATCTTTGTCATTTGAGATTAGCCAGGTAAGAACTTAGGGTTTTGGTTTTCCCACACTGAAATGAAAATTACTCAATAAATATATTTATAAGTGACCTAGTTGTAGGTTAAACTATAGCTAGCAGAGGAGCTAATTCTTCTTAAATCTAGATAACCGGACTCTTGCTTCAATAATGTCATTCCGATTAGGCCTTTGTAGTGGTGCCATAACCCCAGACCTATCTTTGTGCTTAGGGGCTGGCTTCTTTCCTGATGCTGCCAACAAAAATGCTGTTTGCAGCATGTCCTCAAGATATTCATAGGACTTCTCTTCCAGGACTGGTTCAGCTCCAAATCTCTTGGACACCTTGTTCCAGGAGATTTTAAATCTAGGCTCCCCCTGACATTCGCCAGCTTGGATGATGGCCAAGTTTGAAGTAAAGTATGTATATTGATAAACCTTTCTTTTATTCATTAACTGATTTGGAGTATGAGTTACACAAAATATAATTTCTGCTCTTTCACAAGCCATCTATTAATTTATCCACTGCAGAAGGGGGAAAATCTCAAGAAGCTTACCTGTGGTCTGTTAACGTTGTTGTTGTGGTCAAGTGCTGCCAACATAGTAGCAACTTTCATGACATCATGGGTGAAGTGTTGCAGCTTTGGCAAGTACTTGAGGTACATTGAATGATACACTTCTAGAGCTGTGGTGTGCACAAACTGTGTGAGGTGGATGATGTCTTTCAGGAGAAGCTTATCTTTAACAATGTTTACAAGTGCTGTATGTGCTGCACTACCAGGCTTGAGCCACTTCTTCTTGCGCTGCTGCTCTGGTGAAAGTGGTGGATGGTCACACTTGTGGAAAGTCTTGTTTCCTGGCCAACTGTGCCTGTTTGTCACGTGGTGCATTACTGATAACCATTTCTCTCGCAGTACTTCTGGATCTTTATTGCAGCTCTCCGCGCACCACCACAAATGGTTGACAATGGACGGAATCCACGGTGCAAGGTCTGAGCAACCAGACTTTTTAGATGCTGCAGATAACTTCTTACTGACTGTCTTAGCCAGATGCCAAGGATCAAACTGGTGATCTATGTTTGCATGGTTTACTCTCATTTCCTTCTTTATTTGAGTGTGTCTGTCAGTTGATATCAATTTGACCTCAATGTCATTAGCCTCAATGTTTGCTAAAGTGTCAACAAATCCCTTTTTCTCCATTTGATTAGAATTAGCTACTTGAGACACAGATACCACATTGAAATCAATGACCTTTTGGCTTGTTACATCTAAAAATGTATAAGTGCAATACTTTGCAGAATGTCCAGGACTGTCACAGCGTCCATCACCAGCTAAAACAGCACCACCTTCCCTGTCCTTCAATTCACTGAAAATCTCCTGTTGTTGCTGCTGCCATGTCGTTCTTACAACAGGAAAGATGTACTGTTCTCTAATGTTGAAATATGTTCCCTTACCAATGAATTTAAGATTTATCAACTTCGACAGTGCCGCAAATTTCGAGAAGGGAATGCCACAAAAAAAGATCCCAGCTGTGAAAAGCAGATTTCCAGCACCTTTTATATTGGCCAATGGTGGCTGTGATTGCCACAGGTACTCACAGTTATTGATGCAAGTTAGTTTTAGAGAAAGCTGAGAGCCTTCATTTTCAACTTCAACAGTGCTCTCAGGTATTATTAGAGAGCCACACTTAGGGCAAAATCTTAATAACTCTTTCAATTGCTCCTCATAAACCATGAAAACTCGTTCTTTGTAAGTGTTATGTGTGCATGCGTTTGCACTGTCACTATTAGATTCTTGTGAGTCCTGAGAGCTGCATGTACCGAAGCCATCTTCATTTTTTAAACTTGGAGTATATTGTGAGCCACTGGTGGCTGTTTCTTGAGAAACAATTATGTCCATGGGTTCTTTAACTTCTAGCTCCATTTCAGAATTCAGTTTTACACATTCACTTCTTTCACACCTGACAGGGGGAGCATCATCATCCAAATCTGAAAAAAGCTCAACTTGGGAATCATATCCATCTTCAACAACAATAGAATCTTTTTCAATGTCATCAGCATTGTCAGGTAAGAAATTGCTGGGTGCTGTGTTTTGGATGGTTTTCAAAACGTAACTATGATCTGATAAAGCTTCCTCTGTAATGTCAAGGGGGAATTGACATCCAACATCACAGGTTGTAACCGTTACGGTTCTTGATGTTTCACTGATTTGTACACTCGTTGTTTCCGGCCATTCTGTTTGCGAAGCCATTTCACATGTGGTTGGACGTTCGATTTCTAGTAAGCTTGTATCAATTTCTTCATTAGTGACTTCTTCAGTAATTTCTTCAGTTGTCATGACCATTTCTTGATTTTCGTCATTTTTCGAATGCGACGTGCTTTGTAATATGGCATCTAGGGTCTAGATAGATATAGGATCAAACAGAAGTGAAAAAGTATCTTTTTTTTAAAAATAAAAATAAAAAAAAAAAAAAAAAGATGAGTATGGAACAGTGTGATGACAATCTGAGCCCATCTATGGGTATTTCTGATGAAAGCGAAGGTGCGACGATTACCGCTGAAAAATGGAGATCTCAAGGTTGAAGGGAAGATTTATAAACGCGCCAAATATGATGGAATATTGACCATTAAACTAATGCTAGAAAAAAATATCTGTCATCTTTTCTAGCTAACACAAAATTTATTTTAATGTGTGGTGAGATAAGAATTCGACCGCGAATTAACTACACTTTCAGGCAATGATTTCAAACCATAAAACGAAGATCTGCTTCAAAAAATCAAAGATTTGTAACAAAAAAGATGTAACGAAAATGAAGTACTCATATCTCAAGAGAAAGGTCTCGAGTTTTGGGTACAAACCTCTTGTCGTTGTTTTTTCTCTGCTCGTTTTCTGCTGGTAAGACGAGTAGGCGCGGGTTTTTTGTGTGAGAAGATCGTGGGGATAGCATCCGGCTTGAGCTTTCTTTTCCAAGGGCACGAACCGAGGAGTTCACCCTCAAGTCTGACTCTATCCTCGTAGCAGCCGGCTTCAAAATGTTCAGAGCAAAGACGAGGATTTTTTGGCAGTGACGTCCTTCCGATCGCTCGAACCCAAGCTTGGCGAAATCTTTCATCTTTTGGGAAAGCATGGAAGCTTACACTTGGGTTTTTGCGGTATTTAGTCTGTTTGTTGCAACCAAAAGCTACGCAGTGAGGCATTTTACAACTCAAATTTACCGCGAAGCCGCGACACGAGCAACCACGATACGTCATCAGCCCACAGTGCACTGCGCGCTATTCAAGATGGCGGCCGCCGGAAGTTCGAAGTGGCTGAAAGGCTGTTCTTTGAAAATCGAAAAGAAAATCAGTTCGCTAGGTAAGGCATTTTTTTTATATCAGGTCTATTAATAAGCACATTTGGAACATTTTAAGCGATATTTGTAAAAACAGTGGAGGGTTCCTTTAACGTCCCACGGAGTTTTTTGAACAAAAAGGGTTGTGAGACGGGGGCTACGGTTTACAGTCCTTATCCGGGAAGACTTGAAAGTCTAACCATTTGCGGATCTAACTACAAAGGCAGCAGTTTCTCCTCAGTTGGTTTAAGACCCTGAGTTTAGGTCCGTCCGGAATCGAACTTGCGACCTCCCGCATTGTAGCCCGACGCTCAACTAGCCTGAGCCAAGTGCCTGAGCCACCGGTGCGCGGAACATAATTATGTAACCAACGGTAGGCCCGTTTGGTAAAAAAAATAGTCATACTGTTGAATTCTCCAAGGGAATGTTTTAAACCTTTGAACGACTTTTGAACATTATTTTGAAAATTCGAGCAATGTTTGAGTGCTTCTTTTGCCAGTTTTGAAGCACTGTTTTTTTTAGAATTTTTCCCAGCGCAATCGGGACAGGCCTGGTGGTCGTTAATGGGAGGCTCGAGTGCATTGTACAAGCAAAAACATTCCTTACCTTCCTGATGCACTTTCTCTCTTGATCGTATGCGACGTATAACTTCATACATCAGCGAGACAAATAGCGCCACTCCGAGGCTTATACTTACGTGTCGGAAAAGCTTACGAAACGTGTCCGGAGTGCTATCAAACAAACCGCTTGAGGCGACCTCTTCCTTGTCGGTAGAATTAGAGGTCTGGAACGAAAATTGATCAAATAAATGGATCGTTCATGAATTCAAAAGCAAGTCATAAATGATTGAAATGCCTCAAAACGATCTTTTCCCTTTTAAGTTATAGCTCACTTTCATAAATGGCGACCACTGTTACATTTTTTTTGTCTTTATCTTAATTAGACCTACTGCCCTCGTTTTGAAACAAAAATTCTTTTGAATTTTATGTTCGTAGCGAGGCTAGGAAGGTTTATCAGCATTAAAACAGAACAATAGACCTTATTCATAAATGGCGGTCACATTTATAATTCTTTTGTCCACGTGCAAATTAGCCTACCAAGCCTCATTTTAGAGCAAGAATTCTCTTCAATTCACTGTATGGTATCGAGGCTTGGTAGGCTAATTTGCACTTGACAAAAGAATTATAAATTGACCGCCATGTATGAATAAGGTCTATATTTTATTTGAAAATTATGAAAGAGGTCTCTACTATTGGTAAAAACTTCTTAAAACTTTAAAAACAACACTTAACCTCGGTTATAAGGTATTATATGCTCAATACAATATCGCGTTTCTGATTGGTCAATGACGGATGCATAAATAGGTTACAGAGGGCAACACGGAAGTTGCTAGGGAAAGACAGCGATTGAGTAATTAATAAATTAAAAAATGCTATGAACGTGCTCGGGCATTTGGTAATGGGCCTTAATCACATGGGGGGACTGAAAAGTTTTGTTTTGCCCACCGAGACTCGTTCCCAAACACTTCAACTCGAGGCTGGGGTCGGGGTACGAAATCTATTGTCTATGGCCGCCACGTGAATAAGGCCCATTTATGGTCATTCGTGCTGTTCTGAAAGTTCTCAAATTGCACTCGCCCACTGCTCGTGCAATTTTGAGAACTTTCAAAACAACATTCGTGCCCAGACATCACGAAATGCACTCGCTTTCATATGATTTCCTGTACATACCCACTGCAGTTACCTTATATGGAAACTGATTGCGCTGGATGGTAAGATTAAAACAACTTACGGTCATTTTGTTAAATTGAAACAATTTACAGTCCAATGAAACTTAATTTGAAAAATATTCCATTATTTTGTGATTGCTGGGATATGATATTGGTTTAAGAAAATTCGGCGTTACGAACTTCTTCTTACCATGTCACACCCAACTGGAGGTCTGGGAATCAATGAAGAATTTCATAACGGTTCCTACTATTGAACTGCGGATATGAAATCAAGTAAAGCTATGATCCTCGCAGTTATGAAGGCAATTTTAGCAATTGCCTAGAGAAGCCTGAAAAATTCAGGACTTAATCAATTGCTAAAATTGCGTTCATAACTGTGAGGATCATAGCTTTATTGTTATTGCATACACGTTCTGCGCATCTCGAGATACTCGGGTTTCTATGGTGATGCTCACTAACACAGGGATATTTTGCGCGGTTTAAAACCATGCAGAGAAAGCAGACCTTGGCAAGTGCTCTTGCTATCCTAAAACAAAATTAGGGATAACCAGGCACTTTTCAGAGATAGTTAAGCTTCAATTTGGAAAAGAACGCCATACATTGCGTTGTATTTTTAAGCTTTTTACAAATATTGTTGATTAATTATCTTTGAAAAATGCGTGGTTACCCCCAATTTTCTTTTTGGATTTCAGTAACACTTGTTATACACCATGCAAAACATACCTTTGAAGTAGAAGACACCGTCCTTTGGATATGAAGTGATGGATAACCAGCGAGGAGCGTAGCGCCGGGTTGGTCATAATCATTTCATATCCAGCAATCCCGATTAGAATAATTGTTTTATAATTGTTTTATAATTGTTTTATGAAAAACTCCAGGATCAACAACTCTTCCATGTTGATTTTATTTATCTGCCTCGGTAAATTCCTCTAAAACGGAAAACAGCTTTTGTCGGCCATTCTTTCTCATTTTTTCAGCTCGCTTTATTGCTGACGCGTTATGACGCTTGGGCTTATGTCCAGAAATGCACCTAATTAGATGCACGTCCAATTTTGACATCCGACACAAAGTGTCGCTTTAAGTGTAGGCAATTGCTATCTATTCAACAACAAGGTAAGGTTAAAGGTCAGCATTATTTTTAGCTTAGGGTAAATGCAGCAGTTAATCTTTACTTAAAGAGAAGCATTTGGGGGACACTTTGTGACATTTTTTGTCCGTATTCCGTGACATGAGTGATGATGAAGTTGGGGAGAAGAGCAAGGGGACACTTCGTGACGCTTATTGAAATCCGAGTGCATCTAATTATGTGCATTTCTGGACATCTGTGAATCTGAGTGGACTATAATAATATAATATAACCAATGTCGAATCCAACAAACGCGACTGCGGGAATAATCGTTTTATTACATTTCGATAAATTCTTAACGTTTGGATTACTTGGAAATTTAACTTTCCGCCACGAGTTTTTCAATAATCCAATATGGATGCTGGTCACGTGAGCCAATTAAAACACTAGAAAAGCAATATTTGAGATTGAAAATTGAAAAAAAAATAGAAGACATACCTGGATAGGCCTGACCTTGCTCTTTATCATTTTAAAGAGCTCCGCTCTGTGTGACTGTAAGTAGCGATGGAAACACTTGCGAAGAGAAGTCGAGCGGGGACTGAGAACGATGCCATAGGCAGTTTTGTAATCAACAATTTCGCTGACTGCAAACTTGCTAAAGAGCTCATTTCTGAGACCAGCCGAATATGCATCCACTAGAATACCTTGGACTTCTCTCTTCAGAAGAGCTTCGGTTACCTCTTCCAGACTATGGTATTCTTTGCCTTTCAATTGAAGAAAAGAAGAAAAGTAATAAAGTGATGTGGATGATACAGTGTATTCTACAGGGAAAATTTATTTCGCTTTTTTTTCCTCTGAGAAGGTCAGAATCCAGTCGAGCCCGAAACTCAACCAAACCCAAATCGAAGTCAGTGCGGGTTCCGTTTTCGAGCCCGAACCAGTATCGATCTAAACACGAGTAGGTTTCGCTTCCGGGAAAAGACCCTGAATCCGAAGCATGAAGCATGAGTCGGTTCTGGGAACCTAGTCCGAACCAATCTCTGGACATAAGTGAACCAATCGCGAACTTAATCCAAGGCCGTGGCGCTTTTTAGAATTGAGTCTGAACCATATGGTGCCGTATCAACACCAAACATCGTTAAATTCTATATACTTAACTTTTGCATCACCAAACTTTTCAATACGGTCATTAAAAAAAAGGTAGCCTTTCACTTAATTCAATGCTATCTGTTCCCATTGAACTGCTGGTTTGCATCTGACGTCAGGACAGTCATGTTGATGTACAGAACAATGCAGTCATTTTGATTATATCTATTATTATGCAAAACTTGTGGGGCCATTTTCTATTGTTTTCCACTGCAACATGGCCGTCACATCACATGGATGCAAACCAAGAATAGGTTCCCTTTCGAGACATAATGTATCTAAAATTAAACAATACCTGGCTCATATTTTGCGTTTCGTCTCGCGCCTAAGTGATACTCTGGCGAATTCTGTTCGGCTGCAATCTACAGGAAAAGATTTCATATTTCGTTTAACATCGGATTCCTAACAATTATCCCAAAAGCGCGAGAGACAAGCTACAAGATAGAGAAGGCAAAGTTAGTGGAGTCCCTGGACTGACAAAAGAGCATCTTCCCTTCCAGGAAGGTCTGCTCCCCGGAAAGGGGAATCTATTACATTTTTTGCCTCGTTAGCACAAGGCCATGACCTCGCCTATGAATGAAAGTGAGACTGGAGTTGACCTTAATTTGATAGAAACGTCACTGCTTTTCCTATGTAAATTCTTACTAATTAACATTAAAACAACACCATTAACATAAGAAAAGGAGGGAGATCTGTATCATAACAAGGTCAACACCAGCCTCACTTTCATTTAAAGGCCAGGTAACTAAGCACACAACAGTCGGAAGACCTTACCCAGCAATGACCAGAACCAGGTTGCTGACCAGCGGTTTTCGTTAAAACAATGGTTTGCTGGGGGTGCTCAGTCTCGCGGGCTCAGAAAAAACCTGGTTGTGGTCATTGTTATTTAAGGTTTTCCCTATTAGTCAGCCAAGAATAAAGTACTGAACGTT
>NC_090887.1:9457473-9472473 GCF_036669925.1 Montipora capricornis | reverse complement strand
ACCTTAAAGCGAGTAACTTGCAACTCTTTTCCTTGGAACAAAGCTGGGGATTTTATGCCCAAATATGGACAAAAATAAGATCAAAGTTGCACGGCGGGAAAACGCGCGAGCTACGTTACATCCAAATAAGGAAAATTCTAAACTCAAAAAACCCCGGCTCTGAAGCAGAGTTAAACGCTTCAAAGTCATGCATGAGCTTCTGTCAATAATCATTACTACTTCTTGCATAACAAAGGCTCTGATATCACTGCGGCGAAACTTGTGGACCAAGGGATTCCCGTATAACTTCATACCTCCTATAACAAACGCAAATGGACCTTTCCCTTTCGATGTCGCGGCAGCAACCGACACTTTGTACTCTTCATATGGTTTAAGATTGGTCAACAACACGTGAGTCTGACTTGCGTCAACTTCAGTCTCTTTCACTTCTTCTTCTTCTGTCTTCACGTCGCCAACCTTAACACGTTGATACGTCACGATGTATTTCGTTAAGCTTCCATGCCTGAATTGCTCGGGAACGGGTTTCCAGGTCACATTGAGCTTTGTCGGTGAGATTCGGTTCACAGGTTTGAGTTCCACCGGAGGCTGACTGGGTACTAGTGAACAAACACAACCCATGTTATCTCTATCTCTTACTTTTAAAACAACCAAACTCAATGCTTCGTGTCCAATAAATGTCTCGTCCATCCATCAATTATACATTCAAAAAAGAGGTCAAATTAACAACAACAACAAAAGAGACGAAAAGGGAGATAAACAAAAGAAAGCACTTGAGAATTTATTTATTTTTTCAAGCTTTACATTTTAAACAAACAATATATTATAACCAGGGGTAATATGGAAGATGAACTAACCTTTTTCTGGCTTCAAACGGGCCGTTTACTTAGGCGATAACTTCATTTCCAAACAATTGCATTGCCGGAAGGCAACCTCAAAACCAGCCTCTCTATTCCCTTCCACTACTTGTCTCGAGGATGACGACAAGGAAAGGAAAGCGAGAGAGCCTGTGTTCCAACTTCGTTCCCACGACCTTTCCTTTCGCTTTGGGACATGCGTAACATGTCCTCATCTGAAATGATGATTATCGACAATTCCTAATTTTCTTTGCATTGACTTTTATTGTCAATTTAGATTACTCTGTCCCAGGACTTGTGGTAGCAGGTAAAAAAAAAACAGTAGAATTTGCAATCCTGGACAGGATTTGAACCCGGAGCACCCACTTTGAAGGAACTGTTTTTATCCACTTAACCACTAAAGATCAACTGACTGGTAAGTGTGCCGATTATTTACCAAACTAATTGGCATATAAATAAAATCATTGCTGAATAATTGTTAAGTCTACGCCTTGATTTTAAAATGGCTAGCTTTCTCTTTAGGTTTGGTAACCGATGTTTTCTCCTGTTTAAACTTGTTTCTCAGCGGGTGATAATACACGTTTACAGCTGCATTCGGAAGAAAAAAATGTTGGCATATAAAAAAAATTAATGTTCTGGCAGTTAGCGATGTGGTAAAGTAAGTAAGTAGTAGTAGATAAAAGTCTTTATTTCATGGGGTGGGCACGTAATAGCCTGAGCTAATAAACTTGTGGCCCTCTAAAGAATAAAATAAAACAAATATACTAAGCTATAAAAATACAACGAATACAAATACTATATAATCTACTAAACTATTTAAAAGATAAAATGTAGCATTATAATCATGTCGCAATTCATCAAGTAACTTAAATAGAAAAATGATCAAGATTCTGCTGTTGTTTAAAAAACTCATTGTGGTAGTCTAGTGGTTAAGTGAAAGGGTTATTAATCGAACATTTTCATGTTCGAGTCCTGCGAGTTCAGGCATGGGGGTTCGAAATTTATAGATATTCAATTCCCATAATCCCTATCAAGCGCTAAGCGTTCTCGGCAAATCTTTTCAAATGCAAATTAATTTGCCCGCATTAGCCTCCATTTCATGCTAGATCCAGTCCAACCGAAGGGAATGGTCGTGGGACCGAGGTTGTCGGGAAGGCCTCATCAACCAGAACACTGTACTTACTATCGTCGGCAGTCTTGAACGTGAAGTTAGCTTCTTTGCCATCCCCAGCATTGGTATACGCAAAAATTTTGCCATGATACTTGGTAGCTTTATCCAGATTTAAAAGCATCAATGTTCTCGCTGGAGGAACTGTCGTTTTCTCTTGGTAAGTGCCGTTAACCAGTCTTTCGTACGAGATGCGGTATCCTCGAATGATACCGTTGTGGAACTCGTTTGGGATTGGGCTCCAGTGTAACCTCACGGAAATTGAGTCCAGCACCTCTAGTTCAGCTTTGCCCGGCGGCTTACTGGGAACTAAAGAATAACAGAAATTACGCACACGGTAAAGAAGGCAAACTTCAACCCCAGGTGAAAAACCACACGGGAAATCGAGGAGATCGAAACGTTATTCTCCTAACTAGTACATAGATTTCTTTGTTGGGTAGTCATGAGCATTTAGTGTTATATCAAGATGAGCTGATAATTATCTTCATTCTCAACACGTCTGACTGACATTTCATTGAAATTGTGATGAGAATTTACAGGCTGATCATTCCTGGGAATCAAATGGTTACAGACCCTGTGAAGGTAATGGAAAGATCTTTCCCTATCCTTCCGCGAGTGTCGTTTGTAACTGTGAATAGGTTGATATTTGAGTGCGCTTTTAATATGTTCTAAATAGATAAACGAGATGAACATATTACATTGTCATTCTTTTGACCAGTCTTTTAAATATGATTCATTTATGGCTGAAGGTGTGTATTTTTATTGTTGAATGATGATGCTGATAATAGACCATATTTGTATTCTCAGCATTGGACTGGAACTTGCTTGCAATGGAGGCTAATGCGGAGGAATATATTAAAAAGTATTTGCATTTGAAAAGATTCCCCCGCATTAGCCTCCATTACAAGCTAGTTCCAGTCCAACACTGAAAATACGAATATGTTCTATTAATAGGCAGTCGCTATTCGTACGGGACCTGTACACCGACATTTAGAGTGACTTTCGTATGACCTTGAAAAAGTGTTCGCAATTTGTTTCACGGACCAATGTTTGGCAAGATTAAAACAAAGCCTCTCCTTATTCCTGCAAAAGAAACCCCTGATATGGGCAGTAAACAGTTCGATTGCCCAATCACATTTCTGCTTTTCAAATGTCATCAAAGCGATACTTTCCAGAAAGGTCCATGGATAGATGACGTTGCTTCCATCCGCGTTCGTTAAGCCAATGAAAATTCGCGCTCGTTTGTTTTTGTTTGATAAGCCAATTAAATGTTTTGCATTTTTGTTTACGTTTTGATTTTACGTTTATTTTTTAAGGTCGTTTGAAAGTCGCTCTTAGAATGACTATAACAGGTTCTAACCCTAACCTTGACCGACACATAGCCAAGCAGTTAATTAATGAAAGCTAACCGTTTTAAAGTGGGCGCTTACACTTAATTATTATGTATCCAAAATATCCTCCTCCCCGAATTTATCTGATATACACAATTGCTAATTTGCTCGAAATTTCGTATAACAGATAAATTCGGACACTGTGTCCCACGACTTGTGGTAGCAGGGGAAAAGTCATACCCGTGGATAGGATTTGAACCAGGAGTTTCAACTCTATAGGACCCGCTTCACCACTGAAGATCAAGAAACCACTCTCTCAAAAAAAGATTTTAACTCTCCGATAGATTATTGTTGCTGAAGAGTAATAGTCCACTTTCGATATAATAAAATTCAGTCCTAAACAAAAGGCATCATCTCGAGGCTCTGGGGAATAAATATAAAGATTTGTATGAGTTTATTCCCCAGAGCCTCGAGATGATGTCTTTTGTTTAGGACTGAATTTTTATTTATCGAAAGTGGGCTATTAGGCATAAGCTAGATTAATTAGGCCTAGGCTTAGATTTTAAAACATGTAGCTTTGTCGTGAAGCTTGATAATTAACCTTTTGCAGTGTTTAAGGGCGGTGCCTACTATTGTTATTGCGCATACGTTCTGTGCATCTCCAGATACTCGGATTTCATATGTTGTTGATTAATTATCTTTGAAAAATGCGTGGTTACCCCCAATTTTCTTTTTGAATTTTAATAACACTTAATGAGATCTGCTTTTCCCGTATATTCAGTAAGCAGCGAAAAATACCTTTGAATTAGCAGGCACCGTCCTTAATACTGTTTGTTGCCGAGTGATAATATAGCATCATCAAATTAATAGTGTTTAATAAAATATTGTCCCTGAGCAGCTAGCGGTTTGGTGGTCAACTGGTTAAGTGACGGGTTGAAATAATCAACATTCCCAGGTTCGAGTCCTATGTCCATACACTTTGGTTGTCTTTTCAAACAAATATGACCATTCCCCACAAGTCCTGTGACACAGTGTCCAAAATTAACGATAAAAGCCAATTCAGAGCAAATTAGCAATTGTGTATGGGTGGAGGATGAGTTGGTTTATCAGTGCTATAGACTTTTTTCATAATGGCGGCCCGATAAAACATTCTTTTGTTTTAATGCTGCAATGCGCAAAATTCAAAAGAATATCTTAACCAAAATGAAACCAGTAGGTCGAATTAACATAAATACAATAGAATATCAAATCGGTCGCCATTTATGAAAGTGGTCTATTTGAAATGGGTGCTTAGACTGAAATGCGAGAAACACAAGGCAGGTCAGATGGCCGGTGATATCGAACGAAGGAGGTATTTCATGAAATTAAACAGGCATCAATGCCATAGTTTGATAGCTGAACTGTATATAAAAGAATTAAAGACGAGGTAAGACTTTCTGAGTGTTACCGAACCTGTCCTTCTAATAAGACTCCCGTATGAATAACAAATATAGGTCAGTGTACGGATCCCGTACGAACAGCCACTTTGTTACTGTTGTTGTTGTTATTATCATTATAGTTATCGTTATCGTTATCATTATCATTATCATTATCATTGCCATTATCATTACCATTATTATGCATTTTAAGTGTCAATGAATAACGACGTGTTGATTGGTCAACTTTTAAGATAAGACATGACACCCCAAAAGTTGGCGTCAGCTAATGTGTGAATGGCGTGACGAGATATGAAAAGAGTTACATAAAAAGTTGTGTGGCATTACGTAGCCTTACCTCCCTCATGTGTCCTGACGGTTTTTGGACTACTGAAGTTTCCGGGTTGGGTTGAACGAGCAGCGACTTGTATTTTGTATTCCGCAAATATTTTCAAATTTGTCAGAAGAGTCCAGTCATTAACATAATCAACGTTCTTAATCATAATGTGCTCTTTGCCCAACACGGAATTCGTGTATTTGATGTCGTAACCTTGCAATTGGAAACCGACAATGCTTCTTCGTTCCAAGCGGGTCCATGTAACGAGAATTGTAGTTGTTCCCGTGGCAACGGCTTTCACGTTTTGAGGAACAACCGTCGGAACTAAAAAGCAAACATATCAAGAAAAAAAACATCGTATCGGGGGGGAGGACAGGATGGGAAAGGAGGGAGTTACTTCACTTTCGCAGAGAATTCATGGTTTTTGGCAAAATTTTTATTTTCGTAGCCAGGGGCCTCCCTTTAGGGAGATAAGGAACGACGACGTCTCCGGAAATGACAACACCAACAATCAGTAATATTATTGGTCAAAACAAGAAAAATAATCGTGCTGCACGTGCGCACGCATTTCTATACATTTCTCTCCCGTTCTCGTCAAAGCAACAACTTGAAATGACCTTTTTACAGTGATGTGCTTAGTTACCTGGAGCCGGTTCCTGAAAGGTTTAATAACTCTGTTCCAGGGAGAAATGTATTCCGGCACATTTATCCATGGAATAGAGTTATTACACCTTTCAGGAACCAGGCCCTGGCATTTAAATGAAAGTGAGGCTGGAGTTGCCCTTCTTATGATACTGACCTCTCTGATTTTCTTATGTTAACGATGTTGTTCTCATGCTAATTAGTTGGAATTTACATTTTTAAAAACAGTGAGGTTTCTATCTCAACAAGGTCAACCATAGCCTCACTTTCATTTATAGTCAAGGTAACTAAGTACACAACTGTAAAATGGTCAATTTAAGGTTTTGACGACAACGTTAATGACAACGTGGGCATACAACAGTGAATCGTTCATTCTCTTTCTTTACTTCTAATCAGTCCGTACCAGTCCGGTTATGAGATACTTCGCCCATATTGTCCAACACAAACAAGGTGGAATAATCGTGAAATACTTAAAATAGCTCAAACTTATATTTTGAAGTGACGTTCTCGTCGCCGTAGCTGACATGGTTTCTTAAACTCTCTATACACCAACTTCGCTTTTTCGGGAGAAGCCAGGCCTGTCAGTTGTCTCAAAACATTTCGGGGCCAGTTTTCAATCGGTATCAATATAAAATCCACTTTAATGATTCAGTGATACTTTCTTGACGGATTAATTGGTAAATGATGAGCCTGTACTCATGACGAAAAATTTCAAACGAAGCTTTCTCAGTTCACATGCTTATTTTCTTGTTAAAATTAGGCTTAAACTCCCGCTGTTGAAACATTAATTATAAATTTAGCTTTTAGAGTATTTATGTTACCAATTGACCATTTTACAGTTCTGTGCTCAGTTACCAGGCCTTCGGATAAAAGCGAGGCTGGAGTTGACCTTGTTGTGATACAAACCTCATTGCCTTTCTCATGTACATAGAAACTCGTTAGCATTACAGCAACGTGATTTACATTAGAAAAGCAATGAGATTTGCATCAAAGCAAGGTCAACTTCAGCCTCACTTTTATTCACAGTACTATCGAACGTTGACAGTAGAAAACTGACAAGTAAGTCGAGTGCTGCGTATGATTATTTTTTAATTCATTTTCTAGTTTTCCTCGCGACACCAGGCCCCAGTAGTTCAGAGGGTGCGTAGCGCTATCCACTGGCTAAATCACTATCCACTGGATAACTAAAGTGGTTTTGCTAGTTTTTTTATCCGCTGGATAGTGATTTATCTGGTGGATAGCGCTATCCACCCTTCAAACAACTGGGGTCAGGCTTTAAAGCTTACCAAAAACTAGTCAAAAACAACTATCAGTTTCGAGCACTTTAACTTGCACGGGTTTTAAAAATAAAAATAACCAAGGGTCCCCTGGGAACATCCTCTTGGTACTTAAAAGTCAAGCACCTTCATTAAAATTCTGGCCGTTCCCTATAGCGTAGTTTTCTGCAACAGTCCAATTCTTAGCCGAATCCCCAGTTTTTCAATCCATTGTGCAATTTTCTTAGTGACACTTCCAAGACCGGTACTACATTCACGTTTTTTCACACTCCACACTCTTCTAATCTCCCACGTCAAATCCTGATATTTTTCGACTTTTTCAACTTCCTTTTCATTTACCAAACTGTGGGCATAAGTTCAGTGCTGACTATTATTATTATTATTATTTATTTATTTTATTTATTTTTTTTTTGGCGTGAGGGGAGAATGTTCAAAGGCGCTTACAAAAAGCAAGGAGACATGATCCACCAAATAAAACGAAAATCTTCGCTCGCTAGTTATGGAAGGTCCAATTAATTCGGCCCTACGTTTTTTTAGGCGATGATGGTGGTGGGGGCGTGGTGCCCTCAACGTATGATGTTTTGACGCAACTGCACGACAAACACCCGGCAGCGAAGAAGGCTAAGCCTGGCTCCTTATTGTTTGGTCGGATGGAGAATATTCTTGATATTTTATATCAGGAAATAGATGGAGAAATGATAAAGGAAGCCTTTCTACGGACTAAAGGATCGGGGGGACCTTCTGGTATCGACGCCACACTGACAAGGAGGTTGTGTACGGAATATGTTGATCCTGCTTCCATCGAGGCCATACTAGCAAGTCGCCTGATCCATCTTGATAAGGGCAAGGGTGTGGTCCGACCCATTGAAGTCAGAGAGGTGATTCGGAGGATCATCGGGCAAGTGCGTTACCAAGGTAATCAAACAAGATGTGATTGATGCTGGTGGATCTCTCTGCGCGGGCCATAAATCAGGGAATGAGGCAGCTGCACATGCCATGCGTTAAATCTTCAAAGCAGACAAGACAGATGCGGCGTTACTTATTGACGCGTCAAACGCCATTAACTTCCTTAACAGGTCTGCAGCTCTTCATAACATCAGAGTACTGGCCGTACGATTGCTATCTATGCCATCAATATCTACAGAGCGCCTTCGCGATTATTAGTGATCAGAGGGAAGGAGTTGGAGTCTTCAGAGGGTACAACGCAATGGGAGCCTGTACACTGTCAGTCTACAGCCCTTGAATACGCGTTTAAGCACCTCGAGCTCAGCAAAGCAGTGCTGGTACGCGGTCGATGCTACAGGATCCGGGTGACTGGATGATGTAAAGAAATGGTGGGATGAGCTATCGACTGGTGGCTCTGCGCTTGGATACTTCCCTAATGCGAAAAAGTGTTGGCTGATCGCTAAGCCTGAGAAAGAAGATGCTGCTAGGGAGATCTTCAGATACACAGCAATTAACATCACTGGCGAGGGTCACAAGTACTTAGTCGCAGCTATTGGGCCGGGCTCGTTTCTCGAAAGTCCCGAAAACTTTTCCGGCCCGAAAAGCCATTTGAGAAACTGCTTATTGAAGGCCGATCTTTTAACATGTGTTCAAGGTAACAAAAAGCAAACTGACTGTGAAGTTTGACGACTTAAATCCTCTCCATTCTTGAGATACAAAGGGAATTGTGACACCCGAAAATGGCCTGCAAAGTTTCGGAACTTTCGAGAAACGGGCCCCAGGTCATGTCTTAAAGAGTATGTTGGGGAGAAAGTAGAGGATTGGATAAGTCAAGTCACTAGGCTCGCAGAGTTCGCCACTTCTCAACCTCAGGCTAGCTATGCGGCCTTCACATTTGGTCTGCGACATCGCTAGACGTATTTCCTTTGAACACTTCCAGATATTCATGATCTGATGGAACCGCTAGAGCGCGCAATCTCTGACGTAATGATACCTGCCATCACGGGGCATAGCTGCACACAGAGTGAGCGAGATCTCTTGACCTTGACCTTGCCAGTACGGATGGAGGAAATGGGTTTTACGAACCCTAGAGACCAAGCGGAGTCAGAGTACGCAGTGTCAGTCAAGATAACTGCCCCGCTTGTAACGCAGATAGTCTTACAAGCGCACGAGCCACCGGATGATACTGTAATAAGAACTTTGCATAAAAGCGTGCATAAAGAGAAAGATGAAGCTATGCAGGAGAGGTGTGAAAATGTGAGACTACGAGAGCCGCTGATCTTTCTATGGAGAAAGGTGCATCAAGAGGGAGTTCAGAGATGTCGTTCACTTGAGGTATGATTGGGAAATCAACGATATCCCTTCGGTCTGTGTCTGTGGGGATAAGTTCAGTGCTGTTTATTATTATTATTATTATTATTGACGTCGAGACAATTGAAGAAGATATTAAATAGACATTTTTAAATGGCAATTTTTTAAAATAAGTTTTTTAGTCCAAATAATTGCTTTTTGAATTGTAGAAATGAACACTTTTTAATACACCACGGGTATAAAGTATAATATTTTTATATAAATTTTGTTTGGACTAGTTAGGCTTCGTTAAGATTTTTTAATTTGCTGTTAAATATTGTAAGTTGAAATTACTATTATTATTATTATTATTAAAAATTAGCATTATTAAATAATAATAATAATAATAATAATAATAATAATTATTATTATTATTATTATTATTATTATTATTGTACTTTAATTTGTCTACATTTGCCCACTATGGCCAAAACCAAACCATGGTTCTAAGGCACTAGAGGAGAAATATCGTAGTTTTCTGCAACAGTCCAATTCTTACCCTAATTTTTAATTAATGATTATTTTATTACCATAATTATTAATCATTAATTATTAATTAAAACTTATTAATTATTAATAATGAATTATATTAATTATTAATTTTCTTAATTATTATTATTATTATTGTTATTATTAATAGAAATCATAGTTAATAGCGGGGAATGGTTATGAAAGCCGACAACTTTCTTTGTTGTAGGTTTTTGTTCTCTTTTCTGGCCTTGACCGTGCACAAAACACAATAGTTGTTTACTCCTTACTGAGGAACTAACCAATAGAAACGTGTTGGTTACGTAATTCATGCATAGTGTATGAGCGCAAAACAAAAGATTGTGCACGGTCGTGGACTTTCCAACCTAAATCTTGGCATCTTTGTTTGCTCCTTTGATGTTTGCCGAGCTTCCTAACCATTCCCCTTTATTAACTATGTAGAAATGAATGAAATCTTTGTCATGACAGTTTTTTCTATGTTATGAAAGTCGTTTTCAATATTTACAGTTCCAAATGTGCTAAATAAAGGACGTTTAACTTGACTGGAGTTGAAACTCACGACCTCCCGCACAGGAGTCCCACGCCCACCCAACTGAGTCAACAGGTCATTAACTCTTTACTCCTTAAAGTGCCCTCCCTCTGACCAAAAAAATCAGTTCTTATTTTTCTGTAGATTTCAAAACTCTGTGGACTAAACATTAAGCGACCAAAGTTTTAAGCCTTTATTTCAAAAAGACACCTACTTATTTTGACTGGAATTGCCTATTTAATAATCCGCCATTACTAACTTTGAGATCTGGAGAGAGCTGGATCGAGGAGAAGATGACGTCAAAGGCTCACTAGTTTAAGAATGCAATGCTAGTGTACGCCGCAGAATTAATATGCAGCACGGGAGTTTTGGGTTCTCAGACTTTTAAACTCGCGTTTTGCATATATAATAAGCTGCATTCACACGCTGAAATTTTAAGCTATTGAGCCTTTGACGTCACTTTTCCCTGGATCCAACCATCTGAGGTCCAATCGGTCAGTTTTGAACGTGAGTAATAACGGACCGTGAAATCCAAAACTTACACTCAAAGTAAACGGCCTTTGGATAAAAATCAAAGCTCAAAATTTTGCTAGTCAGGTGTTAAGCAAACACACTTTCAAAATCTGAAGGAAAAAAGGAAGTGGTTTTTTTGATCACAGGGGCACTTTAAAGTGGTACTACGACCAAAAAAAAAATTCTTTTTTTTTCTTTGGATTTCAAAACTATGTTAACTAAACACTAACTGACCCAAGTTTTAAGTTCTGATTTTAAAGAGACACCTGTTTATTTTAACTGAAATTTTCTTATTTATTGGTCCGTCATTACTAACTTTAAAATCTTGAGAGAGCTGGGTCGAGGAGAAAATGACGTCAAAGACTCACTAGATTAAGAATGCAATGCGTGTGTACGCGGCCGAATTAATATGCAGCGCGGGAGTTTCGGGCTTTCAGACTTTTAAACCCGTGTTTTGCATATGTAATAATTGCGTTTACTTGCTGAAATTTTAAGCTAGTGAGTAAATGACGTCATTTTCTCTAGATCCAACCCTCTGAGGTCCAATCGGCCAGTTTTGAACGTGAGTAATGGCGGACCGTGAAATCCAAAACTTACACTCTCAAAATAAACAACCTTTGGATAAAACTCAAAGCTCAAAATTTTGCCAGTTAGGTGTAAAGCAAACACGCTTTCAAAATCTGAAGAAAAAAAAGGAAATGATTTTTTGATCATAGTACCACTTTAAGCCGGTGATACATGGTTCAACATTTGTTGATCAAAAAATGTTGCAGCTGTTGTTCAACAAATGTTGAACAGTGTGTCATGCCATGTTGAATGTTGAAAAATGCCATTCAACACGTTCAATGTTGTTGAACGATGTTGAACGAAAATTCCATTCAACACGCTCTATTCCGTTCAACACGTGTGTGCAACATGGTTCAACATTTGTTGAGCAACAAATGTTGCAGGATGTTGAACCGTGTGCCATCGGCTTAAGAGCATGCAAATATCCCTAAGGTCGATTCTTATTGTGAAGCTATTTGCAGAAAGACATTTTTCAACATTATCAATGGCAAGGACGAGCCCTCAGTTAGGTCGAGCCAGCGCAATTTGCAGTCTTTAAAATTTTACGAAAACTTTATATTCATTTTAAAGTCCAGACTTTGAGCCAGTTTTTGGGCTTTGTTCAGTGTTTTTGTTCTCAGCATTCCCCTTCAAACTCTGAATTAAAACGTTATTACTTTCTCCTAACCAGTCCACCATTTTTTTTTATTGCGCTTTCGGGACCTTCCATTTCAACTTTTCTTTTACTCGATTTCAACTTTCTGCACTGTTTGAGATTAATTGACATGTTCTCAGCTAATAAGCAGGGCGGATTGATTTTCGCATGTATATTATAAAGAACCAAGAGTCCATTACCTAGAGCAAGAATCAAGTGTCAAGTTTGTCCCCATCAGCGTCGGAAATGTGTGTATTTTTAACCCAAGTTTTGCGGGAAGACCAAATCAGCTAACTCAATGTTGTACTCAATTCAAATCTCTCGGGGTTAAGATTTTTTGAGCATTGTATTTGAATTATAATGTAGCATTCACATTTAAATGATATGGGCTCGGAAATACCGTGAACAAAAATGTTCTATTCCCAAACGGTTTGAATTGGGTAAAACAATGAGTTATTCTGTATGGTCTATTGTTCATTTTCCCCCAAAACTTGGTTTAAAAAAAAAAAAAACACTTCTCTGACGCTGATGGGGACAAGGCCGGGGGACAAGGCCAATGTGGGTAAATCTTAGTTTCGGTGACGGACTCTCGAAAGAACAAATTAGACCAGAAATACTCACTGCTCTCGTCAGTCCGGGTCTGTATCATATCGCTAGTGTTTCCAATCCCTACTTGTGTAAAGGCAGCTACCGTGATGTTGTAGAAGGTAAACACGGCTAGATTTGACAAATACACTGCCCTTTTCGAGCCGCAAATCATCATGTGATGAACAGATGATGCATTATGGGAAGCCGTGAAGGTCACGTCAAAGCCAGCGAGAACTCCATGAATCTTCTCTTGAACTGGTGGAGTCCATTCTACTCTAATTTCGCTTTCACTCGTATTGTAAGCAGTCACATTCCTTGGAGGATAAGTTGGAACTAAAGCAGGATAAAGAAAACATAGACAAACCTGTACTAAGCGGACCCCTTATTAAACGGACACCAAGAGAGAATTAGATAAGAGTGTTTCTCTATCAATTTGCGGTCTTGTCCCACAGCACAGTCACAAATGGCTTATTTTTAAATACACTTTACGCACTTTAACCAATCAGAAGAAGCCATGTCACGCGTGACTGCTTCTGCCATGTTGTTTCAGGGACATGACAACTAATTTTCGCGGGAACGGGGATTCTAAAAATAGACTCATTTGTGACTGTGCTGGGGAGCCCACCCATGCCATAATCAACACTCTTATCTTGACTCTTATCTTGACAGACACTCTCTATTAAGTGAACAACAGCTTAGGTCACATTGTCTCATTAGCAGGATTAACTCGAGAACGCTGTTTTACGTAACGCCAAGACCCGTTCTGACCACTCGTTGAATTTGATCCTGGTAGTCTGAGGCTCAACTTCCCAGCTGGCACTTGTAAATAGCCAACTGGTTTGCCTCCGGCTAGTTGGGGTGCTTAAAAGTTGTTGTTGTTCTGTCCCGTCGTTTCGTTGTGTTTCATTGGCCCTGAAAAGCCCCTATGGGGAGCGGTCAATTAAGTATAAATTGTATTGTATTTTTGTAACCATTGACAGCCACTGTTGTCTCAAATTTCTGCGCCTGCGTGGAACAGCCGGAAGTGGCCAGAGTCCGTGTTCGGACTCTGGGGACGAGATTGTCTGGGGTTTTGATTTTTGCGCATCCGTACTGCGCAGCCCGGCGTGCTGAACTCGTCACGTCAAGTTGGTCTGCGAGAACTTTACACCGAAAAGTCGTAGCGGTAAGTACGAGTTTGTCAAAAGGAAATTGAGTTTAATTTAGAACTGTCTCTTTTAGTTTAAAGCTGTAATAATCATATACTAACAATCCTCAAGTGTTCGGTAAATAATCTGGGAGGTTTTTAAGCCTGAAAGGCGGCTTAAAATGTGGTTTTCTGATGACTGGAACTCGTATTTTACGCTTACCAAAATACGTAGACCACGACTTCGAGAACGCGTACAAGTTGTACTGGCTCTCGTACTCGCACTCGTTGCCGATGCTAAAATTCTCCAAAACGAGGCAACAAGGGCTAATTAGCAAGCAAACAAAAGAACACTAAAATGGTGGCTATTTTGGAATAAGGTGTATAGCCCAGAGAGATTTATCTCATCGATGGAAAATAGTACATTAGATAAGGCTTACTTTGACAGCCACTAACCTCCTTCGCCCGACCTTAAAATTACATCCTGACTATATGGGCCCAGTCCTTCTAAGGCTCCAGTGGCGGCGGCTATTGCCACTGAATAATTCGTGTATGCAGTCAAGTTTCGAAGAGTGAAGTTAGTGGGCGGATAGTCAAAATAATTCACTGCCCTTTTCTTTCTTCGTGCACTGGGGTCCTTGATTCGAAGTTCCTGGTAAGTGTAATTTTCTGCTTTCTCCTCTTTCCAACGAATTTTATAGCCAAATAATTTCCCGTTTAGAGATTCCCGGGGTACCGGTTGCCAAGAGATCTGAATGGAGTCAGCCGTGACTTTGATAACCGTTAGATTTGTAGGCGCCTTATCCGGTGCTGCATAGGAAAAAAACAAAAGATAGAGTAATGACCAATAACAATAATTACTAGTAGTATTTTTCTCCACACATTTCGACACAACGCAATAGCACGAATCATAGTTCTCGGTACTTTACTGAAACCATCTCAAGACGTACAAGCCCTTATCCTCAAATTTCCATCTTACTGAAGATCGTTTCTTACTCTACCCTTCTTCTTCGAGTGTCGAACGCTCTTCAATAATCCGATATTAAGAGAGATGTCCGGGGGAGGACTCCCAGGAAAATTGAGTTGGGGTGTGAGGCCCGCTTCCTGAGACCCTTACCCTATTTCAGATCAAAATCTGCGATTTTTCCTACCCTATTTCAGACCTGACCAAAAATTTGATAACTTTAGTGATTATAGTGTAATTTGAACTGCTAGTTTTCTACCCCATATGAACC
>NC_090887.1:9432473-9442473 GCF_036669925.1 Montipora capricornis | reverse complement strand
CTAAAACATCAACTTTCGTGACTTTACGTCATTTGAAAAACTATGTGCTAAAAAGTGTGCCGCACGAGCAACAGGATTATTTTTCCTCTTGTACCCATTGATCTTATTGTTTTGGGCGTGGTCGTTGCCGTAGCTGTCGTCCTTTCTTAAGCTAGAGACACATTGTCGTTGTCGCCATGTCGCTACGGAGGACCTTAGACAGCAATGACCAGAACCAGGTTGCTGACCAGCGGTTTTCGTTAAAACAATGGTTTGCTGGGGGTGCTTATTCTCGCGGGCTCAGAAAACCTGGTTGTGGTCATTGTTATTTAAGGTTTTTCTGTCGCTACGGCTTAGAGATTAGATTGCCAGGTTACTAAGGCATGTCGCTACGTCGTTGCAGGGCATTCAGCGAATTCGCTGTAGCACGTGGAATCACTAGGTCGCTATCACTAAATTCACAGGCGTCGATTGACGAAGCTCTTATTAATAGCTTCCGAATGTATCCCGTCCTTTATGACATGTCTTTGAAGGATTATAAAAACGACAAGGTGAAAGCCAACGTATGGGAAGAAATTGCGGGAGAAATGCGAGTGGGTGGCTATGTTTCAGGTATACTCACATTTTCTACGAGCAAAAATTTTGCTATAATATATTCCTAAATGTAGATTGAAGAAGAAACGAATTGATGTTTTATTCTTTCCTTTCGCAAGTGAACGAAATAAAGGCCAAAATAAAGAATCTAAGAGACTGGTACGACCTTGAAATATGGTTCAAATTTTGATCGCTCTGCCAAATCGACAACGACAGTGTGGCTTGCTTTATCGCCAAGTCGTTGAGCCACAACGACCAGGCGACAGCGATTGAGTGTTTATAGCTTTAAAGTCCCTGCGGTTTTGATTCGGGTTCGGGTCCTGGCCGGGGACATTGTGTTGTGTTCTTGGGAAAGACATTTTTCTCTCACGGTGCCTCTCTCCACCCAGGTGTATAAATGGGTACTGGCGAATTTAATGCTGGGGGTAGCCCTGCGACGGACTTGCATCCCATCCAGGGGAGTGTAGAAATACTCCTAGTCGCTTCATGCTACGGAAACCGGGGATAGGCTCCGGCGTGATAGGCCATTGGCTCGTAAGCAGACTTTAGGTGGTTTTCACGTTACGCCATCGCCGCCATGTTGGTGGACGAAAGCAAAAGATTTGTCATTAGCACCTGTTGTTCGTCCACCAGCAATTGTACATTGCAGCACTGTTATCTGTGTCTCCAGGGATTGCTTGCAAACCACCCATAGGGCAATCTTTATTTTTAGGTTTTCTATCGTTTTCTAATCAATCACCCCAGATTTGAAAATGCATTGCATAATGAGCCATCTCAGAAATTTTGAACGAGATATACCAGATAATCCCTGAGCAACGATGCTTTGAAGATTCGAAATTTTACAACTAATGCATATGTGGTTTTCACGGGACGAAAAGTAACAAAAGGTATCTCATTACTTCCTTTTGTTCGTCTACCAGCAGTTGTACATTGTAACATTGTTATTGGTTGCAACTACCTATGGGATCGTTAGCGCTCCTGGCACCTAAGAATTTATCAGTTTTTGACGGCTAATAACTGGCTCACTAGAGCGGTTTTCAAATAAGTGTCGTAAAACCAAAACCAAAGTAATTACTTTGGGCGATCAAAAAGGACGGAGACAGTCCAGTAAACCAATCAAAACTCGAAGTAATTACACGTAAGCCGACACAAAGCGCGGGAAAATGTGCACGCGCAAGCCACGATTGGTTTTGGTTTCAATTCTGATTGGTTGAAAAAGTGGCGCGAGAACTTTGAACCAATCACTGGGTGAAGTAATGCAAAACCAAAGTAATTCTCTAATTATTACTTTCGACACTCAATTGAAAAAGCTAAAAGGCTAAAAATTATAGATTTAACAAAGTTTAACAAGTTCTTTTACCTTTTGAAGTTAATTTGTAATTAGCATTATGCCTTCTATGCCCCCGTGGTAAATATCGAAAACTTGTACTCATTCGGATTCGTACTAAACTTAGGGGGTGTGAGGCTGGGAAGAATTCAGACCGGCATGAGTTAGTATCGGCATCCATACATTTCTTTTTATGCGTTTACATGAGACCGGCCTGAAAATGAGTTCAGACCGGTCTGACTTCGTCGCGGTTGCTGGACCGAGACGAGAAATTCTCGTACCGGTCTCATGTAAATGACAACAAATCTCAGACCTTGTAATTTCAAGCCTGTACGCTTTTGGGTCAGCCATATACTTATTAGACAAAAACATATCATTTCATCCCGAAACCCCAAAATGAAGAGTGCTCTTGGCTTCGTTCGTTTTCACAAAAAAAGTCCTGCTTAACAAATACCTTTGTATTGTTTGTTATAATTTTTTCCACAGAGCTATCTCCATTTTCTTACGTGAGGAGAACTGAGTATGGCACAAATGGAATAGAAATTTTTGGTTCGGACTTGCACGTTAACGGAAATAATTACAAAAAAGTTACAGCGAGTGAACAAGGCTTTTACTTCGTGTAGAAGACACACATGACGTAAAACAATAGAACAAAAATCGTGAATAATCAGAATAAGCCATTTGAATAATCAGAATAATCAGAATAAGCCATTTCCGAGTTCAAGTCTGCCTAATCTTCAAAGCGAGTCTAAGTGCGACGTTTTTGTGATTGAAATTAGTTCTACTTTACATATGAATGAAAACTAATTTTCATAAGAAAAACTTCGCACTTAGACTCGTTTTGAAAAGGAGGCAGACAACTCGGAAATGGCCTATTGTAAATCCCTAAAGCTTTTGTTACGTCATGTGCGTCTTCTACACGAAGTAAAAGCCGTGAACAAGATAAGATTTCAGAAAGTAAATACAGCATAGAAGAGACGACAACAATAATTACTTACCTTTGTTGCGGCTGAGCTGAAGCAGTGACATTTAAATAAGGAAGAAATTCTCGCCAGTGGAAAGACGGCATCGAATAAACTGCTAGTTAGCGAAATTCAACGACGGTACCCATGAAGGCAAATTAACGAAAACTCCAAAAATCAATCCCAGAGGCTTTAAAATCTACGACCGCGAAGTCGACGAAAACTCTACCAAAAAATAGAACTTTGCACTATCCTTAACTCTGTCGAGATTATTCAATCTCGTCCACGTCGCACATTGCAGGCGAAATATTCCAAAAAAATATTGGTAAGAGCGGTTTTTCAGAGTAAAAATAAAGCTCGGGATTTTTGTACGCTTGCGATGTCGTCAAAACCTCAATTTTAGTGATTTCACGTCGTTGTTATGCAAATTACCGCTGTGCTAAAATGCGTGCGCACGTGCAGCACGATTATTTTTCCTCTTTAACCAATGAAATAATGGTTTTGTGGCGTTGTCGTTGACGTGCACGTGGTCGTCTTCGTTTCTCAAACTCCCTAATATTATTGGTTGAAAGAAGAAAAATGGCCGTGCTGCACATGAGGCATGCATTACAGTACACTTCGGTCACTTCCTAGTCGAGCTCCGTAAAACAAAAGAATAACCATATTTAAGATTTTGACAACAGCGTCAGCACACAACAATGAATCGTTTATTCTCTATTTATCTTCAAAAATGCCCATGCCAATCCACAGGATACTTTGCCCATATATCGTATAACATCGATATCAACAAGATTGAAAAATCGGAAAATACTTACAACAGCGAAAAAGTTTATTTTGAAGTGACTTTGTCGATACCGTAGCCGTCGTAGTTTCTTAAATATTCTTGTTTGTAATGAGGCGCAAAGCAAAAGAGAGATGTTCCCGTGAACGCTTACGTTTTATGTATTCAAAACAATGGACGACACTCGATGACCTTGATGCAAAAACAAAGGAAAGAACAGTAATTTATCGTCACTGTAGCAGTACCCCCAATACAGGTGGTTTGCAACCAGTCTCTAGAGACATAGACAACAATGCTGCAATGTAAAATACATACATGCAATAAACCAACTTAAAACGAAAACTAACGAAGAAAGTGTTTACAGATGTAACCTTGCCGAACCCAGAATCAGAATGTATTTCTTTTAGGTGTTTGATTAGGTTGCTTGGTATTATTTCCCACTGGGATAATTAGGCCTTTATATACCACTCCTTGTGAACATCACACCACTTGAAGCCGACCAGTTTATTCAGTCGAGGATGCTTTTTCTTATATTCCTTGACTTGTAACCTGTATCCAGCCGGTGTGTCCCCAGTAAATAAACTCGACCATTGCTGGCGGCTCCCTCCACTATTTGTTTGTTACTTGTCTCTTCTACTTATAATAGAAATGTTTTCTATTCGGCTGAGCGAAGCGAAAGAGAATAGAATTAACTTCTCTTTCAGAATGCCTAACGCTGTATTATATTAGTGCTGACATGAAAAGCACTGTTTCGTGTCAAACTGCACTGGACCTCGATTCTCTCGTCTTTTTCTTCAGTAATGGGGGTAAAATCTACAGAAAGCGAAAAACATGACAAAAACGTATTCACGAGCTGTCCAACGTTATTTTTGGCCATGGAAACAAGAGGTTACCTTTCTTTGTGAGAGCTCTTACCCTAGCGTAGCAACACTAGACCACAGATATTAACGACGGATATTAAAATCAACTCACCTTGTTCCCTTGAGATCTTCACTTGTGTGTTGCTATCGACATCCAAACTGACCTTACCCGTGACCTCCTGAATGAGGAAGCTTACCACGGAGTCACGCTTTTTCTTCAGAGCCATATCTAGAGGTGTTTCGTCGCTCTTAAAACGAAATACAAAGACGGATCCAAAATTAAGTTGCACAAGCAGATAGAAAGACAGACTTTAAGAAAAGATAGATTCAGCTACTCTGTTCGACTTTATAGGCAATTTAAAATTATATATGTGAATGGAAGAAATGATCACTCATCAGGTGCTTTTAAACCGGGATTCGAATCCATGACCTCTGAGATAACGGGGCGATTCTGTGCCAACTGAGCTATGAAGCCAAGGGAATATATGAGCTCAAAAATTGACAAATTGAGTGGATTCAGAGCTCAGCAGCACTTGTATACAGAACTGCACCAGCGTCACAGAGGTCATTGGTTCGAATCCCGTTGAAAGCACCAGAATTTTTCAGGTGTCTATGAGAGAAAAATTGTTTAAATTGTCCAGTTAAGTGCGGTGATCACTTATACCGTTCGTCTATAGGCCGCACTTCAAATATTTAACAATTATTCTACGAGTATGCGCTGGATATGAAGTGATAGATAACCAACGCGGCGCGTAGCACCGAGTTGGTTTAAAACACTTTATATCCAGCAATCCCGAGTAGAATAATTGTTTCATTACAAACTCCAGGATCAACGACTCTTCCACTAAAGCATCGATTTCTGCCTCGCTCAATTCCGGTCCAAAACGGCTTTTGTCGGCCATTTTTTTCTCAGAGCAGCAAAAATGTTTTCAGCTCGCGTTATTGCTGACGCGTTCCTTGACCATATTAGGTACAGCAGGTATATGAACTGATAGCCTGTGTTCGGCGAGCCAATGAAAATGCTGGAAATCTGATATCCGTAGTTCAGTTTTTGATAAATACATTTATTTCATACCTGGATTTGGACACGAGAAAATTAAGAGCCAGACATGGAGAATATGAGATTTGCAATTTCACATAAGTTATTTTTAGATATATAACTATTTAACGAGAGATGAGAAAAGAGACCGGGTTGTAGTTTGCCTCTGCAAAGTAGGGTGCCTAAGCCGAGTTGGGTGCGTCGGACATGCGTAGTTCGTTAATTGCGTTCGGAACTCGTGTGAATCGAAGATTAGACAATTTCTTGTGTCGTTAATGGTGTTACACAAACAGATGTACGAGCTTACTTTGTTTTTCATCTCAATTTCAGCTCCACGAGAAGAAGAATGTTTTACTAATGTCTTCACAGCCTGAAGATTCCCTCGCTCAGCTGCCAAATGAAGAGGAGTGAAACAGAACTGGAAAAAGAAACAGTTTTAACAAAAAAAAGCTCGTCAGAAATATGGTCATAACTCGACCATCGATCAAAATAGTGTTGGGGAATGCACTTATATCCAGAAATGCACGCGAATTCGAACTGAGTGCCGTCGCATGCCAACTCTCCAAATTTTGCCCATATGGAAATCTGCAAAACCTCTGGACCCAATTATATTAGCAGGAAAACTTTGTATGGTGCCGGGATACGCATGACGTTAGTCTGAACAAAATATGACAGAGGCAATGCCCGTGGTTAAATTCTCTTCGCAGGTATTAAGAATGATTTTGATTCCTGCATTTAAACACAGCACTGGGGTCCTGCATTATAAAAGAAATCCTGAAAAAAAAAAAGACTGACGCAGGTGCCTTGGATTGCCTCATACTGGATACGGCCCTGAATTACGCCACTGTCCAACAGTTTCAATCTGTGGCAAAGATTTTATTAATTGCTCATGTAAGCGTAAATATGCTCACTTTAAGCACATCTAAGTCAAGACGTGTACGAAAACTTCCAGTCGGTCAACGTTTAACGTAAATGATATTTTATGCAGGAGACTGTTACTCATCCACTGGATAAACTTATCCAGCCTTTGAAAAACTGGGGCCATAAGTCAGAAAGTGAAAGTCGGCTTTTGGTAATATTTGAGGAGAGTTTAATTTTAACTTTTGGGTTTCAGAACATCGATGTGCAAAATTTCGCTTTTAAACCCCCGGCTGGCTTGAAAGCATATCGAAATTGAATTCTCCTGATCATTATAGGTTTATTATGGTTCGCCTTTACGCTACCAGTTAAAAAACTCAAAACTCAGTACAGAGTCAACAAGATTTGTCCATGCCCCTCGCTCCAACGTAACAGCATCTGCATTAACTCTTCATCGCCATTTTTTTCGCAAGCTACGAAATGAAGAGGGGTCCTTTTTGTCTAGATCAGAAATAAAACAATCATTGGGTAAGATGTCAATGGAATTTAGATCACTATCGCCTACGATCTTTAAGTAGAGGCGCCTCGTTCCCATGATATGCCAAACGCAAGTCTACATCATCAGGAACCTATGCATATAAGGCTGGAACATTACCAACCATATTACACCCCCCATATCAATCCCCGACCTACCATATCAAGCCCCGACCAACCATATCAGGCCCAAGCAAACAGCAGGATTTCTCAGTCATATTTAACACTTTTTGGCCTCCGTACGGTCAGTTAAAGTCACGAACAGTTCGATGATGAACAAAATGAAAATAAATTCTTAATCCCAGAGCGGCTGTGTTTTATTTTTCATCATCATATCAGATATCGCCTCGCAACTTCGCTCGGCGTGGCCTCTGATCCGTAGTTAACGGTTGTCACGTCTGAAGATGCTAAATATTATTAAATTTCGCTACAGGAAATTGCATTCTGTGGAAACAATACACCCAAAATGTAGCTTTTTAACCTTTCGCATTGTTACCGATGAGACTTAAAGTACAGACGACTGCACATTTAATACTAATACCGATTTAGAGAACGACAGGAGGTAATTACGCAATTCTTTATTATTCCGATTTTGGTGACCACAAGGCAAACGCTGCAAGCAACTCGTCATCCATCATGCGTTATGTCTGAGTCACAATTGGCATGTGGGACGCTTATAAAGACAGCGGTCGTAGTCTTTATCTTGCTTAGCAACTCACTGAGACACAAGATTTTATTTTGCGTACTTGTAGTCTGTTTACTGTTGTAGTGGACGGATTTTCAAAAGGCGCTCAACTTGAGTTCAGAACTTCATGATTGACTAATCGTCTAGTTGCCACAGCTCTGTTTCGTATGGGCCAATGACCACATTCTTCAGGAAATTTACAACGACTGAAGTCATATTGACGATAGAATATCAGGGGCTTGATACGGTTGGTCGGGGCCTGATATGGTGTGTCATGAAGTCATATTGACGATAGAATATCAGTGGCTTGATATGGTTGGTCGGGGCCTGATATCGTGTGTCATGAAGTCATATTGACGATAGAATATCAGGGGCTTGATACGGTTGGTCGGGGCCTGATATGGTGTGTCATGAAGTCGTATTGACGATAGAATATCAGGGGCTTGATATGGTTGGTCGGGGCCTGATATGGTGTGTCATGAAGTCGTATTGATGATAGAATATCAGGGGCTTGATATGGTAGGTTGGGGCCTGAGATGTTGTTTCGTGGGGGGCTTGATATGGGGGGCTTGATATGGTAGGTGGTTTGATATTGGGGGCTTGATATGGGAGGCCTGATATGGGGGGCTTGATATGGGGGGCTTGATATGGTCGGTAACGTTCCAAACCCTGCTCAACCTATTGGTTCCTGAGGGGTTCCTGACATCATGTGACTGAGGCCGTCCAGCCTTTTCATAATTTTGGGATTGGTCAGTCAGATTAAAAGACCAAACAATCAGCTAAAGCAAACAAAAAAAATCAGTTTCGGGCTGCAGAAAGAGTGATGTGGCAGGGAGCAGAAACAAGCAGAGAGTTTGTCCTCTCTCGCGGACATGAAGCCCATCCTGTAGAAGAACGCTCGCATTTACTCTGGGTTTGAATCTGGGCAAAAGCAATGTTTACTTCACTGAGTCATTGCCTTCCTAATATCTAAGTTGTTTGGTTTTTTTTACTCAAAAAATATGTGGGTCGGCCTAATCGGTTTTTCGGTTTCCCAATCGAAAACACTCGTGTGTTCGTTAGTAAATTCTTAAATGCCTATATAATTCATTCACAGGTTCAACTACTTATATGACAATTATAAGGATTTCAGTATATGGCACGACATTGCTCCCTTTTTGTGGTATGAAGTAATAACAATGGGCTCGCTTGAAAGTGAACTGCCTGTGTTCTCCCATTCAAACTTCACATTCATTTGACTTCGAGGAGCTGTGGGTTTAGTGTGACCAAACATTTGCCGGAGTCTCGCGTTTGACTTAAAGCAGTCTTGGGAAACTCGTTAACCTCTTTATTTGCCATAATTATTTCAGTTTGGTTGTTTATCGTTCCTGAAGTAATGTTTACACACTTCATTTAACCGCTCTGAGGCAAATCATTCGTCTGGTTTTGAACACATTGAAGGGGTTTTTCCCGGAAACCGAAACTGATTGGCACTTGTTTGTTTCTGTTTATTAATCTCGGTTTCTCGGATTCAGAACGTAAATTAAAGCGATGTCACTCTTTTCCAAGCATATATGCCTATCAATTATTTTTGTAGTAATATGACCACAAAATTCAAGAATACCATAAGTGAATTGGAAACAAAGTTTCTATTTGGTTACCGATGTAGTAACAATTTCGATCGATGTTAGAAAACATCGCTTTCCCAGAACAAAAGATAAAATCGATGGATTTTCGCTATTGTTCCTCAAACAGACGGAGCGAGACGTCTCACAATTTTCCACGAATTTGCAAGTTTTCAATGCGTATGGTCTTAAGTTAACTACGCAAGGGAACAGCTAACATCCTTGATTCTTTTTTGAAAGAGGTCGTCACTTCAGCGTTTCTTCACAGACACTAGAATAAGTGACAAAGTTGACAACTTTATACAGTAAAACTCGTTTCGGTTCATGCAAGACTATAGTTGTGTAGCAAAATGAACATACAATATTACCTGAGCTGTGCCGGGTTCTCTGAAATTCGGCGACGCACCATTTTGAAGAAGATCCCGAATTGTTTGTCTATCCAGTGGGTTCTTTTTTAAAGCTTTCCAAAGTTCTTCTCCTTTGGGAGTTACCTCTTCGTTGCTCATCTCAGCCATTCGAGAAAGCTTAATTAAGGAAATTCTGATACACACAATGATTGTCGTTCACAACTGTTTAAGACTGGAAACGAAACATGACATACTGCTGACAGCGCGTGACTTAGCGTGACATATAAATCGAAAAACTAATATCTTTTTTCCCCATCATTTTGATAAGCAACTTAAGACCCGCTTTGTTGTCAGACAATAGTTACAAAGAAAGCCTCTTAGCCATGCTTGAATACGAACGTGGCCTACACTGTTATGCGCAGAACCGGAT
>NC_090887.1:9417473-9427473 GCF_036669925.1 Montipora capricornis | reverse complement strand
GGTTGACCGGTCCTGTAACTTGAACACTGACACCTTCTCCTAAAAGAGACAGAAAAGAGGATAAACTGAAAAAATGTGTCAGTCGTTCAATTGACCAATTTACAGTTATGCGTAGTTACCTGGCCCATGAATGAAAGCGAGCCTAGAGTTGACCTTGTGATATAACCCTCACTGCTTTTCTTCTGTAAATTCCTACTTATTAGCATGACAACGATATCATTAATGTAAGAAAAGCAGTGAGGTCTGTATCATAACAAGGTCAATTCCAGCCTCACTTCCATTTAAAGGCCAGGTAACTAAGCACATAACTGAAAAAAAACCAGAGGTCTATCTGAGAGGACCTTGAGCGAGCAACGCTAACACAAATGGCAGCGACAAATAAGTAGAATACAAACACAAGGAACGAGATGAAATCAATTTTCAAAACGACGAGCGACGCTGGCGCCATCTCCGTTTCGACTTTAACCGTGGTGGCGTGATACTTGCGTTTGCTTTGCGTTTTCGCTCGAGAACGCCAACGTCGACGAAAACGTCACCTCAAAATATGACTTTGAACTATCG
Source organism: Montipora capricornis (assembly GCF_036669925.1). NCBI lineage: Eukaryota > Metazoa > Cnidaria > Anthozoa > Scleractinia > Acroporidae > Montipora > Montipora capricornis. The sequence continues at coordinate 9,426,912 of NC_090887.1, read as the reverse complement.
TAAGTCTTTCGAGTTTATTAATTCTCGTTCACGTTGTAGAACGTGGGCGAATTATCCAAAAATCAAATTGGCCATTTCCGAGTTCATATCTGCCTCCTCTTCAAAGGGAGTCTACGTGTGAAGCTTTCCTTATGAAAATTAGTTTTCATTCATATGTAAAGTGGAACTAATTACCATCACAAAAACTCGCACTTAGACTCGCTTTGAAGAGGATGCAGACATGAACTCGGAAATGTCCTATTGGTACAAGGGGTTTATTAAATTTAAGAGTAAAAACAGATCTAGAGAATAAAAAGTTCGCATTTGTATGCTCGCGTTGTCGTCTAAAACATCAACTTTCGTGACTTTACGTCATTTGAAAAACTATGTGCTAAAAAGTGTGCCGCACGAGCAACAGGATTATTTTTCCTCTTGTACCCATTGATCTTATTGTTTTGGGCGTGGTCGTTGCCGTAGCTGTCGTCCTTTCTTAAGCTAGAGACACATTGTCGTTGTCGCCATGTCGCTACGGAGGACCTTAGACAGCAATGACCAGAACCAGGTTGCTGACCAGCGGTTTTCGTTAAAACAATGGTTTGCTGGGGGTGCTTATTCTCGCGGGCTCAGAAAACCTGGTTGTGGTCATTGTTATTTAAGGTTTTTCTGTCGCTACGGCTTAGAGATTAGATTGCCAGGTTACTAAGGCATGTCGCTACGTCGTTGCAGGGCATTCAGCGAATTCGCTGTAGCACGTGGAATCACTAGGTCGCTATCACTAAATTCACAGGCGTCGATTGACGAAGCTCTTATTAATAGCTTCCGAATGTATCCCGTCCTTTATGACATGTCTTTGAAGGATTATAAAAACGACAAGGTGAAAGCCAACGTATGGGAAGAAATTGCGGGAGAAATGCGAGTGGGTGGCTATGTTTCAGGTATACTCACATTTTCTACGAGCAAAAATTTTGCTATAATATATTCCTAAATGTAGATTGAAGAAGAAACGAATTGATGTTTTATTCTTTCCTTTCGCAAGTGAACGAAATAAAGGCCAAAATAAAGAATCTAAGAGACTGGTACGACCTTGAAATATGGTTCAAATTTTGATCGCTCTGCCAAATCGACAACGACAGTGTGGCTTGCTTTATCGCCAAGTCGTTGAGCCACAACGACCAGGCGACAGCGATTGAGTGTTTATAGCTTTAAAGTCCCTGCGGTTTTGATTCGGGTTCGGGTCCTGGCCGGGGACATTGTGTTGTGTTCTTGGGAAAGACATTTTTCTCTCACGGTGCCTCTCTCCACCCAGGTGTATAAATGGGTACTGGCGAATTTAATGCTGGGGGTAGCCCTGCGACGGACTTGCATCCCATCCAGGGGAGTGTAGAAATACTCCTAGTCGCTTCATGCTACGGAAACCGGGGATAGGCTCCGGCGTGATAGGCCATTGGCTCGTAAGCAGACTTTAGGTGGTTTTCACGTTACGCCATCGCCGCCATGTTGGTGGACGAAAGCAAAAGATTTGTCATTAGCACCTGTTGTTCGTCCACCAGCAATTGTACATTGCAGCACTGTTATCTGTGTCTCCAGGGATTGCTTGCAAACCACCCATAGGGCAATCTTTATTTTTAGGTTTTCTATCGTTTTCTAATCAATCACCCCAGATTTGAAAATGCATTGCATAATGAGCCATCTCAGAAATTTTGAACGAGATATACCAGATAATCCCTGAGCAACGATGCTTTGAAGATTCGAAATTTTACAACTAATGCATATGTGGTTTTCACGGGACGAAAAGTAACAAAAGGTATCTCATTACTTCCTTTTGTTCGTCTACCAGCAGTTGTACATTGTAACATTGTTATTGGTTGCAACTACCTATGGGATCGTTAGCGCTCCTGGCACCTAAGAATTTATCAGTTTTTGACGGCTAATAACTGGCTCACTAGAGCGGTTTTCAAATAAGTGTCGTAAAACCAAAACCAAAGTAATTACTTTGGGCGATCAAAAAGGACGGAGACAGTCCAGTAAACCAATCAAAACTCGAAGTAATTACACGTAAGCCGACACAAAGCGCGGGAAAATGTGCACGCGCAAGCCACGATTGGTTTTGGTTTCAATTCTGATTGGTTGAAAAAGTGGCGCGAGAACTTTGAACCAATCACTGGGTGAAGTAATGCAAAACCAAAGTAATTCTCTAATTATTACTTTCGACACTCAATTGAAAAAGCTAAAAGGCTAAAAATTATAGATTTAACAAAGTTTAACAAGTTCTTTTACCTTTTGAAGTTAATTTGTAATTAGCATTATGCCTTCTATGCCCCCGTGGTAAATATCGAAAACTTGTACTCATTCGGATTCGTACTAAACTTAGGGGGTGTGAGGCTGGGAAGAATTCAGACCGGCATGAGTTAGTATCGGCATCCATACATTTCTTTTTATGCGTTTACATGAGACCGGCCTGAAAATGAGTTCAGACCGGTCTGACTTCGTCGCGGTTGCTGGACCGAGACGAGAAATTCTCGTACCGGTCTCATGTAAATGACAACAAATCTCAGACCTTGTAATTTCAAGCCTGTACGCTTTTGGGTCAGCCATATACTTATTAGACAAAAACATATCATTTCATCCCGAAACCCCAAAATGAAGAGTGCTCTTGGCTTCGTTCGTTTTCACAAAAAAAGTCCTGCTTAACAAATACCTTTGTATTGTTTGTTATAATTTTTTTCCACAGAGCTATCTCCATTTTCTTACGTGAGGAGAACTGAGTATGGCACAAATGGAATAGAAATTTTTGGTTCGGACTTGCACGTTAACGGAAATAATTACAAAAAAGTTACAGCGAGTGAACAAGGCTTTTACTTCGTGTAGAAGACACACATGACGTAAAACAATAGAACAAAAATCGTGAATAATCAGAATAAGCCATTTGAATAATCAGAATAATCAGAATAAGCCATTTCCGAGTTCAAGTCTGCCTAATCTTCAAAGCGAGTCTAAGTGCGACGTTTTTGTGATTGAAATTAGTTCTACTTTACATATGAATGAAAACTAATTTTCATAAGAAAAACTTCGCACTTAGACTCGTTTTGAAAAGGAGGCAGACAACTCGGAAATGGCCTATTGTAAATCCCTAAAGCTTTTGTTACGTCATGTGCGTCTTCTACACGAAGTAAAAGCCGTGAACAAGATAAGATTTCAGAAAGTAAATACAGCATAGAAGAGACGACAACAATAATTACTTACCTTTGTTGCGGCTGAGCTGAAGCAGTGACATTTAAATAAGGAAGAAATTCTCGCCAGTGGAAAGACGGCATCGAATAAACTGCTAGTTAGCGAAATTCAACGACGGTACCCATGAAGGCAAATTAACGAAAACTCCAAAAATCAATCCCAGAGGCTTTAAAATCTACGACCGCGAAGTCGACGAAAACTCTACCAAAAAATAGAACTTTGCACTATCCTTAACTCTGTCGAGATTATTCAATCTCGTCCACGTCGCACATTGCAGGCGAAATATTCCAAAAAAATATTGGTAAGAGCGGTTTTTCAGAGTAAAAATAAAGCTCGGGATTTTTGTACGCTTGCGATGTCGTCAAAACCTCAATTTTAGTGATTTCACGTCGTTGTTATGCAAATTACCGCTGTGCTAAAATGCGTGCGCACGTGCAGCACGATTATTTTTCCTCTTTAACCAATGAAATAATGGTTTTGTGGCGTTGTCGTTGACGTGCACGTGGTCGTCTTCGTTTCTCAAACTCCCTAATATTATTGGTTGAAAGAAGAAAAATGGCCGTGCTGCACATGAGGCATGCATTACAGTACACTTCGGTCACTTCCTAGTCGAGCTCCGTAAAACAAAAGAATAACCATATTTAAGATTTTGACAACAGCGTCAGCACACAACAATGAATCGTTTATTCTCTATTTATCTTCAAAAATGCCCATGCCAATCCACAGGATACTTTGCCCATATATCGTATAACATCGATATCAACAAGATTGAAAAATCGGAAAATACTTACAACAGCGAAAAAGTTTATTTTGAAGTGACTTTGTCGATACCGTAGCCGTCGTAGTTTCTTAAATATTCTTGTTTGTAATGAGGCGCAAAGCAAAAGAGAGATGTTCCCGTGAACGCTTACGTTTTATGTATTCAAAACAATGGACGACACTCGATGACCTTGATGCAAAAACAAAGGAAAGAACAGTAATTTATCGTCACTGTAGCAGTACCCCCAATACAGGTGGTTTGCAACCAGTCTCTAGAGACATAGACAACAATGCTGCAATGTAAAATACATACATGCAATAAACCAACTTAAAACGAAAACTAACGAAGAAAGTGTTTAGAGATGTAACCTTGCCGAACCCAGAATCAGAATGTATTTCTTTTAGGTGTTTGATTAGGTTGCTTGGTATTATTTCCCACTGGGATAATTAGGCCTTTATATACCACTCCTTGTGAACATCACACCACTTGAAGCCGACCAGTTTATTCAGTCGAGGATGCTTTTTCTTATATTCCTTGACTTGTAACCTGTATCCAGCCGGTGTGTCCCCAGTAAATAAACTCGACCATTGCTGGCGGCTCCCTCCACTATTTGTTTGTTACTTGTCTCTTCTACTTATAATAGAAATGTTTTCTATTCGGCTGAGCGAAGCGAAAGAGAATAGAATTAACTTCTCTTTCAGAATGCCTAACGCTGTATTATATTAGTGCTGACATGAAAAGCACTGTTTCGTGTCAAACTGCACTGGACCTCGATTCTCTCGTCTTTTTCTTCAGTAATGGGGGTAAAATCTACAGAAAGCGAAAAACATGACAAAAACGTATTCACGAGCTGTCCAACGTTATTTTTGGCCATGGAAACAAGAGGTTACCTTTCTTTGTGAGAGCTCTTACCCTAGCGTAGCAACACTAGACCACAGATATTAACGACGGATATTAAAATCAACTCACCTTGTTCCCTTGAGATCTTCACTTGTGTGTTGCCATCGACATCCAAACTGACCTTACCCGTGACCTCCTGAATGAGGAAGCTTACCACGGAGTCACGCTTTTTCTTCAGAGCTATATCTAGAGGCGTTTCGTCGCTCTTAAAACGAAATACAAAGACGGATCCAAAATTTAGTTGCACAAGCAGATAGAAAGACAGACTTTAAGAAAAGATAGATTCAGCTACTCTGTTCGACTTAATAGGCAATTTAAAATTATATATGTGAATGGAAGAAATGATCACTCATCAGGTGCTTTTTAACCGGGATTCGAATCCATGACCTCTGAGATAACGGGGCGATTCTGTACCAACTGAGCTATGAAGCCAAGGGAATATATGAGCCCAAAACTTGACAAATTGAGTGGATTCAGAGCTCAGCAGCACTTGTATACAGAACTGCACCAGCGTCACAGAGGTCATTGGTTCGAATCCCGTTGAAAGCACCAGAATTTTTCAGGTGTCTATGAGAGAAAAATTGTTTAAATTGTCCAGTTAAGTGCGGTGATCACTTATACCGTTCGTCTATAGGCCGCACTTCAAATATTTAACAATTATTCTACGAGTATGCGCTGGATATGAAGTGATAGATAACCAACGCGGCGCGTAGCACCGAGTTGGTTTAAAACACTTTATATCCAGCAATCCCGAGTAGAATAATTGTTTCATTACAAACTCCAGGATCAACGACTCTTCCACTAAAGCATCGATTTCTGCCTCGCTCAATTCCGGTCCAAAACGGCTTTTGTCGGCCATTTTTTTCTCAGAGCAGCAAAAATGTTTTCAGCTCGCGTTATTGCTGACGCGTTCCTTGACCATATTAGGTACAGCAGGTATATGAACTGATAGCCTGTGTTCGGCGAGCCAATGAAAATGCTGGAAATCTGATATCCGTAGTTCAGTTTTTGATAAATACATTTATTTCATACCTGGATTTGGACACGAGAAAATTAAGAGCCAGACATGGAGAATATGAGATTTGCAATTTCACATAAGTTATTTTTAGATATATAACTATTTAACGAGAGATGAGAAAAGAGACCGGGTTGTAGTTTGCCTCTGCAAAGTAGGGTGCCTAAGCCGAGTTGGGTGCGTCGGACATGCGTAGTTCGTTAATTGCGTTCGGAACTCGTGTGAATCGAAGATTAGACAATTTCTTGTGTCGTTAATGGTGTTACACAAACAGATGTACGAGCTTACTTTGTTTTTCATCTCAATTTCAGCTCCACGAGAAGAAGAATGTTTTACTAATGTCTTCACAGCCTGAAGATTCCCTCGCTCAGCTGCCAAATGAAGAGGAGTGAAACAGAACTGGAAAAAGAAACAGTTTTAACAAAAAAAAGCTCGTCAGAAATATGGTCATAACTCGACCATCGATCAAAATAGTGTTGGGGAATGCACTTATATCCAGAAATGCACGCGAATTCGAACTGAGTGCCGTCGCATGCCAACTCTCCAAATTTTGCGCATATAGAAATCTGCAAAACCTCTGGACCCAATTATTCAAAAGCAGAGAAACTTTGTATGGTGCCGGGATACGATGGGACGTAGTCTGAAAAAAATACGACTGAGGCAATGGCCGTGGTTAAATTCTCTTCGAAGGTATTAAGAATGTTTTTGATGCCTGCATTTAAAGACAGCACTGGGATCCTGCATTATGAAAAAAATCCTGAAAAAAAAAAAAAAAAAAAAAAAAAGACTGACGCAAGTGCCTTGGATTGCCTCATACTGGATACGGCGCTGAATTACGCCACTATCCAACAGTTTCAATCTGTGCAAAGATTTTATTAATTGCTCACGTAAGCGTAAATATGCTCACTTTAAGCACACCTAAGTCAAGGCGTGTACGAAAACTTCCAGTTGGTGAACGTTTTAAAGTAAAGAATATTTTATACATTAGACAGTGTTACTCAAACACTGGATAAACTTATCCGGCAGCCTTTGAAAAACTGGGGCCATAAGTCAGAAAGTGAAAGTCGGCTTTTGGTAATATTTGAGGAGAGTTTAATTTTAACTTTTGGGTTTCAGAACATCGATGTGCAAAATTTCGCTTTTAAACCTCGGCTGGCTTGAAAGCATATCGAAATTGAATTCTCCTGATCATTATAGGTTTATTATGGTTCGCCTTTACGCTACCAGTTAAAAAACTCAAAACTTACGGCGTCAACAAGATTTGTCCATGCCCCTCGCTCCAACAGCATCTGCATTAACTCTTCATCGCCATTTTTTTCGCAAACTACGAAATGAAGAGGGGTCCTTTTGGTCTAGATGAGAAATAAAATAATCATTGGGTGAGATGTCAATGGAATTTAGATCACTATCGCCTACGATCTAGAGGCGCCTCGTTCCATATGCCAAATGCAAGTCTACATCATCAGGAACCTATGCATATAAGGCTGGAACATTACCAACCATATTACACCCCCCATATCAATCCCCGACCTACCATATCAAGCCCCGACCAACCATATCAGGCCCAAGCAAACAGCAGGATTTCTCAGTCATATTTAACACTTTTTGGCCTCCGTACGGTCAGTTAAAGTCACGAACAGTTCGATGATGAACAAAATGAAAATAAATTCTTAATCCCAAAGCGGCTGTGTTTTATTTTTTATCATCATATCAGATATCGCCTCGCAACTTCGCTCGACGTGGCCTCTGATCCGTAGTTAACGGTTGTCACGTCTGAAGATGCTAAATGTGACAAGATGCATATTATTAAATTTCGCTACAGGAAATTGCATTCTGTGGAAACAATACACATAAAATGTAGCTTTTTAACCTTTCGCATTGTTACCGATGAGACTTAAAGTACAGACGACTGCACATTTAATACTAATACCGATTTAGAGAACGACAGGAGGTAATTACGCAATTCTTTATTATTCCGATTTTGGTGACCACAAGGCAAACGCTGCAAGCAACTCGTCATCCATCATGCGTTATGTCTGAGTCACAATTGGCATGTGGGACGCTTATAAAGACAGCGGTCCTAGTCTTTATCTTGCTTAGCAACTCACTGAGACACAAGATTTTATTTTGCGTACTTGTAGTCTGTTTACTGTTGTAGTGGACGGATTTTCAAAAGGCGCTCAACTTGAGTTCAGAACTTCATGATTGACTAATCGTCTAGTTGCCACAGCTCTGTTTCGTATGGGCCAATGACCACATTCTTCAGGAAATTTACAACGACTGAAGTCATATTGACGATAGAATATCAGGGGCTTGATACGGTTGGTCGGGGCCTGATATGGTGTGTCATGAAGTCATATTGACGATAGAATATCAGTGGCTTGATATGGTTGGTCGGGGCCTGATATCGTGTGTCATGAAGTCATATTGACGATAGAATATCAGGGGCTTGATACGGTTGGTCGGGGCCTGATATGGTGTGTCATGAAGTCGTATTGACGATAGAATATCAGGGGCTTGATATGGTTGGTCGGGGCCTGATATGGTGTGTCATGAAGTCGTATTGATGATAGAATATCAGGGGCTTGATATGGTAGGTTGGGGCCTGAGATGTTGTTTCGTGGGGGGCTTGATATGGGGGCTTGATATGGTAGGTGGTTTGATATTGGGGGCTTGATATGGGAGGTTTGATATTGGGGGCCTGATATGGGGGGCTTGATATGGTCGGTAACGTTCCAAACCCTGCTCAACCTATGGGTTCCTGAGGGGTTCCTGACATCATGTGACTGAGGCCGTCCAGCCTTTTCATAATTTTGGGATTGGTCAGTCAGATTAAAAGACCAAACAATCAGACAAAAAAAATCTAAAGCAAACAAAAAAAATCAGTTTCGGGCTGCAGAAAGAGTGATGTGGCAGGGAGCAGAAACAAGCAGAGAGTTTGTCCTCTCTCGCGGACATGAAGCCCATCCTGTAGAAGAACGCTCGCATTTACTCTGGGTTTGAATCTGGGCAAAAGCAATGTTTACTTCACTGAGTCATTGCCTTCCTAATATCTAAGTTGTTTGGTTTTTTTTACTCAAAAAATATGTGGGTCGGCCTAATCGGTTTTTCGGTTTCCCAATCGAAAACACTCGTGTGTTCGTTAGTAAATTCTTAAATGCCTATATAATTCATTCACAGGTTCAACTACTTATATGACAATTATAAGGATTTCAGTATATGGCACGACATTGCTCCCTTTTTGTGGTATGAAGTAATAACAATGGGCTCGCTTGAAAGTGACCTGCCTGTGTTCTCCCATTCAAACTTCACATTCATTTGACTTCGAGGAGCTGTGGGTTTAGTGTGAAAAAACATTTGCCGGAGTCTCGCGTTTGACTTAAAGCAGTCTTGGGAAATTCGTTAACCTCTTTATTTGCCATAATTATTTCAGTTTGGTTGTTTATCGTTCCTGAAGTAATGTTTACACACTTCATTTAACCGCTCTGAGGCAAATCATTCGTCTGGTTTTGAACACATTGAAGGGGTTTTTCCCGGAAACCGAAACTGATTGG
>NC_090887.1:9402473-9412473 GCF_036669925.1 Montipora capricornis | reverse complement strand
ACTTGTTGTTAAGGGAACCTCCAATTCAACCAAAAAACGCAACTTTAAATCACAGGAAATAACCTTTACAGGCAAATCAGTTTAATTTATTTTCAAAGAAACCGTTTGTATCCGAAGCAAATCAGTTTAAAGGCGGCGAAAGACGAGATACAAAAACCCTCAACTTGCCGCGCAACATTGTTTCGTTTCAAGTTTTGGTTGATGTTTCGCGTTTTTCATCTTGCGTGATCAATTTGACCCGCAAGAAAAACAGTTGTTGCGGGTTGAAGAAATGCAGGGTGTTGATTGGTTGATTTGCTAGAACACGAGCACATTTGTTGCGCGACAAGTTGTGAGCTTGATGAAAAACGAGCAACAAAGCCAAAATTTGTTGCCCAGAGTAGATCCGCGCTCTACTTTTCGCAACAACTTTCTTCAACCCGCAACAAAAACATTTGTTGCGCGACAAGTTGATCATGCAAGGTGAAAAATGGGAGACATCGACCCAAACTTGCAACGAAACAATCTTGCGGGCAAAGTTGAGGGTTTTTGTATCTCGTATTTCGCAGCCTTAAGAATTCCCTCTTTTGTTTTCAAATTCCTCTGAAAGTAAAAGTAAGCGATTTTAAAATTCAGTTTTCCTGCGATATAAAGGCACTTTTTAAAAACAATCTTCTTCGGTTTAAACTTATTTTGTAGTAAGAGTAGCGGTTCCCTTTCACGGAAGAGAAGAGAACTTAGAAATTCCTTTAAAGAAATTAGCCAGGCGGAAAGAAACTCCACTTTTGAAATCTCACTTGCAATCCTCCTCACTGATTGTCACGGTACTCCATCCGATTGTCATCTCCCACCATTAAATTTTTGACCGTTCCTATAACTTCAACGCTGACAGTTTCCCCTAAAAGAGACAGAAAAGAGGATAAACTGAAAAAATGTGTCAGTCGTTCAATCGACCATTTTACAGTTGTGTGCTTAGTTACCTGGCCCATGTAAATTCCTACTTATTAGCATGACAACGATATCATTAATGTAAGAACAGCAGGTAGGTCTGCATCATAACAAGGTCAATTCCAGCCTCACTTTCATTTAAAGGCCAGGTAACTAAGTACGTAACTGTAAAAACAACAAAAAGGTCTATTCGAGAGGACCTTGGGCGAGCAACGCTAACACAAATGGCAGCGACAAAATAAGTAAAGGAACTTAAGATTCGCAAGTTGAGATGAAATCAATTTTCAAAACGACGAGCGACGCCGACGCTATCTCCGTGTCGATTTTAATTGTGGTGGCGAGAGACTTGCGTTTGCTTGCGTTTTCGCTCGAGACCAGACCATCTTTGATGTCAACGTCGACGAAAACGTCACCTCAAAATATGACTTTGCACTATCGTAAGTCTTTCGAGTTTATTCATTCTCGTTCACGTCGTAGAACGCGGGGGAATTATCCAAAAATTAAATAGGCCATTTCGAAGCGAAGTTTATGTGATGGTAATTAGTTCTACTTTACATATGAATGAAAACTAACTTTCATAAGAAAAACTTCGCACTTCGACTCGCTTTCAAGAGGAGGCAGACATGAACTCGGAAATGACCTATTCACTACTTGCACAAATCCCATACTACACCTCTTTTACCCCCCCCCCCCCCCAAAAAAAAAAAACAAATCTGCATAGGCATTGTTTTCGACTTCTCTTGGGACATTTACATGTCCCAGGAGAAATTGCAAACAATGGTTATGCAAACGTTTTGGGGGGCTAATAGAGGTGTATTATGGGATTGTGCTAGTGAATTGGTACGAGGGGTTTAATTTAAGAGTAAAAATAGAGAATAAAAAGTTCACATTTAAATGCTGGCGTTGTCGTCTAAAACATCAACTTTCGTGATTTTACGTCATTTTAAAAACTATGTGCTAAAACGCGTGCCGCACGAGCAACAGGATTATTTTTCCTCTTGTACCCATTGATCTTATTGTTTTGGGCGTGGTCGTTGCCGTAGCCGTCTCGAGACACAGTGCCGCTGTCGCCATGCATGTCGCTACAGAAGACCTTAGACAGCAATGACCAGAACCAGGTTGCTGACCAGCGGTTTTCGTTAAAACAATGGTTTGCTGGGAGGGGGGGGGAAGGTGCTCAGTCTCGCGGGCTCAGAGAACTTGGTTGTGGTCATTGTTATTTAAGGTTTTTCTGTCGCTACGGCTTCGCGATTAGATTGCCAGGTTACTAAGGAATGTCGTTGCAGTCGCTGTAGCACGTGGAATCGCTAGGTCGCTATCACTAAATTCATAGGCGTCGTTTGAAGAAGCTCCTATTAAAATTCTCCGAATGTACCCCGTCCTTCATGACATGTCTTTAAAGGATTATAAAAACGAAAAGGTGAAAGCCAACGTATGGAAAAAAACTGCGGAAGAAATGCGAGTGAATGGCTACAATGATTCAGGTATACTCACATTTTCTACGAGTAAAAATTTTGGTATAATATATTCCTATATGTAGATTGAAGAAAAAACGAATTGACTTTTTATTCTTTCCTGTCGCAAGTGAACGAAATAAAGGCCAATATAAAGAATCTAAGAGACTGGTACGACCTTGAAATATGATTCAAATTTTGATCGCTCTGCCAAACCGACAACGACAGTGTGGCTTGCTTTTTCGCCAAGTCCTTGCACCGCAAGGATCAGGCGACAGCGATTATGTGTCTAGAGCTTTAAACTCCCTGCGGTTTGATTCGGGTTCGGGGCCGGCCGGGGACATTGTGTTGTGTTCTTGGGCAAGACACTTTACTCTCACGGTGCCTCTCTCCACCCAGGTGTATAAATGGGTACCGGCGAATCTAATGCTGGGGGCAGCCCTGCGACGAACTTGCATCCCATTCTGGGAGGTGTAGAAATACTCCTAGTCGCTTCATGCTACGGAAACCGGGGATAGGATCCGGTGTGTTTGGCCACTGGCTCGTAAGCAGATTTTAGGTGGTTTTCACGTTACGTCATAGCCGCCATGTTGGTGGACGAAAACAAAATATTTGTCATTTGCTCCTGTTGTTCGTCCAACAGCAATTGTACAACGCAGCACTGTTATCTGTGTCTCTACAGATTGGTTGCAAACCACCCATAGGGCAATCTTTATTTTTATGTTTTCTATCACACTTGAAAGTGCATTGTAATGATAATGATAATGAGCTCTCTCTGAAAATTTGAACGAGGTATACCCGATAATCCCTGAGCAACGATGCTTTGAAAATTCGAAATTTTACAACTAATGTATACAGGTGGTTTTCACGGGATGAAAAGTAACAAAAGATCTCCCATTGGCTCCTTTTGTTCTTCCACCAGCAATTGTACATTGTTATTGGTTGCAAACCACCTATGGAATCATTAGCGCTCTTGCCAGCTAAGAATTTATCAGTTTTTAATGGCTAAGAACTGGCTCGCTATCAAAGCTAAAAGGCTAAAAATTAGAGATTTAACAAAGTTTAACAAGCATGATGCCTTCTGTGCCCCCGTGGTAAATATCGAAAATTTGTACTCAGTCGGATTCGTGCTAAACTTAGGGGGTGTTAACGTAAGACGGGGACGAATTGAGACCGGCACGAGTTCGTCTCGGCCTCCATACATTTCGTTTTATGCGATTACATGAGACCGGCCTGAAAATGAGTTCAGACCGGTCTGACTTCGTCGCGGTTGCCATACCGAGACCAGAAATTCTCGTACTGGTCTCATGTAAATGACAACAAATCTCAGAACTTGTAATTTCAAGCCTGTACGCTTTTGGGTCAGCCATATACTTATTAGACAAAAACATATCATTTCATCCCGAAACCCCAAAATGAAGAGTGCTCTTGGCTTCGTTCGTTTTCACAAAAAAAGTCCTGCTTAACAAATTCGTTAATTTGTATTGTTTGTTATAATTTTTTTTCACAGAGCTATCTCCATTTTCTTACGTGAGGAGAACTGAGTATGGCACAAATGGAATAGAAAATTTTGGTTCGGACTTGCACGTTAACGGAAATAATTATAAAAAAGTTACAGCGAGTGAACAAGGCTTTTACTTCGTGTAGAAGACACACATGACGTAAAACAATAGTACAAAAATCGTGAAACAATACCTAATCAGAATAAGCCATTTCCGAGTTCAAGTCTGCCTAATCTTCAAAGCGAGTCTAAGTGCGACGTTTTTGTGATTGAAATTAGTTCTACTTTACATGTGAATGAAAACTAATTTTCATAAGAAAAACTTTGCACTTAGACTCGTTTTGAAAAGGAGGCAGACATCAACTCGGAAATGGCCTATTGTAAATCCCTAAAGCTTTTGTTACGTCATGTGCGTCTTCTATACGAAGTAAAAGCCGTGAACAAGATAAGATTTCAGAAAGTAAATACAGCATAGAAGAGACGACAACAATAATTACTTACCTTTGTTGCGGCTGAGCTGAAGCAGTGACATTTAAATAAGGAAGAAATTCTCGCCAGTGAAAAGAGGGGATTGAATAAACTGCTAGTTAGCGAACTTCAACGACGGTACCCATGAAGGCAAATTAACGAAAACTCCAAAAATCAATCACAGAGGCTTTAAAATCTACGACGGCGAAGTCGACGAAAACTCTATCAAAAAATAGAACTTTGCACTATCCTTAAGTCTGTCGAGATTATTCCATCTCGTCCACGTCGCACATTGCAGGCGAAATATTCCAAAAAATATTGGTAAGAGCGGTTTTTCAGAGTAAAAATAAAGCTTGGGATTTTTGTACGCTTGCGATGTCGTCAAAACCTCAATTTTAGTGATTTCACGTCGTTGTTATGCAGATTACGGCTGTGCTAAAATGCGTGCGCACGTGCAGCACGATTATTTTTCCTCTTTAAACAATGAAATAATGGTTTTGTGGCGTTGTCGTTGACGTGCACGTGGTCGTCTTCGTTTCTCAAACTCCCTAATATTATTGGTTGAAAGAAGAAAAAATGGCAATGGCCGTGCTGCACGTGAGGCATGCATTACAGTACACTTCGGTCACTTCCTCGTCGAACTCTGCAAAACAAAAGAATACCATATTTAAGATTTTGACAACAGCGTCAGCACACAACAATGAATCGTTTGTTCTCTATTTATCTTCAAAAATGCCCATGCCAATTCATAGGATACTTTGCCCATATATCGTATAACATCAACAAGATTGAAAAATCGGAAAATACTTACAACAGCGAAAAAGTTTATTTTGAAGTGACTTTGTCGATACCGTAGCCGTCGTAGTTTCTTAAATATTCTTGTTTGTAATGAGGCGGAAAGCAAAACAGAGATATTTCCCGTGAACGCTTACGTTTTATGTATTCAAAACAATGGACGACACTCGATGACCTTGATGCAAAAACAAAGGAAAGAATAGTAATTTATCGTCACTGTAGCAGTACTCCCAATATCGGTGGTTTGCAACCAATCTCTAGAGACATAGATAACAATGCTTGCAATGTAAAATACATACATGCAATAAACCAACTTAAAACGAAAACTAACGAAGAAAGTGTTTAGAGATGTAACCTTGCCGAACCCAGAATCAGAATGTATTTCTTTTAGGTGTTTGATTAGGTTGCTTGGTATTAGTTCCCACTGGGATAATTAGGCCTTTATATACCACTCCTTGTGAACATCACACCACTTGACGCCGACCAGTTTACTTGAGGATGTTTTTTCTTATATTCCTTGACTTGTAACCTGTATCCAGCCGGTGTGTCCCCGGTAAATAAACTCGACCATTGCTGGCGGCTCCCTCCACTATTTGTTTGTTACTTGTCTCTTCTACTTATAATAGAAATGTTTTCTATTCGGCTAAGCGAAGCGAAAGAGAATAGAATTAACTTCTCTTTTAGAATGCCTAACGCTGTATTATATTAGTGCTGACATCAAAAGCACTGTTTCGTGTCAAACTGTACTGGACCTCGATTCTCCCGTCTTTTTCTTCAGTAATGGGGGTAAAATCTACAGAAAGCGAAGAACATGACAAAAACGTATTCACGAGCTGTCCAACGTTACTTTGGGCCATGGAAACAAGAGGTTACCTTTCTTTGTGAGAGCTCTTACCCTAGCGTAGCAACACTAGACCACAGATATTAACGACGGATATTAAAATCAACTCACCTTGTTCCCTTGAGATCTTCACTTGTGTGTTGCTATCGACATCCAAACTGACCTTACCCGTGACCTCCTGAGTGAGGAAGCTTACCACGGAGTCGCGCTTTTTCTTCAGAGCCATATCTAGAGCCGTTTCGTCGCTCTTAAAACGAAATAAAAAGACGGATCCAAAATTTAGTTGCAAAAGCAGATAGAAAGACAGACTTTTAGAAAAGATAGATTCAGCTACTCTGTTCGACTTAATAGGCAATTTTAAATTATATATGTGAATGGAAGAAATGATCACTCATCAGATGCCTTTTAACCGGGATACTGAGCTATGAAGCCAAGGGAATATAAAATTGACAAATTGAGTGGACTCAGAGCTCAGCAGCACTTGGTACAGAACTGCACCAGCGTCACAGAGGTCATGGGTTCGAATCCCGTTGAAAGCACCAGAATTTTTCAGGTGT
Organism: Montipora capricornis; assembly: GCF_036669925.1. NCBI lineage: Eukaryota > Metazoa > Cnidaria > Anthozoa > Scleractinia > Acroporidae > Montipora > Montipora capricornis. The sequence goes on along the minus strand of NC_090887.1, from coordinate 9,405,930 downwards.
CTATAAGAGAAAAATTGTTTAAATTGTCCAGTTAAGTGCGGTGATCACTTATACCGTTCGTCTATACGCCGCACTTCAAATATTTAACAATTATTCTACGAGTATGCGCTGGATATGAAGTGATAGATAACCAACGCGGCGCGCAGCACCGAGTTGGTTTAAAACACTTTATATCCAGCAATCCCGAGTAGAATAATTCTTTCATTACAAACTCCAGGATCAACAACTCTTCCACTAAAGCATCGATTTCTGCCTCGCTCAATTCCGGTCCAAAACGGCTTTTGTCGGCCATTTTTTCCTCAGAGCTGCAAAAATGTTTTCAGTTGGCTTTATTGCTGACGCATTCCTTGACCATATTAGGTTCAGCAGGTATATGAACTGATAGCCTGTGTTCGGCGAGCCAATGAAAATGCTGGAAATCTGATATCCGTAGTTCAGTTTTTGATAAATACATTTATTTCATACCTGGATTTGGATACGAGAAAATTAAGAGCCGGACATGGAATAGGAGATATGCAATTTCACATATTATTTTTGGATCTATAACCTGAATTTAACGAGAGATGAGAAAAGAGACCGGGTTGTAGTTTGCTTTTGCAAAGTAGGGGGCCTAAGCCGAGTTGGGTGCGTCGGACATGCGTAGTTCGTTAATTGCGTTCGGAACTCGTGTGAATCGAAGATTAGACAATTTCTTGTGTCGTTATTGGTGTTACACAAACAGAAGTACGAACTTACTTTGTTTCGCTTCTCAATTTCAGCTGGACAAAATGAATTCCTTACTAATGTCTTCACAGCCTGAAGATTCCCTCGCTCAGCTGCCAAATGAAGAGGAGTGAAACAGAACTGGAAAAAGAAACAGTTTTAACAAAAAAGTAGCTCGTCAGAAATATAGTCATAACTCGACCATCGATCAAAATAGTGTTGGGGAATGCACTTATATCCAGAAATGCACGCGAATTCGAACTGAGTGCCGTCGCATGCCAACTCTCCAAATTTTGCCCATATAGAAATCTGCAAAACCTCTGGACCCAATTATATTAGCAGGAAAACTTTGTATGGTGCCGGGATACGCATGACGTTAGTCTGAACAAAATATGACAGAGGCAATGCCCGTGGTTAAATTCTCTTCGCAGGTATTAAGAATGATTTTGATGCCTGCATTTAAACACAGCACTGGGGTCCTGCATTATAAAAAAAATCCTGAAAAAAAAAATGACTGACGCAGGTGCCTTGGATTGCCTGATACTGGATACGGCCCTGAATTACGCCACTGTCCAACAGTTTCAATCTGTGGCAAAGATTTTATTAATTGCTCATGTAAGCGTAAATATGCTCACTTTAAGCACATCTAAGACAAGACGTGTACGAAAACTTCCAGTCGGTCAACGTTTAAAGTAAAGAATATTTTATACATTAGACAGTGTTACTCAAACACTGGATAAACTTATCCGGCAGCCTTTGAAAAACTGGGGCCAGAAGTCAGAAAGTGAAAGTCGGCTTTTGGTATTATACGAGGAGAGTTTTAACTTTTAGGTTTCACAACATCAATGTGCAAAATTTCGCTTTTAAACCCCCGGCTGGCTTGAAAGCATATCGAAATTGAATTCTCCTGATCATTATATAGGTTTATTATGGTTCGTCTTTGCGCTACGAGTTAAAAAAACTCAAAACTTACGGCGTCAACAAGATCTGTCCGCGCCCCTCGCTCCAACAGCATCTGCATTAACTCTTCATCGCCATTTTTTTCGCAAACTACGAAATGAAGTGGGGTCCTTTTAGTCTAGATGAGAAATAAAATAATCATTGGGTGAGATGTCAATGGAATTTAGATCACTATCGCCTACGATCTAGAGGCACCTCGTTCCATATGCCAAATGCAAGTCTACATCATCAGGAACCTATGCATATAAGGCTGGAACGTTACCAACCATATTACACCCCCCATATCAAGCCCCGACCTACCATATCAAGCCCCGACGAACCATATCACGCCCCGACCAACCATATCAGGCCCCAGCAAACAGCAGGATTTCTCAGTCATATTTAACACTTTTTGGCCTCCGTACGGTCAGTTAAAGTCACGAACAGTTCGATGATTAACAAAATGAAAATAAATTCTTAATCCCAAAGCGGCTGTGTTTTATTTTTTATCATCATATCAGATATCGCCTCGCAACTTCGCTCGGCGTGGCCTCTGATCCGTAGTTAACGGTTGTCACGTCTGAAGGTGCTAAATGTGACAAGATGCATATTATTAAATTTCGCTACAGGAAATTGCATTCTGTGGAAACAATACACACAAAATGTAGCTTTTTAACCTTTCGAATTGTTACCGATGACACTTAAAGTACAGACGACTGCACATTTAATACTAATACCGATTTAGAGAACGACAGGAGGTAATTACGCAATTCTTTATTATTCCGATTTTGGTGACCACAAGGCAAACGCTGCAAGCAATTCGTCATCCATCATGCGTTATGTCTGAGTCACAATTGGCATGTGGGACGCTTATAAAGACAGGGGTCCTAGTCTTTATCTTGCTTAGCAACTCACTGGGACACAAGATTTTATTTTGCGTACTTGTAGTCTGTTTACTGTTGTAGTGGACGGATTTTCAAAAGGCGCTCAACTTCAGTTCAGAACTTCATGATTGACTAATCGTCTTGTTGCCACAGCTCTGTTTCGTATGGGCGAATGACCACATTCTTCAGGAAATTTACAACGACTGAAGTCATATTGACGATAGAATATCAGGGGCTTGATACGGTTGGTCGGGGCCTGATATGGTGTGTCATGAAGTCATATTGACGATAGAATATCAGGGGCTTGATATGGTTGGTCGGGGCCTGATATCGTGTGTCATGAAGTCATATTGACGATAGAATATCAGGGGCTTGATACGGTTGGTCGGGGCCTGATATGGTGTGTCATGAAGTCATATTGACGATAGAATATCAGGGGCTTGATATGGTTGGTCGGGGCCTGATATCGTGTGTCATGAAGTCATATTGACGATAGAATATCAGGGGCTTGATATGGTTGGTCGGGGCCTGATATCGTGTGTCATGAAGTCATATTGACGATAGCATATCAGGGGCTTGATACGGTTGGTCGGGGCCTGATATGGTGTGTCATAAAGTCATATTGACGATAGAATATCAGGGGCTTGATATGGTTGGTCGGGGCCTGATATCGTGTGTCATGAAGTCATATTGACGATAGAATATCAGGGGCTTGATATGGTTAGTCGGGGCCTGATATGGTGTGTCATGAAGTCATATTGACGATAGAATATCAGGGGCTTGATACGGTTGGTCGGGGCCTGATATGGTGTGTCATGAAGTCATATTGACGATAGAATATCAGGGACTTGATACGGTTGGTCGGGGCCTGATATGGTGTGTCATGAAGTCGTATTGACGATAGAATATCAGGGGCTTGATACGGTTGGTCG
>NC_090887.1:9389973-9397473 GCF_036669925.1 Montipora capricornis | reverse complement strand
TCTCTACTCCAAAATGCTGTTCAACGCTGATAATTGACAAAACTTTACATTAGAAGAATTCAATCTTGAAAAACAAAAATAAGCGAAAAAAACTTTCACCAAAGAGTTGAAAACTTGAAACAAAAGTTTACGCTAATCCTGGATTAAGCTAATCGGCTTTCGAACAACCGGGCCCAGAGGTCTATCTGACAGGACCTTGGGCGAGCAACGCTAACACAAATGGCAGCGACAAAATAAGTAGAATACAAACACAAGGAACGAGATGAAATCAATTTTCAAAACGACGAGCGACGCTGGCGCCATCTCCGTTTCGACTTTAACCGTGGTGGCGTGATACTTGCGTTTGCTTTGCGTTTTCGCTCGAGACCTGACCATCTTTGATGCCAACGTCGACGAAAACGTCACCTCAAAATATGACTTTGCAACATCGTAAGTCTTTCGAGTTTATTCATTCTCGTTCACGTTGTAGAACGTGGACGAATTATCCAAAAATCAAATTGGCCATTTCTGAGTTCATATCTGCCTCCTCTTCAAAGCGAGTCTTAGTGCGAAGCTTTCCTTATGAAAATTAGTTTTCATTCATATGTAAAGTGGAAATAATTACCATCACAAAAACTCGCACTTAGACTCGCTTTGAAGAGGATGCAGACATGAACTCGGAAATGTCCTATTGGTACGAGGGGTTTATTAAATTTAAGAGTAAAAACAGAGAATAAAAAGTTAGTTTGCATTTGAATGCTCGCGTTGTCGTCTAAAACATCAACTTTCGTGACTTTACGTCATTTGAAAAACTATGTGCTAAAAAGCGTGCCGCACGAGCAACAGGATTATTTTTCCTCTTGTACCCATTGATCTTATTGTTTTGGGCGTGGTCGTTGCCGTAGCTGTCGTCCTTTCTTAAGCTAGAGACACATTGTCGTTGTCGCCATGTCGCTACGGAGGACCTTAGACAGCAATGACCAGAACCAGGTTGCTGACCAGCGGTTTTCGTTAAAACAATGGTTTGCTGGGGGTGCTTAGTCTCGCGGGCTCAGAAAACCTGGTTGTGGTCATTGTTATTTACGGTTTTTCTGTCGCTACGGCTTAGAGAGTAGATTGCCAGGTTACTAAGGCATGTCGCTACGTCGTTGCAGGGCATTCAGCGAATTCGCTGTAGCACGTGGAATCACTAGGTCGCTATCACTAAATTTACAGGCGTCGTTTGAAGAAGCTCTTATTAATAGCTTCCGAATGTACCCCGTCCTTAATGACATGTCTTAAAAGGATTATAAAAATGAAAAGGTGAAAGCCAACGTATGGGAAAAAATTGCGAAGAAATGCGAGTGAGTGGCTACAATGTTTCAGGTATACTTGCTATAATATATTCCTATATGTAGATTGAAGAAGAAACGAATTGATGTTTTATTCTTTCCTTTCGCAAGTGAACGAAATAAAGGCCAAAATAAAGAATCTAAGAGACTGGTACGACCTTGACATATCGTTCAAATTTTGATCGCTCTGTCAAATCGACAACGACAGTGTGGCTTGCTTTATCCCCAAGTCGTTGAGCCGCAACGACCAGGCGACAGCGATTGAGTGTTTATAGCTTTAAAGTCCCTGCGGTTTTGATTCGGGTTCGGGTCCTGGCCGGGGACATTGTGTTGTGTTCTTGGGAAACACATTTTTCTCTCACGGTGCCTCTCTCCACCCAGGTGTATAAATGGGTACTGGCGAATTTAATGCTGGGGGTAGCCCTGCGACGGACTTGCATCCCATCCAGGGGGGTGTAAAAATACTCCTAGTCGCTTCATGCTACGGAAACCGGGGATAGGCTCCGGCGTGATAGGCCACTGGCTCGTAAGCAGACTTTAGGTGGTTTTCACGTTACGTCATCGCCGCCATGTTGGTGGACAAAAGCAAAAGATTTGTCATTAGCTCCTGTTGTTCGTCCACCAGCAATTGTACATTGCAGCACTGTTATCTGTGTCTCTAGGGATTGGTTGCAAACCACCCATAGGGCAATCTTTATTTTTAGGTTTTCTATCGTTTTCTAATCAATCACCCCAGATTTGAAAATGCATTGCATAATGAGCTGAAAATTGAACGAGATATACCAGATAATCCCTGAGCAACGATGCTTTGAAAATTCGAAATTTTACAACTAATGTATAGGTGGTTTTCACGGGACGAAAAGTAACAAAAGATATCGCATTACTTCCTTTTGTTCGTCCACCAGCAGTTGTATATTGTAACATTGTTATTGGTTGCAAACCACCTATGGGATCATTAGCGCTCCTGGCACCTAAGAATTTATCAGTTTTTGATGGCTAATAACTGGCTCGATAGAGCGGTTTTCAAATAAGTGTCGTAAAGCCAAAACCAAAGTAATTACTTTCGCCAATCAAAAAGGACGGAGATAGTCCAGTAAACCAATCAAACTCGAAGTAATTACACGTAAGCCGACACAAAGCGCGGGAAAATGTGCACGCGCAAGCCACGATTGGTTTTGGTTTCAATTCTGATTGGTTTAAAAAGTGGCGCGAGAACTTTGAACCAATCACTGGGTGAATTAATGCAAAACCAAAGTAATTCTCTAATTACTTTCGACACTCAATTGGAAAAGCTAAAAGGCTAAAAAATTATAGATTTAACAAAGTTTAACAAGTTCTTTTACCTTTAGAAGTTAATTTGTAATTAGCATTATGCCTTCTATGCCCCCGTGGTAAATATCGAAAACTTGTACTCATTCGGATTCGTACTAAACTTAGAGGGTGTGAGGCTGGGAAGAATTAAGACCGGCATGGGTTAGTATCGGCATCCATACATTTCTTTTTATGCGTTTAAAAGAAACCGGCCTGACAATGAACTCAGACCGGTCTGACTTCGTCGCGGTTGCTAGACCGAGACGAGAAATTCTCGTACCGGTCTCATGTAAATGACAACAAATCTCAGACCTTGTAATTTCAAGCCTGTACGCTTTTGGGTCAGCCATATACTTATTAGACAAAAACATATCATTTCATCCCGAAACCCCAAAATGAAGAGTGCTCTTGGCTTCGTTCGTTTTCACAAAAAAAGTCCTGCTTAACAAATTCGTTTGTATTGTTTGTTATAATTTTTTTCCACAGAGCTATCTCCATTTTCTTACGTGAGGAGAACTGAGTATGGCACAAATGGAATAGAAATTTTTGGTTCGGACTTGCACGCTAACGGAAATAATTACAAAAAAGTTACAGCGAGTGAACAAGGCTTTTACTTCGTGTAGAAGACACACATGACGTAAAACAATAGAACAAAAATCGTGAATAATCAGAATAATCAGAATAAGCCATTTCCGAGTTCAAGTCTGCCTAATCTTCAAAGCGAGTCTAAGTGCGACGTTTTTGTGATTGAAATTAGTTCTACTTTACATATGAATGAAAACTAATTTTCATAAGAAAAACTTCGCACTTAGACTCGTTTTGAAAAGGAGGCAGACAACTCGGAAATGGCCTATTGTAAATCCCTAAAGCTTTTGTTACGTCATGTGCGTCTTCTACACGAAGTAAAAGCCGTGAACAAGATAAGATTTCAGAAAGTAAATACAGCATAGAAGAGACGACAACAATAATTACTTACCTTTGTTGCGGCTGAGCTGAAGCAGTGACATTTAAATAAGGAAGAAATTCTCGCCAGTGGAAAGACGGCATCGAATAAACTGCTAGTTAGCGAAATTCAACGACGGTACCCATGAAGGCAAATTAACGAAAACTCCAAAAATCAATCCCAGAGGCTTTAAAATCTACGACGGCGAAGTCGACGAAAACTCTATCAAAAATAGAACTTTGCACTATCCTTAAGTCTGTCGAGATTATTCTATCTCGTCCACGTCGCACATTGCAGGCGAAATATTCCAAAAAATATTGGTAAGAGCGGTTTTTCAGAGTAAAAATAAAGCTCGGGATTTTTGTAAGCTTGCGATGTCGTCAAAACCTCAATTTTAGGGATTTCACGTCGTTGTTATGCAGATTACCGCTGTGCTAAAATGCGTGCGCACGTGCAGGACGATTATTTTTCCTCTTTAACCAATGAAATAATGGTTTTGTGGCGTTGTCGTTGACGTGCACGTGGTCGTCTTCGTTTTTTAAACTCCCTAATATTATTGGTTGAAAGAAGAAAAAATGTCCGTGCTGCACGTGAGGCATGCATTACAGTACACTTCGGTCACTTCCTCGTCGAACTCTGCAAAACAAAAGAATAACCATATTTAAGATTTTGACAACAGCGTTAGCACACAACAATGAATCGTTTATTCTCTATTTATCTTCAAAAATGCCCATGCCAATCCATAGGATACTTTGCCCATATATCGTATAAGATCAACAAGATTGAAAAATCGGAAAATACTTACAACAGCGAAAAAGTTTATTTTGAAGTGACTTTGTCGATACCGTAGCCGTCGTTGTTTCTTAAATATTCTTGTTTGTAATGAAGCGAAAAGCAAAAGAGAGATGTTCTCGTGAACGCTTACGTTTTATGTATTCAAAACAATGGACGACACTCGATGACCTTGATGCAAAAACAAAGGAAAGAATAGTAATTTATCGTCACTGTAGCAGTACCCCCAATATAGGGGGTTTGCAACCAATCTCTAGAGACATAGATAACAATGCTTGCAATGTAAAATACATACATGCAATAAACCAACTTAAAATGAAAACTAACGGAGAAAGTGTTTAGAGATGTAACCTTGCCGAACCCAGATTAACTTCTCTTTAAGGATGCCTAACGCTGTATTATATTAGTGCTGACATCAAAAGCACTGTTTCGTGTCAAACCGTACTGAGCCTCGATTCTCTCGTCTTTGTCTTTAGTAATGAGGGTAAAATCTACAGAAGGCGATAAACATGATAAAAATGTATTCCAGAGTTGTCCAACGTTATTTTGGGCCATGGAAACAAGAGATTACCTTTCTTTGTGAGAGCTCTTACCCTAGCGTAGCAACACTAGACCACAGATATTAACGACGGATATTAAAATCAACTCACCTTGTTCCCTTGAGATGTTCACTTGTGTGTTGCTATCGACATCCAAAATGACCTTACCCGTGACCTCCTGAATGAGGAAGCTTACCACGGAGTTATGCTCTTTCTTCAGAGCTATATCTAGAGGCGTTTCGTCGCTCTTAAAACGAAATACAAAGACGGATCCAAAATTTAGTTGCACAAGCAGATAGAAAGACAGACTTTAAGAAAAGATAGATTCAGCTACTCTGTTCGACTTAATAGGCAATTTAAAATTATATATGTGAATGGAAGAAATGATCACTCATCAGGTGCTTTTTAACCGGGATTCGAATCCATGACCTCTGAGATAACGGGGCGATTCTGTACCAACTGAGCTATGAAGCCAAGGGAATATATGAGCCCAAAACTTGACAAATCGAGTGGATTCAGAGCTCAGCAGAACTTGGTACAGTACTGCACCGGCATCACAGAGGTCCGTTGAAAGCACCCGAATTTTTCAGGTGTCTATTAGAGACAAATTGTTTAAATTGTCCAGTAAAGTGCGGTGATCACTTATACCGTTCGTCTATAGCCCGCACTTCAAATATTTAACTATATTATTCTACGAGGGCGCGCTGGATATGAAGTGATAGATAACCAACGCGGCGCGTAGCACCGAGTTGGTTTAAAACACTTTATATCCAGCAATCCCGAGTAGAATAATTGTTTCATTACAAACTCCAGGATCAATAACTCTTTCACTAAAGCATCGATTTCTGCCTCGCTCAATTCCGGTCCAAAACAGGTTTGTCGGCCATTTTTTCTCTCAGAGCTGAGAAAATATTTACAGTTCGCTTTATTGCTGACGCGTTCCTTGACCATGTTAGGTACAGCAGGTATATGAACTGATAGCCTGAGTCCGACGAGCCAATGAAAATGCTGGAAATCTGATATCCGTAATTCCGTTTTTAATAACTACATTTACTTCATACCTGGATTGAGACACGAGAAAATTAAGAGCCGGACATGGAATAGGAGATATGCAATTTAACGAGAGATGAGAAAAGAGACCGGGTTGTAGTTTGCTTTTGCAAAGTAGGGGGCCTAAGCCGAGTTGGGTGCGTCGGACATGCGTAGTTCGTTAATTGTGTTCGGAACTCGTGTGAATCGAAGATTAGACAATTTCTTGTGTCGTTAATGGTGTTACACAAACAGATGTACGAGCTTACTTTGTTTTTCATCTCAATTTCAGCTCCACGAGAAGAATTTCTTACTAGTGTCTTTACAGCCTGAAGATCCCCTCTCTCAGCTGCCAAATGAAGAGGAGTAAAACAGAACTGGAAAAAGAAACAGTTTTAACAAAAAAGTAGCTCGTCAGAAATATAGTCATAACTCGACCATCGATCAAAATAGCGTTGGGGAATGCGCTTATGTCCAGAAATGCACACGGATTCGAACCGAGTGCCGTCACATGCCTACTCTCCAAATTTTGCGCATATAGAAATCTGCAAAACCTCTGGACCCAATTATTCAAAAGCAGGGAAACTTTGTATGGTGCCGGGATACGATGGGACGTAGTCTGAAAAAAATACGACTGAGGCAATGGCCGTGGTTAAATTCTCTTCGAAGGTATTAAGAATGTTTTTGATGCCTGCATTTAAAGACAGCACTGGGGTCCTGCATTATAAAAAAAATCCTGAAAAAAAAAATGACTGACGCAGGTGCCTTGGATTGCCTGATACTGGATACGGCCCTGAATTACGCCACTGTCCAACAGTTTCAATCTGTGGCAAAGATTTTATTAATTGCTCATGTAAGCGTAAATATGCTCACTTTAAGCACATCTAAGACAAGACGTGTACGAAAACTTCTAGTCGGTCAACGTTTAACGTAAAGGATATTTTATGCAGGAGACTGTGCTACTCATCCACTGGATAAACTTATCCAGCCTTTGAAAAACTGGGGCCATAAGTCAGAAAGTGAAAGTCGGCTTTTGGTATTATTCGAGGAGAGTTTCAAAACATCGATGTGCAAAATTTCGCTTTTAAACCACGGTTGGCTTGAAAGCATATCGAAATTGAATTCTCCTGATCATTATATAGGTTTATTATGGTTCGTCTTTGCGCTACGAGTTAAAAAACTCAAAACTTACGGCGTCAACAAGATCTGTCCGCGCCCCTCGCTCCAACAGCATCTGCATTAACTCTTCATCGCCATTTTTTTCGCAAACTACGTAATGAAGAGGGGTCCTTCTGGTCTAGATGAGAAATAAAATAATCATTGGGTGATATGTCAATGGAATTTAGATCACTATCGCCTACGATCTTTAAATAGAGGCGCCACGTTCCATATGCCAAATGCAAGTCTACATCATCAGGAACCTATGGATTCCTGAGGGGTTCCTGACATCATGTGACTGAAGCCGTCCAGCCTTTTCATAATTTTGGGATTGGTCAGTCAGATTAAAAGACCAAACAATCAGACAAGAAAAATCTAAAGCAAACAAAAAAATCAGTTTCGGGCTGCAGAAAGAGTG
>NC_090887.1:9379973-9382473 GCF_036669925.1 Montipora capricornis | reverse complement strand
GGAAAAGAGAAACCAGAAAAAAAGATATTGAGTGTAATATCAGTGTTGGCTAAAATCAGAAACCCATAAGGGTTGAAACGTGTAACGCGCGTTCACAGCTTCCGAATATTGGTTGAATGTTTCAGTGCTAAGTACCATATTTGGAAACCCCTCGCTCTTGTTCTTCCAAATATGGTACTTAGCAAATTGAATATTCAGAAGCTTGTTTCCCAGCACACAAGGGGCCGTTACACCTTTCAACCCTTATGGGTTTCTGCTAAAATCCGATACATTTACTAAAATGTTTGCCGTCACAGCCAGTCCTCCAACCAATACAGAACTTTACTCACTCCGAGCAGGAGAACAAGTACGAGTACAAGTTTTGACCACGTGAGATCTGGAACCAGTACTTGAAGACCAAATTGTTTAGCTGGTGTATAAATGCTTACAACGATAGATTAACTGTACAACTAAGATGACTAAGCGACAACATTTTTACTAAGAGAAATATCCAGTACTCATTAAGAGGATCAGACAATATTGTCCCAAGGTCTCAATCTCGCCATTTAGAACAGTTTATTAGTTACAGGGGAGCTATTCTCTGTGATACAATTACACTCAAACAATCTCATCAACCTAGTCTCTCCCTCAATTGAAGGATTATTCTTAATTGTCAATTTGCTCTAAATGAAGCATCATCGTTCATTTTGGACACAGAAAGCTTGATAGCGATCTTTGGAAATGAACTTACTTCTTTTTAAGCAGAACCTCATTGTCTGGACTCGCGGGACTCAAACCTGGGAATGTTTCAGTACTAATCCCTTTACTTAACCACTCGACCACCACATCACTAACTGCGAGGCTATCTTTTTTTTTTATAATTTTAATATTTTTTTCATCTGCAAATGCCGCTGTAATCGTGTATCAACACCCGCTAAGAAGGAAGCTTACCCAGTGAAAAATATCGGTTACCAAACTTAGACTTAAAGGGGGTGCTCCGGGTTAAAATCTTGTCCAGGGACTACTTTTATTGTGTTTTCTTTTTATCTGCTACCATAAACCGCGGGACAGAGTAATCTAAATGGAGGATAATACTTCATTTGGAGCAAATTGACAATGAAGGATAATCTTTCATTTGAGGAAGAGATCGTGCTTGTGCTCTGATATACCCCACGCTGATCCTTGGACTGTAGATTCTGGACGAAGTAAGAGATTTTCACTTCAAAGTGACATCCGGCTCAACTGTCGACTTCAGCGACGACGATTTTATATACTTTTAATGGTCTTTGCCTGTAAGTTTTTCAGATAGTTTTAAGGAAATTTTTAGTCATTTCTATTTTACTGTAATTTATTTATTATTTGTAATTGTAGTTTAGTTTCAGATGCACGACCCCATAAGCAACTGCTTCAGTTAATTACCATCCTGCTGAAATAAGGTGGATGTAATTGATATATTATAACTTAAATATACACAAAGGTATCGATCCGAGACCGAGTTTTTTTAGGATTTGTTTAAAGGAGCACTGTCATGCTAAATTTCCTGTTTTTAGATCACTAACTGGGTAAATATCTAAATCAGTACTTTAGCTCACACGTACAACATTCCTGACAACCCACTGACAAGATATGAGATATATTTATTGCACAAAGAGCTATTCATATTCAATTTTTGGCGACTTTCGGCGGAGACCATCTCTAAACTTGAAAAAAAAAAGTTTCAATCCAGTTCCATTCTCTCCATCCATCGATGCAAATAACAAAGGATAGCTGCATGCAGTTCACTTCAGTTGTTATGGCAACAAAACTACACCATCATGTTTTGGTCTTGATTGATGCAAAGACGTATTTTAGTGTTTTGAAGTTTGACGAAATAGCATGACAATGCCCCTTCAAAGTTGATCGACGCATGCTCTGTTCTCACGGAACTTCCAAGTGTTGGACCACAATTAGAATGAGTTCCTCTGTTGGTGCGATCATGATCTCGTCCTCTCTGTTACGGACCCTTATGAACAGGAGCTCATTTTGGGGGTCCAATTCTCGTACCGCCGATTTGGCCATTTCAATAAGGTTCCCATATTGCGTCGCGTAGTTCTTGGTGGTAGTGATGTCCAAATTTGATCGAAGTGCGAGTCCCTCTCGATTTGTCAGCATAAGGGCAACTACTCCGGGGTGTCCCTGGATCCGCCTGAGAACTCGATCGACTTCCGTTTTAGATACTGCGTTTTGAAAATTTTGCAGGTCAAGGTCCTCCATCATTCTACAGTTATCCAAAACAAAATTTTGTTAAAAAAGAAATAAAAGTTAATCAAACTGGAATAATGACGAGAAAGTTAAAAAGAAAACAAGAAAACAGAATTCGCAATTCAAATGAAATGGACGTCGCCGTCGAACATCTTCCCTTATAATACCAGTGGACTTCTTTGTCTTTGGGATTATTTGGCAATTTCACTAATCTTCCGGAATTATTGTTGATATTGATCTGGCAATTTGATAATCTTCTTCAAAGGAGGTTGCCTAGTTG
>NC_090887.1:9342473-9372473 GCF_036669925.1 Montipora capricornis | reverse complement strand
TCCTGCCATTTTCATTCTTAACTCGAAATAGTGCTTTCTTGTGGATTCTTATCTACACGAGGTTGAAGATGACCTAGAAATAAATCATTTTATAACTTACCAGTTCCGTAAATTTTTGTTTTTGAAAATACAGCAATTTTAACTTGCGTGACACCAGATGCTGAAATCTGTTTTGATTGATAAAATGTATTTCGTTATTGTTTATTCTCCGCAGTTTAAAAGCTTCGAGTGTATTAGGAGATGTGTTTATACTCATGTGTACTGTCTCGCGAGTGAAAAGTAAGCGCTGTCATGTCAAGGTGAACAACTGTACGGGTCCGCAAATGATCCCAGGACCGCAAATGATCCCAGAACCGCAAATGATCCCCAAACTGTACCGCAAATGATACCAGGACCGCAAATGATCCCCAAACTGTACCGCAAATGATCCCGGAACGCAAATGATCCCCGTTTTGGACCGCAAATGATCCCGAAAAAAAAGTGAGGAATGGCATGGAGGGTGGAATGGTCTGGATTGAGAATTAATGAGAACAGCGCTTATTTTTATTAAAATCACTTTAAATCATGCATGGCTAGCAACAGGTTTCTGCCTCATTATAGTTTAAATTTGCCACATTTGATTATCGGATACAATCATCAAAAACTAACTTGGACGCAATTCAAAAACCGATTGTGACCAGGGGCCTGTTTCTCGACAAGTCCCGATGACTTTTAGCATGTTTTTTCGAAATAACTAAAAGCGGATTGTGAAGCACTTAAACCCTCTCCCTTCTTGAGATAAAGAGGGAATTGTGACATGTGAAAAGTTTAGGGACTTTCGAGAAACGGCCCACTGACGAGGCGAAAAGGACGCCACCCGGGCCCGGCTAGCAACAATCGTAACATTAATAACTAGAACGCAATGTTTTAGCCTATAAGCTTTGGTTCAACATGGAATACTGCAGTTTTGTTTTTTCCCATGTCCTTGACTAAAAGTCGTCCATTAAACAACTATGACAGAAAACGCTATCATTTGCGTAGACCTGCAATGTTCCACCGCTCTTAAGTACACCTTGTGTGTAGCACTCGAATTGCCTTCCACATCTGGGACAAATCTCTTCTGTTATTTTTCCTTCGCAGTATTTTTGCTTTAATTCCCGAGCAATGGCTAGCTGGGGATTCTGAGCACTTTCCATTTTTCGCCAAAGTCACTATCGGGGAAATCTAGGACAAGCATCTGGCGATTTTCCGATATGTCGGCAAAATCTGGGACGGTCGGGAAACTGCGAAATCCCTGATCTTTTCCGAAATTTGAAAACTAGGCTTAATTAAGCAAGCTTCAGACAAAGGTAAATCACCAAAGAGTCAGTTGGACATGAAATTAAGAAAGGCAGGATTAACACATCGCCATCCTCCAGCCCCCAAAGATGGGAACTGTCTATTCCATGCAATGAATGACCAGCCAATACGCCGCGGAAGGGTCTCGCAGAGTGCCACAAAAGTGCGATGTGACTTGGTAAATTACCTCCGTAGTAATCCAACAACCCCGGACGGGACTCATTTCAGAGAATTTATCAAACACGGAGCATGGGATACCTATCTGAGAAGGATGGCTATGGACGGTGAATGGGATGACTGGATTGCTTTATAGGGCCTAATTAACATGTTTGAAATCCTGGTGGCGGTAGTATCAAGCTTAGGAGAAACGGGATTGAATATTATCCACCCCGGAGCTGGTTATGAAAACGAAGCCACTAGAGATATGGCCTTACTTGGCCATGAAGCAGAGCTGCATTACCATAGCCTTGAACCAATAGCTGCTCCGAATCCCCAGCTAGCCATTGCTTAGGAATTAAAGCAAAAATACTGCGAAGGAAAAATAACAGAAGAGATTTGTCCCAGATGTGGAAGGCAATTCGAGTGCTACACACAAGGTGTACTTAAGAGCGGTGGAACATTGCAGGTCTACGCAAATGATAGCGTTTTCTGTCATAGTTGTTTAATGGACGACTTTTAGTCAAGGACATGGGAAAAACAAAAACTGCAGTATTCCATGTTGAACCAAGCATAGGCTAACATTGCGTTCTAGTTATTAATGCGATTGTTGCTAGCCTCACAGTCACATATCTCAAGAAGGGAGAGGGTTTAAGTGCTTCACAATCCGCTTTTAGTTATCTCGAAAAAACATGCTAAAAGTCATCGGGACTTGTCGAGAAACAGGCCCCTGGTCACAATCGGTTTTGAATTGCGTCCAAGTTAGTTTTTGATGATTGTATCCGATAATCAAATGTGGCAAATTTAAACTATAATGAGGCAGAAACCTGTTGCTAGCCATGCATGATTTAAAGTGATTTTAATAAAAATAAGCGCTCTTCTCATTAATTCTCAATCCAGACCATTCCACCCTCCATGCCATTCCTCACTTTTTTTCGGGATCATTTGCGGTCCAAAACGGGGATCATTTGCGTTCCGGGATCATTTGCGGTCCTGGTATCATTTGCGGTACAGTTTGGGGATCATTTGCGGTTCTGGGATCATTTGCGGTCCTGGGATCATTTGCGGACCCGTACAGAACTCCACTGTTGATTTCCAAGAGTCTCTCCTCACGCACGCGCAGTTATTTAACCGGAACCAGAGTTTTCTGGTTCCGGGTTTGGATATTCCAGAGCCTCCTGCGCCCGTTCTGTTGGACAAAGGTAACGGAGGCTCTGGGAACGAGATTGGGTATCAATTGCCAGTCGCTGAATTTGGCGTTTCTGCACATGGGCAAACTGTCACGTTAATTTCATTGTTATTGAAACAGTCGAAAGCAATACACCTTATTCCAAAATGGCCGCTGATTTATGCGGATACAAATTGTCCCTTGTTGCCTCCTTCAAGATAAAATATTCTTTTGAATTTTAAGCTTAAGAACGAGGCATCAAGGGCTAATTTGAATAAAAACAAAAGAATATTTAAATGGCGGCCATTTTGGAATAAGGTGTATGATGCAGGAAACGGAGCAATGCCATAGAAGTGGAATTACTCATTGGAATTACTTTTGCAATCATTTCCTTTGTGTTATGAACCTACTGCATGAGAATAGATAACTCGTGCGTAGATTAAAATGTTCGAGCCGCGCGATACATTCAATGGTCAAAACTAAATTTCATATTTTCTGTGTAAACGCGTAGTATCTTCCAACAAATTTGGGCCTCAGGCATCAGTCATTCAGTGTATTTGCTCTCTGTAATTAATGAGCATCATCTGGTTCAGTAAGAAACAGTAAAATTTACAACTGCAAGGGGAAAGCTTGGACATGCGCAAAACCGTGAAACTGTCTCTTTAATAGATAATAGCTAGTTGCCGAGCAACGGGAGACCGCCGTTAGGATTCGAGCTAAGACCTCCTTAACACTGGGCACCTTGTGGGTTGCAAGAATTCTTGGTGAACTCCATGAATTATCAAAGTACGCAAGTTGCAGGTTTAATTCCTGTCTGAGACTGTGATTCGCAAATTTAGACGAGAACAGGACGACCTCAGACTTGTATGAACTCAGTTGTACCGGTATGAAGTTTTTGCAGCTGTTTAGATTAAACCGAGATCTTATAAATATATTGCTGACCCAAGAGCATGCGAACGTTACGAACTCTGACCGGTGCGAGAGTTTCTCTTCTCGGTCCAGCAACCGAGACGAAGTCAGAACGGTCTGAGTTTCGAAGTTGTCAGGCCGGTCTCACGTAAACGGATGAAAAGAAATATATGGAGGCCGATACAAACTCATGCAAGTCTGAGTTCGTGCGGGTCTCATGTAAAAATACCCAGTTGTCCCTTCCCCGCTTGCCAAGCAACTGGAAAGACTTTCTCTGCTCAAAAGCATTTGCAAATGCTTCATTGCAATTGTGCCAGGCTATTGCTGATGTGGCAAAGGTATTATGCTCTGAAGATGAGAATTCAGACTGCTTGACTGAATATATTGCCTGCAGGTTAATTCCGCTATATAAAGGTGACACGAAAGAAGGTAAACCTGGAGTGAAACCAATGGGTGTTGGTGAAGTTTTAAGACGCCTAATAGGCAAACTGATAATAGGGGTTATCAAAGAAGGCATAATAACAGCGGCAGGGCCTTTACAGACCTGTTCAGGACTGAAAGTAGGCATTGAGTCAGCAATAGACTAAAACCATGCGGAAAGTATTTGAAGATGACGACACTGAAGCTATTCTGTTAGTTGATGCTCAAAATGCATTCAACAATCTTAATAGAAAGGCAGCACTGCAGAATATCAAACACCTGTGTTCACCCTTCTTTTCAGTATCTTTTCAACACATACCAAAAGCCTGCTACGATGGTGATAGCTGACTCTACAAAGCACGACTATATTTTCTCAAATGAAGGCTGCACCCAAGGTGACGTAACTGCTATAGCCCTATATGCTTTGGGCATCAGACCTCTCATTGATAACCACGGGATAGCAGTTGATCATGAGAGGTTTAAGCAGTCATGTTATGCGGATGACAGGTCACCAGGAGGACAACTGATTGAAATGAAAATGATGGTGGGATCAACTTTGCTGAATGGGCTCAAGATGTGGATATTATTCACAAGCAAGTAAAACCGCCTTGATTGTAAAGGAGAGGTTTAACGCGAAAGCCAAAGCGATATCCGGGAAGAGTGGGATTAAAATATCCACAAGTGGTGAACGACATATGGGAGCAGTTATCGGAGATGACTACGTTTCGAAGAAAGTAGAGAAATGGGTTTACGATATTGAACAATTATCCACAATTGCTAAAGACGAATCCCAAGCAGCCTTGTCCTCTTTTACCAGAGCTATTCTCGGTTTTCACATGACGTCACGACCGCCATGTTGGTGCCCCGACCAAATCCTCGGGGAATTTAACTCTATTATTATGCAAACGCTTCCTTTTGTTTTCGTTGAAAAACATGGCTGTTGATCACGTGAGTGAAAACCAGCAATATCCCACAGGTGGACATATGTAAAGAGAACCGTGCCCTGAACAGGTCACCTATTCCAGCCTTTAGAAAATGTGATCAGAGAAAAACTGATACCAGCGCTAGTGGGAAGGAGTGTATCTGACATAGAAAGAAGGATACTTGCACTACCAGTGAGATTTGGAGGTATTGGTCCTAGTAACCCTCTACTATCTGCTGACCTTGAGCACGCTGCATCAACCAGCATTACTGAAAATCTTACAAAGATCTTACCAACTATGACAGAGTACAATTTGAGAATAACATCAAATTGGTCAAGGCACAAAAAGTACAGATGCTGCAGGAGGAATACAATCAATTACTTGAAGAAGTTGATGTTAGAATTAAAAGATCTCTGGTACTTGCTCGAGAAAAGGGAACTGGTTCATGGCTCAGAGCCCTACCAATCAAATCCCTGGGATACACTTTAAACAAGCAAGGATTCCAGGGTAGTATCTGCTTGAGATATGATTGGAGAATCTCAAATACACCTAAAGGTACTGTTTATGTGGGGTTAAGAACGACATCAATCATGTCCTCTCATGCAAAAAAGGTGGTTATGTGATGATGAGAGACAATTGTATAAGAGACCATGAAGCTGAGCTGATGCAAGAAGTGTGTAGTGATGTCAGAATTGAACCTGAACTCATGCCACTTGACAACAATTTGATTAGGAATGGAAACAATGCAGAAAACTCTCGTCTAGATGTGTAAGGTGTTGGAGTTTGGGGGCCATTTGAAAGAACATTCTTCGACATAAGAGTTATGCACCTGAATGCACCTTCATAGACTTCAGACGTTGACAAAAATATTGATCAGGGGTATACTGCTCACGAAAAAGAAAAGAAATGAGCGTACAATGAAAGAGTGATACAAATGGAAAAGGGCACATTCACCCCTATTGTAATGTCGACATCAGGGGGTGTTGGTCACGAGGCTGATAGACATCATAAGCGAATTGCCTCTCTGATAGTTGAGAAAAGAAGAGAAAGCTATGCTGATGTCCTGCGAGCTACATTAGAACAAGACTCAGATTCCGTTAATTGAAGAGCGTTTTTAATTGCAATTAGAGGAGTTCGAGGAAAGAGATTGAAAGAAAGTACAACATCAATTTCTTCTCTCTCATTCAATTTGATTGACAATGTAGTATAACTATAAGTAGGCAGACAATACTAATTGAGAGCACGTTAGGCAATGTATTTATTATTGACCATTATTATTATTATGTAGTTATGTTTACCTCACAGTAATATTTATTTATATTGATCTAAGAATATTTATATAAGATATATATTTTTAAGAATGTAATGACAACCCAACTTATCAATCACAGGATATACCTGTAATGAATTTTTTAATTTTTTTATTCTTACACACTAACGTTGTATTTTTAGCTTGCAAGTTTGAATCTCAATAAATATCTCAATATCTTAATAAAATTTGCATGACTAGTGTTTGAATTTTTTCACAATTTTACCCTCACTGGTGCGAAGGGTTTATTCTACAGCGTTGATTGAGCGAAAAATACATCTTGTCCTTTACAAGCAGGACTTACTCGCTTTGACCACAAATTGTTTGCTCAAAGATTAGAAAACTGCCAGCATTTGGTGGCATAAAGGACTTGTAAACTTAAACATCTGCAGGGAACAGGCTTTCATCAACGCTCTTCCGTTGACATTTAGGATCATTTGTACACAACAGTGGACACAAGGACTTAAAGGGAAATATTTGATTGATTCTTTTTCGTTTGAATCGAATACTTTAAAAGTACACAGCCCAAAGGCCGGAGTTTCTTGTTTCTTAAAAAAGATTGCCCCTTTGGCAAAATTGCAAAATATTGTCTGATATCCTTTGAAGCCAGAACGATGCACCATTTGACGGATTTCAACCTCGAGTGTCACCTGCCCTAGTTTGCATCAGTTGTTGTCTTTTCAGTTGCAATTGTTCCGGTCAGCCAGTGCTAAAAAATCTCGAATGTTTATTGTTTGATCATGGCCTCGCTACATGGACAAGAAGAAACGTTCGGTGATTTTTTTTGCTCGACAGAACTAATCCCCTTGATGGGCGATCAATTGACGATACTTTCAGTGATCCACTCTCTGTTGGCCATTACAACAGTTTTAGGGAACGTATTGATTCTTATCGCTTTGAAAAAAGAGCAAACTCAACTTCATCCTCCATCGAAGCTGTTGATCCAAACGCTTGCACTAGCTGATTTGTGTGTAGGAATCGTCGTTCAGCCACTAACCGTCACTGGAATGACGGCTCTGCTCACAGGCCACCGAAATGTGTGTCATTTTGTGTGCGATGCCGTCTTCCTCGCGGGACTCGCAGCGTTTACCGTTTCATTTCTGACAGTAACGGCAATAAGTGTGGACAGACTACTTGCCCTGTTATTGAAAATGAGATACAGACAAGTTGTGACCACGAGGAGAATATATTTTGTTCTAACAGCTTTTTGGGGTCAGGCTGTTGCGAGTACAGCGTTGTTCTTTCTGAACAATCAAATAATCTTTCGATATGCCCAAATACTCATTTCTATGTGTCTAATAACTTCAGTTGTCTGTTACACGAAAATATCTTTATCGCTTCGCCGACAAGTTGGCCCGATGGAAAATCAAGGCTATGGATCTCAACGGAGCCCAAACTTCCCGCTAAACATGGCACGGTTTAAGAAAACGGTTTCCAACGCCGTGTGGATTCAAGGAGCTCTGCTACTGTGTTGTTTCCCTCATACCATTGTGCTGGCGTTTGCTGTTGCAGTGGAACCAACTGTGACTGTTTATCGCGTCCGAGGAATAACTTTGACTTTTGTGTTTCTAAATTCTACGCTCAATCCAATTCTCTACTGCTGGAAAGTCAGAGAAATTAAACAAGCGGTTAAAAACATAGTGAGAAAACTATTCACATCAGGCAACCAGGACTCAGTCGAAACCTCTTCTCGGTAAATTCGCCATTTCATTGACGTTATTAGCTGTAATAATAATAGCTAGCTTTTGAAGTACACTGAACGGATGCAACGTGTAGAAGTTCCTATTCAGAGAAGCCTTTGCTTCTCAAGTTTTTACCCTACAAGTAGTCTTATTTAATATTATTATTGATTATTAGAACTCATCGTTATCTGAATTACTATTCAGATAATATTAGGTCTGTAATCTTAATTTTGCCTTTCAATGATCATTGCACACATTGAAAAAAGTTTTCAGTGAGGCACATTTGAAAACGTTGAATTTGCGCGTTATTATTATTATAATTATTATTATTATTATTATTATTATTATTATTATTATTATTATTATTATTATTATTATTATTAAGTTGTGTTGGTGCTATTGGTTTCAGGGGTTCTTGGGTTAATCGAAAGACTTTGCGACATGGAAGAAGTACCTGGGTACACCCGATAAAATTGGAAGTGCCCAGATCTCGACATTGTTGGGAACAGCACACATCCCCAGCAAGGTGTTGCGTCTCTAATCTGCGAGAGGGAACTGAGAAGTGACATGAAGCAGCCAGAAAGAAGATCGAACAACTGAAGAGAGGACGGTTTTATATAATAATACGGAGAAGTGGAAGTCAAGCACTCCACGAGAGACCTGTCGTAGGCTGAATGTGTTGAACAAAGATTTCGGGGGGGGGCAAAATGTAAGAAAACGAAACCAAATTGTACTAGCCCAAAAATCAACCCACTTTGTGGCCAACACCACGATAAAAAAACTGCCCATTTGACACTACGCAATACATGCTCCCCGCGAGCCATTAATAAACAATTATTGGATGAGGTTGAGCATGATATCATGAATTATCAAAACCGAGGTCTGTGTTATCTGCCGAAGCCGAAGGCTGAGGCAGATAACACAGACACAAGGTTTTGATAATTTATGATATCATGCGAAAACCGAATTCAATAATTGTTTTATTATGCATTTTTTAAACAATAGGCGAAAGAAGACATTCATCTGTAGAAAAATGCAATGAGGAGAACACTCCAAGGGGCTTAGTAACCAGGCAGACGTTGAACTTGACATGATAAATGCAATATCTGTAGCAGATATTGCATTTATCATGTCAAGTTCACAAGCTATTGTGAATTGATTGAATGCTCTCGACCAATCAGATTTTTCATAGCGAGGCTGATGTATAATAACAAGAGATATTCCAATTCAGTTGATTTCCTTTCTAGGGTATTATCCGCGCCCAAATTAGAGTTACCTCCTTTCGAGCACGTTTCGTATCTCGACATAAGAATAAAACAAATAGTGTGCAATATAGTGTTTGTTTAAGGTCTCTGATGCCAAATTATTCCAGAGGTTTTGAGGAGAACACGATCGCTAATTATGAAATGTCGTGAACATATGCAAACAGTTAAAGTGCCTATCATCTCAACAAACTTTTCCATTTTATTTATTCTCCAGAATCGTCCCAAATAGATTGCGTTGTTTTTAGAACCTTTTTTTATTGAAAAAGGAACTTCTTATTCGCTTTGAAAGACGACCAAAGTGGTCATTGTTTGATTCATGAACGAGCAATGAAGGGGAATGGGTTCGATAATGGGTTGACGTTAACTTCAAAAAACTATGACAATGCAAAGCAGTCTATGATGTCACCCGGTATTAACCTCATTCCTCTTTCCTGCGCGGTCGTAGATCAAATTACAACTAGTTTTTCCACTTTTAGGACTCTCTAAGCCAACGACTTTGAAGGAGAGAGTTTAGAAACCCAAAGAATTAGTGTTAGACAAGTGCAGAAAATAGTCGGGAGGAAAGAATTTTTTGAAGTGATAGACACTAAAATATCTATCATCCAAGCCTCTAAAATAAGAAGATCTACAGTTTTATACTCGCTCTTATTCCGAGTTTCCGTTTGTTCGAAACAGCATTCCGGCAGTGGAATTTCACCTGTAGTTTCCCGCTTTCGTACGTGATAGAAAATCGTGTCACAGAGATATGATACATAACAAATGTGTAATGCGCTAGAGCTCCCGGATTTAGCCTAGTAAATGAGCAAAAGACTTCAAAAAAGTGTACCAAAGTGCTTTAGGGCACTCAAACCTCTCCAGCTGTTATTAGCCTGTCTTCAAAAATCCTCCAACCTAGACGTATTGCGCCGCAAGAGATATCACTTCTCTGTCAATGTCAAAAGGCGACATCAGATGAAGATTGCTCGATGAAGCAAACGAAAGAATTTTATTCGAGACGGAAAGTCATATTCCTCAAATGGATTTTTTTCTGATAAAAATTTTCCTAATAGCTTCTTCCAAACAGCGTGTAGAATTTAGGGGGTTGTCCGCAGCCAGGGTACACGCATTTGGTGTCTGCGGTTATCTCCATAGGCTGATCAAACGGGATACATAAGCTCTTGGCACCCATGGAGGGGGCGCCAGGCTCTAGGTCTTGATCTCTGTAAATAAATTAATTAATCGAAAATAAATAAAAGAAGGATGGAGGGAAGGGAAGAGGGAAACAACGAGGGAAGGAGGGAAAGAAGGAGGGAGGGAAGGAAGGAGGGAAGGAAGGAGGGAAGGAGAGAGGGAAGGAAGGAGGGAAGGAGAGAAGGAGGGAAGGAAGGAGGGAAGGAAGGAGGGAAGGAGGGAAGGAAGGAGGGAAGGAGGGAAGGAAGGAAGGAAGGAGGGAAGGAGGAAAGGAGGGAAGGAAGGAGGGAAGGAAGGAGGGAAGGAGGGAAGGAGGGAAGGAAGGAGGGAAGGAGAGAAGGAGGGAAGGAGGGAAGGAAGGAGGGAAGGAGAGAAGGAGGGAAGGAAGGAGAGAAGGAGGGAAGGAAGGAGGGAAGGAAGGAGGGAAGGAGAGAAGGAGGGAGGGAGGGAACGAAGGAGGGAAGGAGAGAAGGAGGGAAGGAAGGAGGGAAGGAAGGAGGGAATGAGGGAAAGAAGGAGGGAAGGAAAGATAGGTAGGAAGGAAGGAAGGAATAGCCCACTTTCGAACAATTCAGTCCCAAAAAAAGGCATCATTTCGAGGCTCTGGAGAATAAACTCATACAAATCCTTTTATTATATGATTAGCTCCGTGAGCGGGCAAAATGAACCAAATCCCGCGCTGTGATTGGCTACCCGAGCCGGCAAGATGGGGATATACTGCCCGCTCGGCACTTCTCGCTTGGTCCCGCAAGATCAAATATTCCTTTTTTGGTGTTTCATCCCATATAATAAATCCTTTATTGACCAAGCTCGCTTGGTCAAGATGGCTGGATATTTGTCTCGTTCTTTTTTGCGTGTTTACAGACCTCGACTTGGTCAATATCCAGCCATCTTGACCTCACGCTTGGTCAATAACCCATATATATTTATTCCCCAGAGCCTCGAGATGATGCCTTTTGTTTAGGACTAAATTTTAATATATCGAAAGTGGGCTCATTCAATTCTACGCAGTCCCCTGGCCGTTAAAAACATCACGTGAATGTTCGTTTAAATACCTTGCACTGTCCTTCTTTATCTTGCCCTCGCAATCACCTTCACCACAGAAAGGAGCTTGGATGATCTAAGGGTCACAACACAACATCCTTTACTTTTCAGAGCAAAGAATCCTTTAAAGCAAGAGAAAATGAGGGGACAGAGAGGGAGGCTCCTGGTCCAGCCCTTGGGATATGTCATGTCCACGAAAGTTATTTTTAGACGAGCGGAAGTCTTTTCACTAGCGGAAGTCTGTCTTCCGAGGCGTCCGCATGCAGGCCAACCTCGATCTGATGTTTGAATGGATATGAATATTCGTCACCCTTTCACGTGCGCCGCCATTTTCTCTTTTTACTAAGAACCTGAGAGCGAGGTAAGACTGTGTGCGGACGTCTCGGAAGACAGACTTCCGCTCGTCTGAAAATAACTTTCGTGTACATGACATATCCTGGCTAATGCCCTGAGCCTCCCTCTCTGTCCCCTCATTTTCTCTTGTTTAAAGTCAATTTAAAATAAGGCACGAAGTGCTTTGGTAGGTCAACTTCCGATGGTGAAAGGCATTCGCAACCGTGACACCTGAGATCACGTGCCCGACTCTTCTTAAAAGCGACGAGGTTCTTTCACCGCGTGCAGCATTTTTTCAAAGAACGTCGTGAGAGGAAGCCTATACGTCCTCCCATCTCTTTCCCAAAAGAGATGACTCTTTTCGTCAAATTTTGGCCCGTCAAGCTACGATTTCTGAGCTAACTTTTTCAGTCAATCAATTAATTGAGGTATAAGCCCTTTGGAAAAAAAAAGTTTTTTCTTTTTATTTTGGGTTTTGAGAAAGATGGAACTTTCCTTTGTTTGAAGGGCAACCGAAGAGGCGCTACACTTACTACTAGAGACAATAACAAATAGCTGCCCTCTAATGCGGTCGCTTGCTTGCAGATTCCTACGGTTTGTATTGCAGGCTGTAATAGCCCAAAATTCAGCCTTCTGGCGAAACACATCACTCCAAGCCCCTGGTGGGAAAAAAATTCGAAACGAATCGTTCTTTTTATTGTCCACAGCCCCCAAATCATGTTTATTTTTCTTAAATTGAATTTCAAAAGATCGAAAAATTGGTCTACTGGTCGGTTTTGAATCCTCAGGTTGGACTGGGACCAGTATGAAAAGCCGGCTTACAAGGTAGCACCTTTTCAGATAGAAATCGCTTTGCCCGCCTTTTGCCTGAAAATTGGCCACTTTCTATTTTGCTAACTTTTGAAATGATTGACGCCGCTCATTGAATTTATTTCGAGATCCTCTTGCTGAGCTGAAATAGTATGGCCCTTATTTTTCGTTAGGTTAAATGGAGAAGGATTAATTATCACACTACGAACCTTATTGTCATCAAGCATGGAGTTAAATTCTCGCCAAGTGTGCGCCACAGTCAAATTTCCATTTAATTCTTCCTTGGCTCTGTTGGCAAAAGGTCAAAGTTAAATTTACTGAATCTCTGTTTTTTGAAAAAAAGTTTCAAATACTTCAAAGTCGGTCTCCAACTGACAGCCGTCAATCAAATACCAGAGTTGTTACTTCACTTTAGCCAATCACAACAAGCTTAGACAACTAAATGGTCCAATCATAACACGAAGAAAATACGTGCAGCCGGCGCTAAATGCGGGAAAACGCGTGCGAGCCAATCACAATAGAGTTTGCCTTCACTTTGGCTGAGATTCAGGTGCGAGATATTAAAAAGCCAAATGCCGTAAGAAGTAGTGCAGAAGCGAAGAAACAACGATCGACTATGGGCATTCACTTGAAAACCGCTCTCCCTTACCGAAATGTTGCTTTAGAGAACATTTTGACTATCAGGAAACGGATAGAACAGATTTGATGAGTGTAATGTTTTACAGAGTGTAAATAATAGCACAGTTGTCGATGCAATCTCTTTTAGTCTCAGAGTCCAACTGCCGGGTTATTCTTTTGACAAACAAACTCTGCATTGCTTCTTTCTCAAAAAATAGGTTGTCCACATTCTTTGTATATATTTTTTGGCCATGGGTGCAGGGCTGGCGTAGCAGGCAGAGGACTCGAATAAAATTATGTCAATGTTATCAGTAAAGGAACCTGGCGAAAAAGCGCGAAATTGCGTGACAAAAGGGGTTAAATGAAGTAACCTGGCGTGACAACAGAACGAACTCTAGACAAGTCAACTTACTTGTTATACATGTCGTGATGGATCCGCTCCAAAGTTTCTTTAATGTTATCTTCTATCCCATCTTGCTTGATGGACGTCTAAACGAATGCGGAATGAAACTTTAACGAAACAAAATTCTTAACGTTGACCAGCAAAGCTTTACATGATGCTCGTGCAGACCGACTAGTTGTTCTTTTTTAACCAATAATATTCTTCTTCGTGTTCATTCCAGAGATGACGTCACAAACTGCTACGCGACAAAAAAATTCTTTAAAAACAGGAAGGCAAATTTGTTTATGATATTATTTGTACTTATGTCAAGAAATGCACCTAGTTTGAGGCAGGCCCATATTTGACATCCAAAACGAAGAGTCCCTTTAAGTTGCCCCTTTTTTTTTCAGATTTTGAAAGTGTGTTAGCTTAACACCTGACTGGCAAAATTTGGAGCTTTGATTCTTATACAAAGGCCTTTTACTTTGAGCGTAAGTTTTGGATTTCACGGTCCGCCATTACTCACGCTCAAAACTGACCCGATTTGACCTAAGAGGGTTGGATCCAGGGAAAGGTGACGTCAAAAGCTCACTAGCTTAAAATTTCAGCGTGTGAATGCAGCTTATTATATATGCAAAACACGAGCTTAAAAGGCTGAAGGCCCAAAACTCCCGTGCTGCATATTAATTCTGCGGTGTACACATGCATTGCATTCTCAAACTAGTAAGCCTTTACCGTCATTTTCTCCTCAATCCAGCTCTCTCAAGATCTTAAAGTTAGTGTCTTTTTGAAATCAAGGCTTCAACCCTTGGTCGCTTAGTGTATAGAATAGTTAACATAGTTTTGAAACCCCAAAGTAAAATAAGCATTGCAGGGGCGCTTTAAAGTCTAAGGTTTTGTTACTTATTTCCAACAAAGAGGTAAGGGTAAAGGTCAGCAGTATTTTTAGCTTTGAGTAAATGCAGCAGTTAAGCTTTACCTAAAGAGCCGCATTTGGGAGGTACTTTGTGACGTTAATTCGCCCTTGTCACACGGCGGCCATATTGTCCCAGGACACCAAAAATGCTTTGTCATTACCACACCAAGCCTCGGAGTGGAAACCATGGAGGTGACGCTTAGAGTGGTAAAACAAAGCTTTTTTGGTCTCTCGGAACAATATGGCCGCCGTGTGACAAGGGCGAATTATCTGTATTGCGAGACACGAGGGAGCAAGGGGACACTTCGTGACGCTTACTGCAATCCTCCTTCATCTAATCAGGCCCATTTCTGGGTATATCGATCATTTAATCTCAAGAACAGTTCAAATGCCTCTCTGAGGGAACAAAAGAAAGAAAATCGGAAAAGAGAAAACACTCTCATCCAAACCTTTTCTCCGTTATCTCTTCTCACGACAACGGCTTGATCTGCCTTCACGTCTCGAGGCCCGACCTCGATGCGCAGGGGAACGCCCTGGGAAATAAACGACAAACCGAGAGTCAGCAAGGGCCAATGACCAGCTGCGTAAAACCACGATATCTTTGTGACAGGGAGCTTTCATGGTCCGAATTTTTTTCTCGCGAAACCAGACCTTTCTAGCTAATCGTGAGACTGAAACTCTTTCACTTCCAAGATCTTAATGGCAATTCTCCTTACTGACTCCCATACATTACTTTTTATATCAGTTATGGGAATTTGAAGATGTATCCAGACACAAACACCCAGGTCATTATTTTGATTAATTTTGTTATTCTCCCTACCATCATCTTAACAATGCATTGAGCTTGTGAGGAGAAAATTTACGTCAATCACTCTTGGGAGTCAAAGGGTTTTATAGAATTCATTATCACCCACGAGATTAAATAGTTCTCCGTGTGATCCGTAAGTTATTTTAAAAACATTTAACTGACTAAAAATAGCCGTGACGTAAGCCTAGTACGACGGTTGTAAAGCTGAAGACACACGATTCACCATTGGTCAACACTATTTTGTTCACTTATGTCCAGGTTTTCACGTGGTTCCAACGAAATTCGAACCCATAACTACTGCGATCACGGTGCAATACTCTACCGTCTGAGCTATGAAGCCAATCAGTTTGGAGCAGTTCATGTGTTTCCGTGAAAGGACTTGATGAAATAAATGTATAGAGTGATTTCACGTCACGTAACGGCGGCTATGTTTGTGTCCCCAACTAATCCTCCGGGAATTGAACTCTTTTATCATGCAAATCTTTTCTTGTTTTTTGGTGCAAAGACAAGGTTACTGATCACGTGAGTGAAAACACTCCATATATTTTAAGTGCGGGTTATGGGCGCAAGGGCGAACTGAACGGCCCTTATCACTCTTTCTCCAGTGACAAGAAAACGATTGACAGACGCCGTTCAACTACCAACAACTTGTTAAACGGAATGGAGTTTGTTTGCCTCTATTTTCGTTTAACTACGTTCAGCTTGTTTAACGGCTTCTTTTAACATGACACACGACACACACTTCTACACTTGTAGAACAAGCAAAGCAACAGTTGTTTATCAAAAATATTGAACAGTGCGTCATATGCTTCACAACCTAGTTATGAGCCCCTGTAGTCCGGGCGAATAAAGATGATTTGACAGGAACAAAAGTAAGCCTTTCTTTTCAATGGCTTACGCTGAGATATTTAACAATTACTCCAGGAAATCGAGCATGGCATGTAGAATATTGTTGATCAAGAAATATTCAACAAGCCCACAAGTCCAGACAGCAGGATAACACCCTCTGAGTCCTGCGTAGTTCTTCGTTTCCCACAAAAGCCGAATTCACTACTTTAATGTCATTAGATCAAGGTTGCGTCAGAACTCTGCAAATCGCAATTTATTGTGTTCACAGCTGATTCAAAGTTCTCAGTTACAATATCGCGCCGTGAAATGATGTCAGCCATTCGATAATTTCTATTTCTATTGGAGGACTGACGTCATTATCATACGACGAAGGTTTTTTTCCCGCTGGCAAAAGTTATGCTGGAAATCTAACCGACCATAACGAGCAAATCTTTTCCCTGCATAACTCTTTAACGCGACGGCAGTACTCTCTCGCCTTTCCCTGTCTTGTTCATGTCTCAATGTGCAGGCCTTGACTACCGGAATGTCGCTGAACTTAAACTAGAACTTTAGGCTCTCTAAAATTACAATCGCTATAAAACTGAACAAGTACTTTAGGCGCTCTAAAATTGCAACATCACAAAGTAATCGCAACGGAGCGCAAATAAGATTCTGAAAACTCCACTCACCTTCAATTCCCAGTGGTTGAACTTCCAGCCTGGCGAGTAGTTATCTCGATAATCTACTTTTGCGCGAATCCCGGCGTTTTGCAACTTTTCTTCCAAGTCTTTGCACTTGTTTAACAGTTTAGTCTTTTCGGCTTCAGCTAACGATACAGTTAAGCCACAAGGGATGATCACCGCCTGTGAGCGAGACAAGAAAGGGAAAAAAATAAATTTGAACAAACCCTGGGTTATGCAGACAAAAACGCATGCACGTAGTTACGAACCGAAATCAAGGAAAACGTGAAAGATACGATGACATGCACGACTACAGTTTTCAAAGGGTTTAGCTTCGCTCTGACGAGAGGCTAACGACGGTCAGTTCACAAATCTTTCCACATGTAGCGTCTGTTTGCACACCCTGTTGCATGTTGTTGCACGAAGTTTGAAACTGGTCAGACTTTTGAGCCAACACCTTGCACCTGCGCGACCAAATTAAAAAAGCCCTTAGCTAGTGGCAATCTCTCAGTTATCTTGTGTAACGTTTCTAGTTAGGATGCCCTTAAAATCTCTGTAGGGACTTAAAGATCTGCGACGGCAAGGTCGACGAAAGCGTCACATAAAAATATAAGATTGCATTATCGTTAAGTCTTTTGCGATGATTCCATCTCGTTCACGAGGTACGATGTGGGCGAACTGTCCTAAAAATAAATTGAAAGGTTTACACCTGTATCCTCGTGTTGTCGTCAAAACGTTAAATTTCGTGATTTCATGTCGTTGTTATGCAGAGTACGGCAAAAAATGTGCTAAAATGCGTGCGCACATGCAGCACGATTATTTTTTTCTCTTTTAACCAATCATGATACTGTTTTGTGGCGTTGTTGTTGTTATAGTAGCCGCCGTAAGATATCGAGGATACCTAAACTTCGAGCCAGGATCCGAGCCAGGATTCCAGCCAGGATTCGAGGTAAGATGAGCTTTCTCCGCTATTTATTCTCGAATCTCTCGGTTAGGTTAGGTCTCGAATCGGTTGGTTAGGTCTATTTAGGTTGGTTCTAGTCTAGTTAGGTCTAGTTAGGGTTAGGGTAGGTCTCGGTTAGGTTAGGTTAGGTCTCGGTTAGGTCTCGAATCCTGGCTCGGATCCTAGCTCGAATCCTGGCTCGGATCCTGGCTCGGATCCTAGCTCGGATCCTGGCTCGAATCCTGGCTCGGATCCTGGCTTTATTCTTAGTTTATCTCAGCCGCCGTCGTTTCTTGAAAGGGAGCCGGTTTAAAGGTCATGTTACACGAGCCGATTTTTAATGCATGTTACACGAGACAGCTTTTAACGCAACTTTGTTGCGGCAACGGTATGTTACACGAGACGATTTTTAACGCAACATTGCTCGCAACACTTGAACCCAGGCTCCTGCTCGACAAATATGGCGGACAATGAGTTAAAAAGACGGCGGCTGAAAACCATTCAGGTTCTGTTGTTAGTGGACGATTTGGAAGATGAAAAAGGAAGAAACCGGGAACGAATTATTTGGACGAGAAGTTGGATTAGACGGAGGGAGGAAAGAGGGGTATATATATCATCAGTTAATAAGAGAGTTAGCTCTTGACGATGTTGCGTTAAAAGTCAACGGCGGGGGTGTAACACGCACCAACACCAACACCAACAAAATTCGGGCAACAATGTTGCAGGTTTTTGAATCGCTTTGAAACCTGCAACATGTTGCCGCAACAAATCATTCTATATTTTTACTCTGAAACTGCTCGTACTACAATCCTGGTCAAACCTGTTGGGACGTCAATTCCCACTTTTCCCCCTCCCCCCATTACAATGTTGATTTTTCACGGTATCCGAAATCAAGATTAGTTCATCGATCGCTCGAATGTTTCAACATTGTCTGGGGGAATGGGGGTGAAAAAGGCAGCGAAAGAAGAACACGCGTTGCTCATATGGAAGCATGTACAGTACAATTCTCTACTTTTCGGCCAAATTTGTGCTCTAAAGTCTTTTGACCCAGATTGTAGTTTGTTTTTAGGATACTTCGCCCACATTGTACTACGTGAACGTGATGGAAAAGACTCTCGATAGGGTAAAGTTACATTTTGAGGCAAGGTTTTCGTCTAGGTCGACGTCGTAGATGTTAACGTCCCATTTATCCACGTCCGCGTGGATTTCATCACTTGCACAAAAGTACAAACTAGACACTACGGAGACCCTAGTTTTAGATCTGAATAGAAATGATTACCTGGATAGAAGCCACTCGAGGTGGAAGAACCAGTCCTTGGTTGTCTCCATGTACCATTGTCATGACTCCTACAGTCCGCGTTGTGAGTCCCCAAGAATTTTGATAAACGTATCTTTTTTCCTGCAAATTCAGATCACAACGGCTGTCACGACACCGCGACACGGTGTCACGACACGGCTGTCACAGATCACCGCCCAAGTGAGAGCGCCAAGGCCTGTTCGTAAGATTTACGACACCAAATGCAATGCAGGGCAGAAATTCTCAGTTAGAAAACAAGAATGGAAAACACAATTTTCTAAGTCCACCGCTAGCTTAGTGGCCAAACAAAAGGCTTCCAGTTTGATTTAATTTGACATCACTTGTGCGGTAAGTTGTACGTGAACTCTCAAGGAATACGAAAAAAAAATTTTTGGGAATACGTTGACTTCACGTTACTGCGATAAAATGTTGACTTTTCGATCTCCTCTTCTAAAAAAAAAAATGACAAGGACTGTTCTTTAGCTTACCTGTTTCGTTGGGTCTGGATCTTCGAAGACAATTTCAAACATCTTGGAGAAATTCTGTCCCAAGTGATGTGAAGTTGCACCCTGTCAAAAAAGGTCATGATTCGAACTGGTTACAAAGGAATATTGGTGCAAACATACTTCAATTGCTTAAACGTGCTTCGAAATGGAAGAATCACACCAGTTAATGAGAGTACTACTACTTTCCCTTCTTTCGTTCGGTTCGTGATAGAAAATCGTGTAACGCGGAGATAGAAGGGGGTAGTTTCTAAAGAAGCTGTGGTGCTGCGTCGGTGGGGAAGTAGTACACAAAAGTTTGGTTTTATCAACGGAGTTGACAAGGTAAATTGGCCACCGTACAGAGATTCTAAAAGCTGACGCGTTTCGAGGGTTAGCCCTTCGTCAGAGCGAATAGATGCATGTACAACTTAATGCGTGTACTAAGGCATAAAATAAAATTGACGTTTTGAATGGTAGAAATACAAATAACTTAAAAATAACTTTAACGTTTATCTAACCCGAACGTGTGGGTGAAAGTTTTTCTCTTTCTAGTTTCGCACTCGAGACAAAGAAAATATGGCTTTCTAAGCCCCGTAAAGCCACGCCTAATTCATTGAAGCAATGTGAGAAAGTTTGTTGGATTACAATTTTTACGCTTAACAATTTGCTCAAAAATTTCGAGACAGTTTATCAACCATTGAGAAGGAACACCAAAACCTATCGCGAACTTGCACGAGCGATTTTCCCGCCCTTTGAGCAAGTTACGCGGAATTGCAACAAATTTGGATTGCTTCATTGCGTTCTTTGCACCTGCTGTGATTGGTCGAAGTAATTACTTAGGTATTTGTTTTACGACACTCAGTTGAAAACCACTCTATACAAACTTACATTTTACCATTTGGCTGCAACTGCGCAAACACCCTAGCGAAACGGACGGTGACCAAATGCTAATCTGGTGAGATCTCATTTGTAACTCAACGATCTTTCGTGATTTCTCCAATTCAGTATTAAATTCAAAACCTGATTCGACGAAGAAATAGCTGCTGCTTTTAAATGAAAACTTCCATGTAAAGCAAACCTGAATGCCACGTCCGCTTGCTGCAATGTAAGCTTCCACAGTCGTGGTAAAGTCTCCCCCGGCAAACTTCTCTTTTTCGGTTTTTCGTCCTTTGATCACAGGAATAGCTAGAAGATCGGTGTAAACTTGTCGATAAAGATCTAAGATGGTGTAAACCTGTGAAAGAAAAAAAAGGAAAGATTAACTAACCGTAAGGCTGCCAGTAACAAGAATCAGTTGAGAGCTTAGGTATCCAGAAAATTTGACCCCCGAGGAACACTAGCCCTCCGACTTTTCGAACCCTATCTTGGTATGACTCAGGCTTGAAAGCAATGATTTTCGGTAAAGTAAAAGTGTTCTTGTTGAGGCCTAAGTGATAATTTTCGGTATGTAAGCTTACCTCTTCAACTGCTTCGTCATATGAGGCAAAAGCTGAATGTCCTTCTTGCCAAAGAAACTCTCGCGTCCTCAAGAATGGCTGAGGGTGTTTAAACTCCCATCTCTAGTTCAAACATCAAAAGAAATCAATTAGCTCTTCTTGCCGGGAATTCAATTTGCTGCATAATACTGCATGGGGAAAATGACACTGGCCGTATTGTTTTATACTAGAGGACATCTAAGACGTCTAGAAGCATTAAACGTCTAGCCTTACGTGCAACTAATATAAATACGGGACGCACTTAACTTCGACGGGTAGAAATCAAATTCATGATTTCCTTCAAAATACACTGGGATTTGATCACCAAAGAGACTGTGTGCCCTTCATTATTAAGTGCGTCCCAGTTTAGTGCGCCTCGTCTTTATACTAGACGGCTTGAAACTTTTAATTCGTCTGACGTTTATGCGTCCACTTTATTTCCCGTATTTATACTAGTCGTCTAAGACGTCTTCGACGCCTAGATCTTAGACGTGCTCTAGTATAAATACGGCCATTACAATGATAAAAATAAAGGTAACTAGGTGAAATGGATACGAACTGCTAATTTGGATTTTAAAAATCTGTTCCATTCATTTTCGCCTTGATGAAAAAAAAAAAGAGATTTTTGAAAAAAGATTAACTGAACATTGACTGAAGTAGCCACAATATTGAAATAAATGCAATATATGTACAGTTACAAAAAAGCATGTTTCTTGACGTACCACGACATTATTCCATTGATTAAGCTTAAGCGGAAGATCTCTGTGTGACTTGATCCACTTTGCGTACGATGGGTACATAACTAGCAACCAAAAAAATAAAAAAGATCACAAAACGCTTTTTCCAAAATGGTCGCCATTTTACTATTCTATTGTTTCCTTGCAAATTGGCCCTTTTGGCCTCGCTTTCAAACGCAAAATTGAAAAGAATATTCAACCTTGAACGAGGCCAAAAAGGCCAATTTACAATCAAACAAAAGAAAACTAAAATGGTGGCCATTTTGGAATAAGGTGTATACCAGAGAGGCAAAATCTGTGTGGAACAAGCTCGAAGTGGGATTCCACACAGAAAAAAATAATCAAGACCTTTAAAAAAAGAAACATTCGGTCAAACTTGCCCAAATCGTATGGATCACTACAACATATTACAGTAATATGAGAGTCCACACACACCTGTCTCGCTTGTCGGTCTGATTGCGATTGGTTCTGCTAACTCGGACTGGCCAGATTTGGTCACCCAAGCAACCTACACAGAATATCATATGATTACAAAACTTACTAAAGATGCTGACAAAAAAATAAACTCTCACAAGAATTTCGCAAGGACCTTTCATGCAGAAGAACAAGGCGAACAAGATACAAAGGAGCAAGAACAGGAAGAAAAACGATGAGAACTTTGGTTCTAGTTAGCCACGTCACAAAGGAAGAAAAAGTTACATGTCATTAAAATAATTTTAGCTCAAGAATTTTAACAACAAAAATTACATTCATCATACTTTTTTACAACGATAACACCATTTCCTCCTTTTTTCCAGAATCAATAAAAATCTACAAATTTTAAGGAGTGCCAAATGGTTTCAACAAATTATCAACATTTGAACTGCAGCCATGGTCGCTAAAGTAGATACAAATTTAACAGTCCCATCATTGCACACATAATTATATCTAGCAGTCTTGACAGAGGGCAGCAAATTTGAGGCTTCAATTCCATTCAACATTCACAATGAAAATGTTATGTGGATGTTACGTAATGTTTAAAAAACGAGCAGTAGTTTTTTATCGGGGTTTAAAAACACGAGGGGTAGACCCGATAAAACAAGTGCTGCGCGTTTTTTGAACGGCTTTAAAAACATTCCACAAAAAGCGTGTCCCTCTGGACTCAAAACAATGGTTCAAATTGTGAGAGGTGAATATTAACATACAAGAAAAACTAGCTATGCCTTATTAGTATTCTTTATATAAAGAATACTAACGAGGAGTGTTTTTATCAGGATATAAAGCTCATACACGTGACGTTTTATCGGTGTTTTGATAGGCTGTTGGGATCATGAATTATTAATGCATTTTTTAAAATAAGTACATAATAAACTTTCAGAGCAATCAAGACAGGACGAGGAGAGAGAACACAACCCTGTGCCCCAGGATATATTTTTTTCA
Source organism: Montipora capricornis (assembly GCF_036669925.1). Classification (NCBI taxonomy): domain Eukaryota; kingdom Metazoa; phylum Cnidaria; class Anthozoa; order Scleractinia; family Acroporidae; genus Montipora; species Montipora capricornis. Next base: position 9,349,379 of record NC_090887.1, on the reverse strand, counting down.
ATCTATTTTAAGCTATAGGCTATGCTGTGAAAGATGTTTTGGTCTTGTACCCATGGTCGCACAGCCAATAAAAACCAATCAGGTGTCATCCTAAAAATAAAACAGCACCTCGTGACCACAGGCTAATCATGGGAAGAGACCCATGTATGGTTGATGCGTTCTCTCCCCTAATGCTCTCTTGATACAACTAAATACACCTACTTCTGGAGCAAAATCTGCAATGTGTGTTTTTTCCTTTTCAAGTGCTGACTGCGATACAAACATTGGAAAGTAAACATTCTCCACACCAAGTTTTTTTATTTCTCCATCAAAAAAAGCTGTTGAAAGAACAAAGCCACTAATTTAACTCAAAACAATAATTAAAACAGCACTGCAAATTAATAAATTACTATTTAATTACCAATGTGACTTTGAGAAACACCTTTTGCAGAGCACTGATGAATTAACTATCACTGATTATTTATTTCATCAATAGTTCATGAAGGAAAAATAGTCTGAAGTAAAGAGTGTTCTATTAATCATCGTCTGTACAGTGTATATCTAATATTAAATTTTACAAAAATAATAATAATAATAATAATAATAATAATAATAATAATAATAAAGTGATAAAATTCATTTTGGAACACTGTAAAAAGCTTGTCTCCTTGGAACTTCAAGAATTATGTGATACATCCTAGACATCTAAGGCTACGGGATGTAGCTCTATGCTTAAGGAAAATCCCCATTCGAAAGAACACCTAATAGACTGTGCTAATTGTCAATAATAATAATAATAATAATAATAATAATAATAATAATAATAATAATGGAGTTAATTGATAATGGAGTTACGATGACTTCGAAACGTTGTGAAAATAAAAATCTAGTCAGATTCATTTGTTTTTCTTTGTTAATAATAATAATAATAATAATTGTCACGCTAATTGCTGTTGCAAGTACAGAAACGATGCAGCTCACCAAGGTCTAACCGAAAGCATACTACATGGCACCTCTTGGCTGCTGTCATAAAGTCCGTGTATGACCTTGGAGCAAGGCTTACAGCCAGCTTGACTCAATTGTATGCAGGTTTTTAAAAATGTAAAACCGAAGCTCTTTTTCAAGACCAAAGCTCCAACTTAGAGCTCCTTTCATTTTCCTGTTGTAAAACGCTTGTACTACCAAAAACAACAGTGAACATGAACATGTCTGCATTGTATCACTTTCCAAGGCTTCCCCTTGAGTTTATAACTAAGATACAACATTGACGCAACTGGTGCATTGACTTCTTATCGAAAGAACCTCAATTAAAACTAAAAAATAATTCTTAAACTAAGAAAGCACAAATTTTTATAGGAAATAAATGAATTTTAGAATCAATTTCCGGTTTTTATGTTTTCAAATTTCCTAGGCACTGCCACTTTCAATTACTGTAACCTCAGTTGTGCAGTTACAATAAGCTTCAATTACTTGGAGTAAAGAAACTTTCCCTTATATGGCATATTTATGAAGATTTTGTAAGCTTGTGAGCCTTACTGTAAAAAGCCACATCTTTTTGGGTAAATGAAATACTGTGTCACAGGATGCAAGGAGGATGTATTGCATTTTTTAATTAATCAAAGATTACCTTGTATACGCTCCCATATAGCAAAGGACCATGGCCTTAAAATATAACATCCGCTCACATCATAATACTCAATCATTTCAGCTTTCGTAATGACCTGAAATGTGCACCAAAAAAGAGGACAGAATTATCAGAAGTATCGGAATACATGTAGGATAGGAAGGCAATTTGTGAAACTGACAGTCGCTTTTCACAGATACAGTTCCGTTGTATGTCTACAAATTATGCAAGTAATTAAATGCATGTGGATTTCAATAAGCGTCATGAAGTGTCCCCTTGCTTTTTTCCCCAAACTTCAACATCACTTTTGTCTTGGAATACAAACAATTAACGTCACAAAGTGTCCACTAAATGCTACTCCTCTTAGAGTAAGGACAAACTGCTGCATTTGCACCCTGACCTAAAAAAACGCTAACCTTTACCTTTATGTTATGGTTGCAAATAGGCAGCAAAGGCTGAGACTTAAGGCACTGTTACATTGTGAAATGTTTCGTGCAACTTGTCTCGTAATGTTTTGGCGACATTGGGGCGAGATAAGTTGCACGAAAAGCAGAACTTAATTCTACTTTTGGCAACGGCTCTTGCAACTTGTTTCAACTTGCCATTGCAGGGTAAGTTACACTGTAAAAAGTTTCATGCAACTTGTTCCGCCACAATGTCACCAAAACATTGCGAGACAAGTTGCATGAAACATTTCACAGTGTAACAGCACGTTTAAGGGGACAATTCTTGTTGAATATTTGGGAGTCAGAGTGGTTTAGCAGTTGTCAACTGCACCTTCCACGACCCAGGTTCAACCTTGGCCTCAGGTTGTATGTGCGATGAGTTTCAGTCGACCTCAATCTGACACTTGAGGGTTCTCCTCTAGGTACTCCAGTTTTCCTCCCTCATCAAAATCAACTCTCAGTCAATTACATACGGTTGCGGGCGGATACCCTTAATAGGGATAACCTCTGGCATCCTTCCCTTTCATTGAATTAAATTAATAAAGTTGTAATTATTATTATTGGTATTATTATCATTATCATTATCAATATCATTATCATTATCATTATCATTACTATTAATATTATTATTATTATAAATGAGCTTGCATCTAATTTCTTACATTTCTGGACATAAGTGGCTTTTCAAGGTAAAATAACAAATAATATGATTCTAATAACAATCATCATAATGCTTATTATTATAATAAATATTGTTACATATAGCACACCTGTGAAAACCAGTCACTTAGATTTTCTTCCTTTTTCACTTCCAGACCTAACCTGTAGAGAACCATCAGTGACAATGGGCACTTGTTCAAAAAGTACACAAAAGGACAATTTGGCCAAAACTTAATATTCACGGCACTTTTCATAAATATGAAGACTCTAAAGTTAACATTTGACCAAAATATTTTGCTTTTTGATCGTGCTAATCATGTTTGCTATGAAAGTTATATTAATTAAGAGATTGGGTAGTTTCTTTTTGGGGTTCCTTGACTGCACTGTCTTGAAGTGTATTTGACAGTTAATCTGGGTGCCATTGGATAAGAGACGGTAAAAGCCAACAGGACACGATAGCACCAAGTTGGCTATGACAAATCTCATACACACGTGTCCAACAAGCATGCATGAAACAATAAAATACTACTGTTTTATCAAATTTTATCGTACTCCGAATTGTTTCAGTTTTAAAAAACGAAAGGAAGTTGTTTCGCTTTAAGAAAAACAACTAATGCAATCAGTTTCCTATATACAAGCTGATAACCGAGATTGTGTGGGCCAATCAGAATGCTTGAAGTGTACCGGTAAATGAGACCTGTAAATGGAAACTACATGATATTGTTTAATTCACATACACAACCTTTAGCAATTTGTATGATTGTGTGGTCAGTTTAAATAAAGCTGAACTAGGCAGACCTTGTAACCTTCTTTCCACTGCTGTCCACATCATAATGTTCTACTTTTGCAGCTGCAGCTACTTTGTCCTGCTTTTTTGATGGTTTGGAGTCTTGCTTTTCATTTTTATTCCCTGCATCCTTCTTTTTCTCTTTCTTTCCTTTGCTGCCAGAGGCTGCAAAATCCTCTCCAGTCAGGTTTTTGTAATCTGCCTTCAACTTCAGAAGTTCAGCCACTGCAGCATCAACTTCTTCCTAAAATGTAAACAGATCATGAAAGAGCAACAAAAAGTACTTCTCTCGCTTTAAAATAAGGGGGTGGGGGGGGGGGGGCTCTCCCACTAAACAATCTTGCATTGCTGGATTCTCGGATTGTGGATTGACATAAGGTTGTGAACTTAAGGGGGACCCAATGAGGGGCACAAATCATTATTCCTTTGATCACATCACATACTTCAATGCAATACAGACTTTCTAACAAGTTTACATTTAGTAACTTTCAATGTGTTCCTCTTGTTTAGTTTGGAAAGGTGAAAATAAATGAAAACACTAAGATGGAGAACATTTTCCTTCTTTTTGCTAAAACGAAAACCGGTCAATAATTTTTGAAAATGCTTCAGTTAAGTTGGGACCTCAAGGCCTCTTTTTCAGACTGATTTTAAAAGTCCCAGAGTGATCAAAATGAAATTATTGTCCTTACGGTTTCCTCCCAAATCTCAGCCACCACATTTTCTTAAGACACGGTAAGAGATTGGATTCCATACCTTAGCAGCTCCACTTGATTTCAGATTCCGCACCTTGTTGCCCTGTGCAGTAACTTCACCTTTTAATCTCTCCACTTCTTCAGGTGCTGCCACAGGCTTGACAACCGCTGTTCCATTCATTTCCGGCTGAATAATGTTTTTATTTGCTTTCTCTTTCTTCTTACTTTCGGTCTTTTTGTGGCCACTAGATTCCTGATTCTAATACAAAGGACAAAAGAAGTGAATTATTTCCAATGGGAGTTAACCAAACACTGCTCACTCTACAGTGCCTCAATGAAGAAATGTGTTTTGGTATGAAACAAAGAAAAGATCTGAAGCTATTATCTCTTGTATCAAGGAGAAAGTACTCTGACCTAATTTTTCTCTTTAAATGTAGACAAGGTTTATGTGAAATAGACCTTTCCAACTATATAGAGCCTGCTGACAATGCATCCTATAAGCTTAGAAACACTGAATTTTGCTGCAAAATGAAGTCTGCTCGAACAAACGTACTAAAATTTTCATATTTTCACCGTATAGTTGAGCTTTGGAATGATTTACCATTAAATTTAAGGAAATCTGACTCTATAAATAGTTTTAAGCATGACCTTAAATCGACCTTGTTCCATTCCGATCAATTTCTATAGCCATCTTTTTTTTTATATTTGTATTTAGATTTACATTTATGTTTTAGGGATTAGACTCCTGTTTAGAGGCTCTCCTAGTTTTTGTATTAATGTACTTGAACTGAAACTATTAAAGTAAAGTATGAAAAGTTGAAGAGCACTGCATGACTGGTTTTCAAAATGTAGCAGACAAAATTTCCCAGGCAAAGATGAAGCTGGGGGCTTGAACTGCCAACCACGGTTTTGTTGGCATTCGAAACTGTTATTCAAGGCATGGTACAGTCTCAGCTTTTCAACATAGGCGTAGGCTTGAGCCCCCTCAGAGTGTCTGTATGGAGGCTGGGACAGCTTAACTTAAAGTATCTAATGACCATCTACCATCTACACAAGATTTAACTGGCTGGTGTGGCATGTGGATAAATGTAAGATTGGTTTCCAGGCTTCTATGTTTGTACTTGGAGTTGGCGCAAGAAAATACAACCTCGTACCCAGGGTCTCCTCTGTCCTCACAAACTCACTGAGGACCGTAAACCCTGCAACAAAAATGTGGTCACCACAAGTTGACTTCATCACCACCCCCTCCCCCCCCCCCCCCCCCCAATCTTAAACCTGTTCCTACGCTGCTACAGTCTTACAAGAAATTTTTGGAGCTCATGTGATGTTATGATGAAGGTTGTTTGAATTTAACTTTTATTAGAGGATTCCAAACCCTAATTCAATGACAAAACAAAAGATTTTTTTTTGTCACTGTGGTTGGAACATTGGAATAAAGAGTGTTTGGAAATATTCTTGTTGATCATCCAATAATTTCGACTTAAATAAATTACTGTCAATTATGTTTAAAACAAACTTGATTGTCTGTAATATTGATAACACCAATCAACTCATGGCTTCAAAGCCAGTAAGCATCTATAACAAAGATATTCTTTCCCAACTTCCGGAAAAATTGTGTGATGAAACAAAGGATGTCTAAACAAGAGGCCCTTATGTAACAATAATTATTGTTGCGGGATTTCACGCGTTTCGAAAACTTATTACCGATATTTTAAAACCTCGTTTCTTTTCCTTGGTAGTAATGCAAGCTTATCCCGGGAAGCTTATTTCTGAATGTTGCCACTTTGAACTACAACGTAAAAAATACAAAGATGGCATTGATGGAAGCGAACATGGACTCAAACCTAGCAACCGGATATGTCCAACCACGCGATCGACTCGGCGTTAATTATCGGGGAAAAAAAACCCCGTATCGACCGACATTTTCTTTATTTCCGTGACAACGGGATCGAAAGACCCATGAAGAATTTTTCAAGCAGCGTAAAGAACACGATTAATTCATTCGCGTTCAATTAAGCGTAAATTAATAGAAGATCGATATGTCTAACCTAGGGGCTCGAACAGAAAAGAAAAATTCACGTCAGTTTTTCGCGTAGTAATACTCTTCACTTAATCAGAAATATTTAAAAATATAGCATGATGGAATTAATTTTAACAGTACCTTTATTTCCGCTAGGAAACGCTCCGATAAAGAAGAGGTTCGACACGTGGAATCAAAATTATAAACAACACTAGTGTCCAGACTGTGTGGGCCAAAACCGGAAGCTTTACGCCTGCTTGAAAACGTACCGGAAGCAAAATATACGCGATTTTCTTTCTGACAGGATAGTAGTGGCGCAAAACGAGTTTTTTCCTCTTCTTGGGTGGGATTCGACATTAAATCGATTCAACATTCATTAGTAGCAAACAAGAAAGATACAAGCTAAACAATTCATACGGGAAATCGTGAATTTTATTTTTAAAATACTACCCTAAAGCACGTTTAATTTGTCTTCTTTTTCTCGTGGTTAGGGAAAGAGTGAGCACCCGCGACAACACCGTTGTTAAGAAGAGTATCCATTCTCGTAACCAAAACCTCGGATCGGCAAAAGGCTCTGGGAAACTCTGTGTAGGAGAACATGAGACGTAGGGTTTTTCCAGCCAAAAATGGGCCCTTTGCAGGATAGTGATCACATGGTACAAATCCGCCATACTGGTACGCAAATTGCCCACTGGGAC
>NC_090887.1:9324973-9337473 GCF_036669925.1 Montipora capricornis | reverse complement strand
AAACAAAGGCAAGTCAAGCTTGACTAGTTCAGGTCTCTTTGTTTTAATGTCCCAGTGGGGGAATAATAATGAGCTTACCCTCCAGCATGGCGGATTTTGTACCATGTGATCGTTAGTTGCAAAAGGCCTATTGTGAAGCACGTGCAGCACGATTTTTTAATTCGTTTAACCAATGACATTCACGTTTTGTGGCGTTGGTGAGTTCATTTCTAAAAACTAAGCGAAGTTCATTTTTACCTTGTTGTCAAGATGAAGTTCAGCTTCTAGTGATTCTATACCCTTAGAAGGGCTCCTGCAAAGAAATTTTTAATTATTCCAAGGAAAAAACTCATGCGGTTTCCGGCGGTACAGTCCATGCAAAATTTCCACTATAAATTCAAAGCCAATAGAGACTATTCATACACCTTTTTCCAAAATGGCCTCCATTTAAATATTCCCTTGATGCCTCGTTTTTAAGCTTAAAATTCAAAAGAGTATTTTGCCTTGAACCAGGCATCAAGGTCTAATTTGAATAAAAACAAAAGAATATCTAAATGACGGCCATTTTGGAAAAAGGTGTATTGACTCCGCTTGTTCAATCGAAAGATGATTAGTATGCGCCACATAGCCGCCACTGAGTTTCTTTAAATAGAGAGTCCTTCTCATATGCTGAGTCCAATATGGCTGCCCTGACATCCTAAGCATAATGCTGTACTTAGCCTCACTTTCAAAGCCAATGAAAGTGAAAGTGCCCCCCAGCAAAGTGGTTTGGATTCGATTCCCAGACTCGGCGTCATGCGTGGGTTGAGTTTGTTTGTTCTCTGCTCTGCTCTGCCTCTTTTTTCGGGTATTCCAGATTTCCCCTCTCCTCAAAAACTTACCTATAATTTGATACGAATTGATTTGACTTGATCTAATTTCTGTACAGTGCACCAGCCCTAAATACACTTCTCACTTAAATAAAGTTTCTCTGTGGCAATTTGCCTTCCTCCTTCCAAATGAATTGAAAACGAATGAAAACGAAAAAAAAAAAAGAAGCGAAAACCAAAACTAAACTTAACTTGAGAAAAAAAAAGGTGGAAATTTTCCGCCAAATGGAATTGCAAGTAATATTGCAACAAAGGATAAGGTACCATTTTAGAGACATAGAGTGATCAAAATTTGTCGCTAAATGGAACAATCACGGGTTTTCATCCAAAGAGCGTGGTTTAGTATCACGAGAGAGAGGGTGAAGTGATGTTCCAGTTATTTCGATAGAAAACGAAAAAAGAGGATTCCGCCTAAAGATATATATTTTTGACAGATTTCCGGTCGAACGGAATGTTTTTACACCAGAGCGAACGGTTTCCCTATTATATAAAAAAGGGAGCTGTAATTGGCGTTAGACTTCCCATTTGGACACGCTTAGAAAACGCGGCTCGCCTCAGAAATGCCGTATTTGGCAAGTGTTCTAATCAAGAGCTTGACTGCGGATGACAGGAAAGGAGAACTTACTTATTGATCTTCGTGATCTTGACATTGCCCCAGTTCATTAGCGTGACCATTTCTCCTTCTGTTAGCGTGACAGCATCCGCGCCTTCGATAAACACCTTGGGCGAGTACCACACCTCTTTGCTGCCAACACTGGGATTCTGTTAAGGAGAAGTGAGCACAGTTTAACTTTGAAAATTCTGAAGCACATCCTATTCTATCGCCTTCTATCACTTCTTCTTGAGTACAGTTTAACTTTGAAAATTCTGAAGCACATCCTATTCTATCGCCTTCTAAAAGCCGGATGACATTTCAGTTTTTTCTTTCTTCCTGTAATCTACAGAATCTACATTGTACATCTGAGGCATGTATATGTATATCAAAATGTTATGCATCTGAGAACCAATCCCGAGTTCCAAATTCTTCAAAACGTACACGTTTGCCGCTACTTTAACACACTATTCCACATAGTATTTGATCAGTTTTATTCAGTGAGCAAACAACTGTGACGTAGATTCAGAAAGACTTTACATTTCAAAGTCGCAACAAATTTCCTAAAGCTACTACCTAGAAAACATTTTTAAGCTACAAAAAGTTAGCGTTTCGTTTACCAGATAGTTTGGTTTATGTGTTTTGATTCAATTGGAAAACAGAAAAAGGATTATCGGCATTTTCGCAAGTTAGGAATGAGGGAGACATGCAGAAACCTTAGGATGTAATGGACATTCTTTCACTTCTTCTTGAGCTTCTGGAATGAAAATGGGAACCATCTCGTCCTTTTGAAGAGCTGTGTACCTCGGGGCTATAGGATCAATCACCTGAGAAATAAAAAATTACATTGAGCCAAGAAAGGTCGGAAGCTTAAGGTAAATTCACAAGGAGACAAGGAGTGAGAAGATGGGAATTGAACCCACGACCGCAACACAAATTTTGAAATAGATCACCGTTGCTCTGCCGACTGAGCTACGACGCCAAACACAATCAAACCGCGATTAGTTGAGACCTTATTTTTCGGTAATTTAACACGCGCAAGTGCCTTTGTCATCCAATACGGAATATGAACGCCTTAAAATGTTGGCCTACAAAATTCTAAAGAAACCACGACGCGGTTACGGCGGCCAAAACTTCACTTCAAAACGCACGTTTGCACTGGCTGGAATATTTCACGATTTCTTCCATCTTGTTTAGGTTGTACAAAAAGGGCGACGTATCCTACAAATTGGTTGATATGAATGGCTTTGAAGTAAAGTTAGAGAATAGCGAGATTAAGCATTGTGTTTTCCTAAAAAACAAAGAAACTGGTTTGATTTAGTACAATTTCTTGCTGTTGCATCTTGTCTAGAGATATAGACTAGAGCAACCTCTTTATGGTCAAACTCTTAGGGCGCGTTCGATTGACCCTATTCCGGAATAGGAATACATGGAATATAAGTTAGAAATCCTTTGTTTTTGCGGAGATTCACATTAAAATTGTCAAACATCTGCTAAAATGCTATTTTAAACATATTTTGAGCATCCTTGCTGCTTCGAAACGCGCCAAATATACCGTTTTAATCATCACTCCACGTATTCTTATTCCGGAATAGGGTCAATCGAACGCGCCCTTAAATTTGGTCATTTCAAGGTTCTGCCAAGAAAAGCATGCCAAAGAAATGTACAAAAACGTAAAATGCACGTGCGGGGCGTGCAGTGCCATTGGTTGCAGTCACACTTGAGAGAAACACAGTGTAACACTACTGTTGACACTTGAGTAGTGTCAACTCTCTGGTCTTTAGAATCCCTAGGGGAACACTGAACAATAGAACTTGATTTTAGGACTAGTGTAAACTCCCTAATGCGATCGCAACCATTGTCTTTGCTCATGGAGGCTATTGCTTTGTTTCCTTCTCAATTTCGCCGTCGTCGGCGTGCATCTTATAAGGAGCATTTCTTGACAAGGTGAAGAAGACAAACGAATGCGACAAAAGTTATTAAATTTTCAGCATCTCATCTGCCCACACACCTTCTTGTTGAGGGCCCAAATTTTGTCCCATTCCATGTGAACATTTGCCTTCGAGGATCCCTAGAGAAGCAAATAAACAAGACGAAAACTTCAATTTCAGTTGATCTTAAGTGTCTCGAAAACTGACAACAAACAAGTGTATCAAGAATGGGTTTCTCAAACGACAAACCATTTTAATTTATTTTTCTATTCGTTTTTCCCATAGGTGCCACATTCTAAGACAAGAGTTAATAAATGAAAGCTATATAAATTTGAATTGCGAAGAGAACCAAGTTACTGCTCAAGTAACGTTAATTAATAACTGCGATGATCAGCATCTTAACACGTGCCACGTTCTATCAGCGGCAAAAAGGAAAATCTGTCACCAATAGAGCGCATGCGTTTACAGGCTTTTAGAGCTGGCTGCATAAATCCGCTCATAAAGATTCGTTCATTTGACTAACTGCGTCTACCGTTTTTTGATTGGTTCAATGTATGCTTGTGCGGTCTGTTGTGATTGGCCAAGGCAAATGGTTTGGTCTTGAATTCACGACACTCGAGTAAAACCACTTATTTATTATACCAAACTAAAAAGGCCCTGCACAAGTATCTTTCCCTACCTGCAGCACAATAAATTCCCTCAATCCTTCGACAGTCATGCCTCGCCTCAGAACTCCACGGACTGTTGGGAATCTTGGATCATCCCTGATAGATGTCAAATGAAGGATAACCAACAGTAATAATAGTAACGTCACTATCAACAAAATTGAGCATAGAAATCTAAATAATTTAAAGGGACTATGTCACGTTATTTTAGGGTTCTTAGGAACATCTTTCGCTAATCCTGATTCGTTACATCACAGAAAAGATGATTCTGAGCAAAAACGGCCTTTACCCAGGCAGTTTGCCATAAACTTGGAAAACGTAGAGCCACCACTTTTCAAGATTACCCACAGACAATCCGTTTCAATCTTGTCCATTTGTGTACATCCATGATCCTCTTTCATTTTGTTGTATTTCTTTTATGTTGTTCAACGGTTTTAACTGGTTATAATTTTGCGTGACATAGCCCCTTTGAATGAAATCAAGCATTGGTTTCTTAGGTAAGAAGATAACCAGAATACCCGGGTAAAGACCTCCCAGAGCAGAGAACCAACAAGTCAACCGACATATGACGCCCCGTTCAGAAGTCAAATCCCAACCTGAGAAGGGATACTCCTCAACACCGCACCAGCCTTTCTAGCACTGTGTTGCAACTGTCGCCTTACATACTTTCACTCATTCTATTACGAAGAAATGAATGAAATCGGTGTAGGCAGATTAGTCTCCTTTCTCATTCCGACCTCGATGAACGGTGACATTAAATCCGTAAGCGAGGTGCGATTCACAGAGAAAGTTCTCGAGTAAATTAGTGTCGGGAGGAAACCTTGACACTCAAAACAATACAACACATGTGGTAACAGGTAGCGCGGCGGATTCATTGGTGCGTAAGTGCGCGTGCGCGTTCCCACAACTGGCGTTTAAAGGGAAACTTTCGATAAAATAGACAATGTTAAGATATGGTTATTAACTGAAACAAAATCAATTGCGTAGCTTCCACTTGTCTTCGATAGTTATGAGATATAGCATCCGAACCATTAACCGGAAGGCCATAATAAATAATTACAGTGTATCTCTTGGACAGTTTTCAAATGTAATACTGAATACACACAATTTGCGACTTTCTAAAACAAACTATGTTTGTTAGCTAAATATTTTTCGCTTTTGTTTGGGGTAACGGAGGAAGGCTCATCCGTGCATTTTCCACGGAGAAATCAAGAGAAAACAAGAAACGATGATTCTCTCCCCCCCCCCCCCCAAAAAAAAAAAAATGACCCGAGGTTACAGCCTGTGACAAAATTCCTTGGAACAGTACTCGAATATACCGATCTGAAGCTTTCGCGGTTCAGTCTCCCCTCACAATGTTTTTTTGCACTCGAGTTTCTGAGCCCATTTGGCAAAACAACATTGTGGGAGGGGAAGGTATTGCAAAATGTTTTCGCTTTTGTCGACCTCGTCGTCGTTGATCTTAAGCCCCGTGCAAACGGACGCAACATTGTTGGCCAACATTGTTGGGTGATGCACAAAGTTTGAAGCCGCGCATCGGTGGCTCAGTTGGTTGAGCATCAGGCTGCCATGCGGGAGTTCGACTCCGGCTGGACCAACAATCAGGGTCTTAAAACAACTGAGGAGAAAGTGTTGCCTTTGCAATTACACCCGTAGACTTTCAAGTCTTCTCCGCTAAGGACGATAAGCCGTAGGCCCCGTATCATAAATATCGATCTTCCATGTTCCTTAGTTCCCTGTGGGACGTTAAAGAACCAAAACACTATTCGAGAAGAGTAAGGGATAAAGTTCCCGGTTGTGGCTGTCCTTTGTAAGTGCATGGGTGGGTGGGTATAGCAGGTCCACATCAGGTGAATAGCTGCCAAAAATGCAACCTGCTTAAACAAATATATAACAAATAAACAAACTGGTCAGACTTTTGAGTCCAAGAATTTCTTTTGTTCGGTGATCGCCGAAGCGTTGCGCAACAATATTGGATCCGTTTGCACAGCTCTCCCAACATTGTTGTGGCCACGCACGCGCATTGACACGCAACGTATTGACACGTTGAAAACAAAATGGCAGCTGAATTTCTCCTTCCCATAATACAGTGCACGTCCTTACATTGTTGGGAGTTGTTGAGTACATTGTACGTTCGCACGGAGCTTTAAATGAACCCGGAAATCACTTCTTGAGTACATGTAACTCCCAACATAGTATCATTGATTAAAAGTATCCCTAAGAAAATATAAAGAGCTTACCATCCCTCCACATAACCCTGGTCTACAAGATGAGTCAGCTTTCTCTTCGACATCACAGTGTTCTGAAGGGTAAGCCGACTGAATTCATAGATGTATGGCTTTCTAATACCTATGGAAATTGAAAACCCAGACCAGATTTAAGCACTGAACTAATCCGCTCGGCTTCCCTGCATCCTTGACACCACATAACAAAATTTTACAATAGTAGAAACCCTGGTCAAATCAGTATTTTGTGATAAACGAATACACGAACAAATTTCATCCTTCTCAATTTTTTCTTGACAAGAAAAAGCTGGCATGCTACATTTTTCCTTGGAAAGGGAAGCTTATTAACGAAAACTTGCTGGTGTAAACGGGGCTTTAGTGTTTCAAGGCTGTAATGTTATCCTTTAAAACACCCTGGGACAATCCGTTCAAAATCAGTCGCACCACCAGCTCCAGTCACGCAAGCAAGCTGGTTTGGCTGCCGTGTGTGACGAAAGCAGGGATGTCACACTTAGTGACAGAACTGCTGACAATCAACTTCAAGGGTTTTTTTCAAAATCTCTTCATATTAACTTTGCATCAAAAGCAAAGATATCTAAGAAAAGAATAAGTTACTAGATCCTGTAACATTGAAGACATTATTTTAGACTTGAAAAAGTCAGGATGAAGAATAGACCATTTTTGAAACATCAAATATTCAGCTTGATGGTGAGGCAGTGATGACAAAAACAATAGAAAAATGTTGGAATGAATGTGAAAAATATTTACATAATATCATCCACTTTCCTTTGTCTTTGTCCTCACTGCCTCACTATCAAACTGAATTTTAATATATCAAAAAAAGGCTATTCTTAGGGAACACCAGCTTTCGAATCCATCATGGAATCTTTCATGATAAAGAAATGGCAGAACAAACAGTGAGTCTGACCCTTAGCGCTTGCTACAATAGCTTAGATTCTTTAGGTCCTTTAGCCTTTTCAGTGCTCTCATAGGTACCTGCAAACGATGAAATGTACATGTTCTCACCTAATTGCTCAATAAACCAATAATATTGAGGGTCCCGATCATGATACTCAGTGGTCCTAAGTGCGTGCGTGACTCCCTCAATACTGTCCACAATGGGGCAAGCGAAATCATACGTAGGATAAACCCTATGAAATAAAACAAGAAACAAACAGCCACAACAAGTTAAAGACACAAGGTTTCACCCAAGAGATCACCACATTTTGCTGCTGGCCATTGATTTAGTGATTGATGAACTTTATTTTTTTCTGGAAAGCTAGAAGAGTACTTAAAAAGAACACAGTCATGTACATCTCTGAAGAGGTAAATAAGACATTAAACGGTTGAAAAAAATGAATGATTATTAAATTTACGTCTGAAAACGAGAATAAATGACAGACATACTTGTACTTCGTTCCCGTTCGGACATGCTCCTCCGGTTTGCACCTGTACATTGTTGGGTCTCTCAAGCAACCATTCTCCGACTGGTAATCTAGTTTTGCCCTTAGAGCAAATCTCTGGCCATATTCTGTGCCCTTCTTCATCTCCTCCCAGACTTCAAGATTCTTTTCAACAGCTAAAAGGAGATGCACATGTTGTACTGTATCTGTAAAACTCCATCGCTGGAGGAGGGAGGGGATGGTTCTTTCCAAGTGATATGCACACATTGTAAGTTAATTTTGGGGGATGGGTATAACATACACGTACTTACAGTACTGGGCCCGGTTGTTCGAAAGCCGATTAACTTAACCCAGGATTAGCGTAAGCTTTGGTTTCATTTTTTGAACTTTTGAGTAAAAGTTTCTTTTGATTATTTTTCTTTTTCAAGATTAACTTCTTTTTATGTATAATTTTGCCAAATTTCAGCGCTGAACAAACTTTTTGAAGTAGAGAAACAAACTCCTTGGTTAAATTTTAATCTGGGATTAGCGTTAATCGGCTTTTGAACAACCAGGCCCTGAATGCTACAGCTTCAAATTTATATTTCTGGAGATGCAGGGTGTGATGCTTGTTCAAGAGCTGCGTTTTTAGAAAAATGGTGACCGCAAGAACACAAAAGGCATTTTCTTTTGTACAGTGTTCACTGCGTTATTTGGTGATTGAAAAGAAGGTGGCAGCTTTAGATTGAGTTACTGTAGGCTAGGTTTGTTTTAGAGAGTGGAATTTGAGCTGTTAAATAAAGAACTGTTTCATTAAAGTGCCAAATAGATGGGGAGCAAATGCTCTGCTTATTTGACTGCCTGTGTTATGTTTTTCTTGTATCTGTACACACTATTAACCCATTGCCTCTTAAAAGCGAGACTTACATAGATGTTACTCTGTCTAATGCCAGCTGATTTTGCTTGTCAATAGGAGTCGGTTCAGTGGTCCCTATTACACCACTGATTCCCAGGAGTGAGACTTTACTCTTTCTAATGCCAGACGATTTTACTCGTTAATTGGGGTGTTTCAGGAGTCAATCAGCTTTTTACAATGAATGCAAAATTCTCGCGCACTCATTGGCTAATTTTTATTGTCAATAAGCGGACAGACACATAAATTTATAATTTATGCGATAATGACGCGATATTGCTCGCGCCAGCTTAAGGTTTCTCACATTTTTGTCCTGCGTTCTTCTCGTGTTTTGACTTAATTTTGATCCCTCTGCCTTTTTGTTATTGTAAAAAACAAATTGATGTCAGTTTTTCAGGCGTCTGTCAGCTATCGCCTCGTGGATCCACAGCTACTTTGACAATGTTATGATGAAATTCATGATCAATAACAAGACAGACGCATGAAAAACTGACATCAATTTGTTAAATGGAGGTCATTATTTGAGTAAATACATGTACAGTACATGTATTTTGGTAAGCAGAGAAGCCTATGTTGAAAAGAATTCTAGAACATCCATTGGCATCTGAACTCACAATTGTCCCGGTTCACGGATTTTATGCGGTGCTCCCGCTCTTCTTTCATCTTATCCCCAGGAGTGTCATCTGCATAGGCTTTGCCTTCACGAATCATTTTCTCGGCGAAATTCATGATAGTATCAAAATGATCTGATGTATGAGTGAACACATCTGGTTTGACTTCTAACATAGCAAGATCCTCGAGGATAACTTTCTCGAATTCTGCATTCTCCTTTGCGGGATTTGTGTCATCAAATCTCATGATTAATTTTCCATCATACATGTTTCTGTAATATTGGTTTAACAGAGCTGCTTTGGCGTGACCAATGTGGAGATATCTAAAAAGCAATGTGCAGATACATGTAGTTAATGCAATGTTGAAATTTATTTTGAGCTTTAGTTTTAAAATAGTGCAATGCAACACTGGCATAAAAATTGTTAACATTGCGTATTCATGTCTATAAATTATTATTATTGTTGCAACAAACATCAATTAAGGATATTTCTTACATGAACATTAATTGTTCATTTACCATCATCTGTGCAATATCATGTTTAAATATAAATTAAAATAGATTATAATATTATAATTATAATAATTATAATTTTTGATTAAAATTTTACAAAACACTACTGTACTACTGTACAATGTACTGCAGGTTTATTTTATTCTTTTGAATCTATCTTTTTCTTCTTTTCAGTTCTTCCCTACAAGTATTTCCTCAAGGTTCCAAGTTACAGTGTACGTGCTTGCAAGCACATGTACATTGTATATGCCATTGCTTGTTAACAAAAGTTGTTGTTGATTTCTACAGAAAAAGCTATAATTATTAAAGGAATAACTCTAAATTTGGTTTTGGAAATGATAATTTAACTACCCACAAGCACGGTGGTAGAACTTACAAGTACATGTATATTGGTACACTTGCAGCTTGTCTCCTCAACTAAAGAAATTTGAGTTCTTGTCATTTTTCGCACAGCACTTTGTAATCTGGAGTTGCCTTAAGTTTATACAGTGTATACCTACCCTTTAATTTATTATTTTTTTAATCCGATTAATGTGCCACTATCCTGCTACATGTAAATTGGCCTAACTCTTTAACAGGCTTGTCATTTTAGCCACAGAGAGGAAAGTTGCGCATAAGTGGAAGAGGCAATTACAAAAGGAAAAGATGGTCTGAAACACTTACCCACTGGCTTCTGGTGGAAATCTTGTGACAACATTTCCTGGAGCTGCTCCTGGCAGGGTCACATATTTGCCTTCTGACTTCATTTTTGTCTGAGAGACAAAATTAATAATATGCAACACAATACATACTAATTGACTGCTCCCCATCGGGGCTTTTCAGGGCCAATGAAACACAGTTAACAAAACAGAACAACAATAAATGTTAAGAATCCCAACTGGCCGGAGGCAAACCAGTACTGTTGGCTATTTACAAGTGCAACCAGGAAGTTGAACCAGGGACTACCAGGAACAAAATAATTCAACAAGTGGTTAGAGTAGGTCTTGAACCTGGGATCTCCGAATCTCAAGGCAAGCACCCTAACCACTGAGCCACACTGCCTTCTCCTCTTGTAAAAGCTCTGCCTAACAGAAAAGAATCAACCTGTCTTGGTTTATCAGAGCACAACTGTGTTCTTAAGACTCACCCCTAACTGACCACCATTGTCGTTAGCTTGGCTTGGAAGAATTGCTGACACACTGCAAAAGGGTGATTGGGCACTGCAGAATGTTAACCAACGAGCAACATGTTGAAATGAGCTTCCAGGTTTGATCAGGCTTTCCATCTTGCCACTTACTGAAAGAGAAACATGTACATTTGTACATGAACCTCAATTTCACTTATTTATAAATGTAGCAACTCTAAGAAAGTACACAGACTTGCACATCTGCAGTTTATCCTAAGACAAGAATTTCTAATATACAAATAGATAAAGAAACTGTGAGTTCAGCTGATAGGCCACGCTTTGTTGTTTGGCAATGGGCAAATGGGAGGCGCGGTGGCCTCATTGTTAGTGCGCTCGACTCCGGATCGAGTGGTCCAGGTTCGGGGCCCTGGCCACGTACATTGTGTTGTGTTCTTGGGCAAGACACTTCACTCTCACGGTGCCTCTGTCCACCTAGGTGTATAAATGGGTACTGGTGAATTTATTGCTCGGGGTAACCCTGCGATGGACAAGCATCCCATCCAGGGGGGAGTAGAAATACTCCTAATTGCTTCATGCTACAGAAACCGGGATAAGCTCCGGCTCTAATGAACCACTAGGTTCGTAGAGCTGTAAAATAATAACTTAGTGGGCAAAAGGAAACCTGAAGACTCAGAGTGGTTGGCAGAATTTAAACCTACACAACCTTCACAACACTTGTTTGATGCTCTAACCATTAATGCTAATGAACCCACTGACTCCTAGAAGTGAGACTTAACAGATTTTACTCTGTCAAACACCACATGATTTTACTTGTCAAATGGGGGCATCCTGGGACACCTGAGGAAGGAATGGGTTAAAAGGAGAGTTTCACGTCTCTGCGAATGGGCAAACTGTCACGTCAGCCCATTTAATTCCATTGTTATTGAAACAATCGAAAGCACTGATGCAGGAAACGGAAACAATCCCATAGTAATGGATTACTCATTGGAATTACTGTTTCTATAGAGCGGTTTTGAAATGAGTGTCGTAAAACCAAAACCATAGTAATTACTTTAACCAATCAAAAAGGACGGAGACAATCCAGTAAACCAATCAAAACTCGAAGTAATTACATGTAGCCGACACAAAAGGCGGGAAAATGTTTTCGTTTCACTTCCGATTGGTTGAAAAAGTGGCGAGAAAACTTTGAACCAATCACTGAGTGAAGTAGATGCAAAACCAAAGTAATTCGCTAATTACTTTCGACACTCAATTGAAAGCCGCTCTATTATTCAGGGAATAAGTTTAAAATTTAGTTTTAGAAATGTGAATTAACTAACCACAAATATTGTGATAAACCTTACAAGTACAGTGCAGCTCGGAGATAAGCGAACCAAAATATACGCAAAAAACGTGCATACGCAAAACGCGTAAACGCGTCAAAAAAAACGCGGATGCGCGTCAACACATACGCAAAAAGGCTCATTAGTATTTATGAGCTCTCCTTTTGTCTTTATTTTGTCGCCTTGTCTTTGTTTTTTCTCAATCGTTTCCGGTGTGGTGAATGTGAAAATAATTTGCGTGTTCGCTGGTCGGCGCGTCACTAAAAGAGCAAAAAATCTCACCAGCGCAAAGTCCTTCTGGCTAGATACTTGTGTTTTAAAGCCCAAAAAAAAAATTTGATCAAGCTTACTTTTGGAGAAATATAAACCTATC
>NC_090887.1:9317473-9319973 GCF_036669925.1 Montipora capricornis | reverse complement strand
TGTTTCTGAAAGCACTGGAAGTGACATTTTTGGTGCCGCAAGGGGGGGAGCATAGAACACTCAGAAACACTGTTTCCAGTGTTTCTGGAACCCAAGAATCAGTTTCCCAGGCAAGGCTGGAGTTCACTCAAATTCTCTTTAAAAAGTAAGTAAAAAAAATTATAATTAAAATAAAACAAGCCCCTCAAATATTGGCATCAAAGTACCGGACATGGAATGAGAAACCGCCGCACAAAACGTCCGGCATTCGGCCTCAAACAAAAACCCTACTACACATATCTATATTTGTGCCATGCCATGTTAACATTACAATATCATTGGTACAATGTCTGTTGGGCTATCGCTGGACCAATACTTAAGGTCTTTGAATAACTGAAAAAGTGCTGCCTTAATGTTTGTCATTGCACAAGTCTGCATGGAAATGGTGAAACTTTGTATTCTTCTTAGAGGGACAATACAGACCTTGGGCTCTGTCGGAGTGCAGCTGTTTCCAATACAATTATTGTGTAGGATTTCAGAGAGCCACTTAATATTGTTTAAGAAAAGTGCAATCATTGGCATGTACAGTGTACATGTACATGTGTATGCCTTGCCCCTTGCAAGATGGTTCATCATCTGCAGGTAAGGTCAGTGAGCATAAAGATGGATCAAAAAAAGTATGTGCTATGTCATCAACTCATAGGTGATACTACAGTTAGTACAAAATTCTCATCTTTCAAGCACCCTCTAACATAGCACCTCAGTATCATTAAAAACTCTGTTTTCAGAGTAAAAATAATAATACAGTCTGCACGAAGTAGCTTGAAGCCAATTTTTAACACAGTTACTGCAAAAAGTGATACTCGGTTTTGTGGTAAAAGGGTTAGCAACATCAAAGGCATGTCCACTCTAGAACTACAGGTACATGTAATTGTCCCTTTAAGGCTGAAATCCAATTTGACCCAACAAACAGCAGCACTGCATCACTTTCCTCACCTCAGATGCTTGCAGCGGATTTTTCCCATACAAACCCTCAGCAGGAAAAGACCTTGCAATGTAGCGTGAAATCGAATGGTCTGTTGTTAGAGTCAGCTCCCTGAAAAATAAACTGTCTGTTAGTTTCTTTCTCCTTACTTGCAGTAGTTACAGTGCTTGTGATCCTACTTTCACTTTCATTCACTATTTCCCCCATTCCACAATGCATTACATTTTTGGGCTTCTTTACATAAAAACAATATACACGTAAGTTATTTACTCTTGGGACTATATCATGCTTCAGTGAACTGCATATATATTGTTTTCATGCAAATGATTGGCCCCAAAATGAACTGTATTATGGGTTATGCAAAAATAGAGAATTAACTTTTTTTAAACAAATTTACTTACAAGTTACAATACATAATTATATTGCCTACACTGGATCTGGAGAGCTCAGCTGGTATTTCCTTGGTGTTTATAAATAATGAATGACATTAATTTGGATATTGTTTAACTTACTCAGAAATCTTGAGTGAAGTGCTATCAGCCCATTCTAGTTGCACTGGGTAAGTGTCCTTTAAGTACTCTACGGTAAGGAGCGTTACTGTGAAATAAAATAATACTCAATAAGAATGTTTGATGAATTAAGACACTGTTGTGCTGCATGCAATGTAACTGCAATGTAAATTTCTCACAAATATTTCCTAGAACACTTCTAAGGAAAAATCAGGTGCTGATCACATTGCAGATAAACAGGCTAAAAAAAGGAAGGTGATGCAATCAATCGGTGTAAAATTAGCAGACCAGGAGTAAAATAATAAAAATAGAGTAGTGGTAGTTAGGAGGTGACATAGTAAGATAATGGTTTGACACTGACTAGTTTTTTTGATGTTTCATGCAAGACGTTTCGGCTGGTGCTTAAGCCTTCATCAGTTGCAATATAACGGTAGCACATGTGAGTAAGCCTTTAACTGACAGCTTCAATAATACCCAAGGAAAAATTCAGAAATTCATCTGCCATTTCGGCAGATGATGGCGTGAGATTTTGTTTTTTCCGTGCTTTGTACTCTCATAAAGCACGCTGTTTAAACCAATGAGAGTGCGTGTTATATAGAAACTTTATTATGATAAAATAATAATATGCAAACTGCTGAAACAACTCAAACCCCAAATGCTAATACTAACATTAGGCATAATAAGGCCAGAAACAATGATCAGGCAAAGGTTACCATTAGCAAAGGGGTTTGGATTTTTTCTGCAATTTGCATACATTAATATTATTTTATCCCTGGTCTGCAGTCTGCATTTTACATGGGCAGGTGATGCAATACCATTGCAAGTGGTGAATCGTTAACATGTGACTATGCATGACATGTACCGTATTTCCTAAAATTGCAACAAATGGAGAAATAAAAAAAGGTAGAAGAAAATGAATTCTTCTTTTCGTCCATTTTCGATTTCGGCAAAATAATCTTCCTTGAATTGGCCGGCGTCTACACCACACATCACAAAATCGAAGGCTCTTGATTTTGAAATTTGTGGC
>NC_090887.1:9309973-9312473 GCF_036669925.1 Montipora capricornis | reverse complement strand
GGCTAAATATCCTAAACAAACGACGTGATGATCTATTTGTGTCCTATGCGAGAAGACTAGACACGGTTCTCACGTTACTTTTATACCGGTAGAATCAACTGAAATGTCAATTCCTAGTAAAAACCGACATCTTTTTTGGTATGGTACGTATCGGAGAGCCACAACATTTACGCAAGCGCTAACGTAATGTTTGAACAAGAGAGAACACGGGGATACAGTCACGCAGTACCTCTGGACATCACGCCAGAGCGTCGTACCTGACGATTAAGCCAGGGATTTCGACCCACGCATCGCTTTCGGACGCGGTTTTGACCTTCGCTGCTTTCACATACCTACCTTCTTCCCGGTAGACAGTGAGGGAGAGAAATGTCGGGCCCTATAAAGTGGTACTATGATCAAATTTTTACCCCTTGATTTTTTGAGTGTATCACATAGAATTCCATGAAAGAACAAAAACGCCATTTACCGTTTTTAAATATCTTCATTAGTTCCGGAGATATTTAAGTTTGAAAAATGGGTAAAATCTGGAAATGAGATGACTGATGACGTCATACAATCAACCCAATATTATATTGAGTCAGGAGCCCATCCTGGAGCGTGCAACTTCCATACAGCGTCTGTGAAACGGCGTTTTCACAAGTAGGTTTATTTTTAGAAATTCAATCTAAAAATAACCTTACTTGTGAAAACGCCGTTGCACAAGTATAGTTAAGTTGCACGCTCCGGGTGATGGGCTCCTGATTGAGTATATAAATAGAGCTACCTTGGCCAATTTGACGCGCAGACCGTTGAAACTTGGTAGTCTAATAGTTCTACAGGAAACACCTATTGGCTATAAAAAATTCTGTTCCCATGGCAACTCACTCTTTTCCAGTCCCCACTCACTTGATTTCAATATGTTAGTGATTTTCAGCTTGAAAAATGTTAAAACAAGGCCACAAACTCGAGCTAACGTATTTGTATGCTTGCTGGATCATGCATATGAAGTGCTGTTAGCAAATATCAAAATGGAACGCCAAAGGTGGCTAGAAAAGCTTTTAATATGGGGGAGGTCTGGAACCCAGCATGATGCCATGGTAACAGAACTGTTAAGCTCATATTGTGGAGAACATTTAGTAGAATCTTACTGCAAAAAATCAAAAATTTCTGATACAAATTGGCTGAGATATCTCTTTTTATCATATTTGAACAAAATTTGGTTGAGTGTATGACCAGCCTTCTTCAGGTTTAAACCTGAAGAAGGCTGGTGTTGGCCAGCCGAAATATTGTAACAACGCCTATCTTCACGTTGTCTTGACCAACCTTTGTAGTATATTCTCTATTTTTAAAGTTTTTTGGTGTGGTCACGATCTATTTTGATCCAACGTAGAGTAAGTTTTGATCGTACACGGTTTTTGCAGTGGTTTAATCCTTTAATTAGTTGTATGACGTCATCACTTGGCTAATTTGCATATTTAAAAAAACTCGAATATCTTTGGAACGAAAAGAAATATTTGAAAAAAGTAAACAGTGTTTTTCTTCTCACACAGACTACTTGTTTATGTTTCAAAGTGGCTTAGATAGGAAAGATGTGATTTTCGTCATAGGACCACTTTAACATGTGAGACACATCCCTTTCTTACACATAGCTCAGTTCCTCCCTTGCCCATTGAACGCAAGATTTAGATCGCCTTTAATATCGTTGAAAAAAGTCATTGTATCTTGCATATGGTACGCTCTAGAATCGAGGATTACAAAGTGTGCGCGCGCGCATTTCTAAAGGTAACAAAATGACAAAAAGAACAACGCAATCCCTATAAAATGTGTGAAGAATTTTCCCCTAATTCTGTAAGTCTGTTTGATCAGCGTTGTTATTCATTCATTACGTTGCATTCACTTGTTAAGGATTGAAGTCAGAACTTGGGACAATTTTCTCGGCCGGTATTTTCAGTTCGAAAATCATCAAAAGGAGTTTTTATCAGTTGGAAATCATCATCCAAGAGTATGGTCATATTATGGTCCATTTTGACATTGTCGCTTGTGCTGTGGATCAATATGCAATAATCAATTACGTTTTTTGTGAGAAAGCGTTGGGAGTCAAGACAACGAAAATAGCCGTGGTTTTTCAACTATCTTTATTTATTGCTTTCCTAGCTTTCTTTTTCTATAAAACTGAGGAAATATCTGGCATTGCTCTCCTCAATTCCCTACAATCTCGACGAGCCTTCACGCATGCGCATGGGCACTCCTTTACTTCCAAGATGGCCGATTCTTCCATTCAAAACACGGTAAAGTGCCTTTGGACGTGAGGTGCCCTGGAATAAAATTAAATCACTGGAATCGGTCAGTGTAAAATGCAGACTGAGGTTATAATGTAACTGTTGAAAAAGCCCAAACCCCTTAGAAATGCTAACCTCACGTCCAAGGGCACTTTGAGATATGGAAACAAGTCTTTACCTTAAAACACGCTAGCTCAAAACCGAATTGCAGAAAGCTAAGACTGATGACTGATGGGAAAACA
>NC_090887.1:9302473-9304973 GCF_036669925.1 Montipora capricornis | reverse complement strand
CAGAGCAGAGGTATAATCACCTAACGAATGGTGTGTTATCCCGAGTAAATGATAACTATCAGCTGTGCGTTTATGATCTTCTCCAAAAAGTTTTATCCGCACGTCCAATGCACGTTGGCAAGACTGCAGAGCAGAGGTATAATCACCTAACGAATGGTGTGTTATCCCGAGTAAATGATAACTATCAGCTGTGCTTTTATGATCTTCTCCGAAAAGTTTTATCCGCACGTCCAATGCACGTTGGGCAGACTGCAGAGCAGAGGTATAATCACCTAACAAATGCTGTGTTATCCCGAGTAAATGATAACTATCAGCTGTGCTTTCATGATCTTCTCCGAAAAGTTTTATCCGCACGTCCAATGCACGTTGGGCAGACTGCAGAGCAGAGGTATAATCACCTAACGAATGCTGTGTTATCCCGAGTAAATGATAACTATCAGCTGTGCTTTTATGATCTTCTCCGAAAAGTTTTATCCGCACGTCCAATGCACGTTGGGCAGACTGCAGAGCAGAGGTATAATCACCTAACAAATGCTGTGTTATCCCGAGTAAATGATAACTATCAGCTGTGCGTTTATGATCTTCTCCGAAAAGTTTTATCCGCACGTCCAATGCACGTTGGGAAGACTGCAGAGCAGAGGTATAATCACCTAACGAATGCTGTGTTATCCCGAGTAAATGATAACTATCAGCTGTGCTTTTATGATCTTCTCCGAAAAGTTTTATCCGCACGTCCAATGCACGTTGGGCAGACTGCAGAGCAGAGGTATAATCTCCTAACAAATGCTGTGTTATCTCGAGTAAATGATAACTATCAGCTGTGCTTTCATGATCTTCTCCGAAAAGTTTTATCCGCACGTCCAATGCACGTTGGGCAGACTGCAGAGCAGAGGTACAATCACCTAACGAATGCTGTGTTATCCCGAGTAAATGATAACTATCAGCTGTGCTTTTATGATCTTCTCCGAAAAGTTTTATCCGCACGTCCAATGCACGTTGGGCAGACTGCAGAGCAGAGGTATAATCACCTAACAAATGCTGTGTTATCCCGAGTAAATGATAACTATCAGCTGTGCTTTCATGATCTTCTCCGAAAAGTTTTATCCGCACGTCCAATGCACGTTGGGCAGACTGCAGAGCAGAGGTATAATCACCTAACGAATGCTGTGTCACCCCGAGTGAATGATAACTATTAGCTGTGCTTTCATGATCTTCTCCGAAAAGTTTTATCCGCTCGTCCAATGCACGTTGGGCAGACTGCAGAGCAGTGGTATAATCACCTAACGAATGCTGTGTTATCCCGAGTTCATGATAACTATCAGCTGTGCTTGCATGATCTTCTCCGAAAAGTTTTATCCGCACGTCCAATGCACGTTCGATAGAGTGCAGAGCAGAGGTATAATCACCTAACGAATGCTGTGTCACCCCGAGTCCATGATAACTATCAGCTGTGCTCTCATGATCTTCTCCGAAAAGTTTTATCCGCACGTCCAATGCACGTTGGGCAGACTGCAGAGCAGAGGTATAATCACCTAACAAATGCTGTGTTATCCCGAGTTCATGATAACTATCAGCTGTGCTTTCATGATCTTCTCCGAAAAGTTTTATCCGCACATCTAATGCCCGTTGGGCAGACTGCCGAGCCGAGCTGAAATCACCTAACGAATGCTGTGTCACCCCGAGTTCATAATAACTATCAGCTGTGCTTGCATGATCTTCTCCGAAAAGTTTTATCCGCACATCTAATGCCCGTTGGGCAGACTGCCGAGCCGAGCTGAAATCACCTAACGAATGCTGTGTCACCCCGAGTTCATGATAACTATCAGCTGTGCGTTTATGATCTTCTCCGAAAAGTTTTATCCGCACGTCCAATGCACGTTGGGAAGACTGCAGAGCAGAGGTATAATCACCTAACGAATGCTGTGTTATCCCGAGTAAATGATAACTATCAGCTGTGCTTTTATGATCTTCTCCGAAAAGTTTTATCCGCACGTCCAATGCACGTTGGGCAGACTGCAGAGCAGAGGTATAATCACCTAACAAATGCTGTGTTATCCCGAGTAAATGATAACTATCAGCTGTGCTTTCATGATCTTCTCCGAAAAGTTTTATCCGCACGTCCAATGCTCGTTGGGCAGACTGCAGAGCAGAGGTATAATCACCTAACGAATGCTGTGTCACCCCGAGTGAATGATAACTATTAGCTGTGCTTTCATGATCTTCTCCGAAAAGTTTTAGCCGCACGTCCAATGCACGTTGGGAAGACTGCCGAGCCGAGGTATAATCACCTAACGAATGCTGTGTTATCCCGAGTAAATGATAACTATCAGCTGTGCTTTTATGATCTTCTCCGAAAAGTTTTATCCGCACGTCCAATGCACGTTGGGCAGACTGCAGAGCAGAGGTATAATCACCTAACAAATGCTGTGTTATCTCGAGTAAATGATAACTATCAGCTGTGCTTTCATGATCTTCTCCGAAAAGTTTTATCCGCACGTCC
>NC_090887.1:9287473-9297473 GCF_036669925.1 Montipora capricornis | reverse complement strand
AAAACCGGCCGAAGCTATTACGGATAACCGTTGTCTGAGGAAATAAGAAGCAGGTAGAAACTTTTCTTCAGGTTTTTTTCTTTCCTCGGCCGTGGGAAGAACGAAAGAATAGGGCAGTGTGATCGGTATTTTCGAAACTGCAGAGCCACAATAGTGTTATCACATGATCAGATTTTTTTATCCGCAGACTGAAATCAACGGTCCGTCTGAGATCGATAGTATGCAGCTATTTTGTAGGCTTGGTCCCCACCCCGCACTCGCTGCTCATCCGAAAAATTGTCAATTTCACCAAAAACACACGACCCCACAAGCTCTGAGCTTTAAACCCTTATCGTGTTTAAATAAAGGATCATCCCATGATGATGATGATGATGAGGAGGAGACCGGTCCGGTGCTACATCCTCATCATCATCATCATCATCATATCCTTTATGGGGTGGGAGAGAATGTGACCCCCTTCCCCCCCCCCCCCCCCCCCCTTTGAAAAATCCTAGCTAAGCCCCTGTTTTAAGCATGGAAAAACGCGAAAAAAAGTTAGCTGCTAACGGTGAGACAAACTAACTTCCGAGTTAGGATTTCGAATGGGATTTTCGAGTAAGGATGTACAGTTGTTTTTTTCGATATGGTTCCTAGTGATCCAGCTGCAACGAATAGGCTAGTTTTTCCGTAAACCTCGTAGATTTCCAGTGCTATGCAGTCAACAAAAGAACTCCTGTTGGAGTGAGGTTAGTGTTTTGCGTTCTTCTTCTGCGACATCACTATAAAAGCATACGTGACGTAACAGGCAAGACATTGAGTCTTACATGAGGTCATTTCCCTTCGCCACTAACATGCTCCTCATTTCCTGGGATAGGGATTGTTACTCTGGATCTGGGATCAGAATTATCGATTCTGATGGTATTAGAAAATCATTTACCTTGGGCCTGAGATAATTTGCACCTCGTTAAATTGACTTCTATGTTTATATATTATACATTTCTATATATGGCACTTCCACCCGGCCCTGGATATATCATGTGCTTCTGAAAAAAAAATTAAAACCAGGTAACATTTCAGGGATCACCTATAGGTTTTGTCTGGTGTAAAATTCTCTTGAAATCTAACATTACTTTACGAAAGATTTTAATGGTTAAAACCCCGGCCGATTTGACATGGTAATGAAAACGCACTCTAAAGTTAATGAATAACTCATAACTACATGCATTCATTGAAGTGTCAGCTATTGTTTCCATTTAAAAAAAAACATGAACCGTGCATGTCGCTATCCAGTTTTGAGCCCAGATTGACAGTTGTAATATAAAACTTGGTTTCGCATCACAGCTTTATTCTGATTGGCGCTTCGTAATTGATAAAGTGGGCGGCACATGTATTGAAAAATCACCTCAGTTTTTGGTTGGGCGGAATTTCACAACACCCCAACCCATTCTCCGTGCAGCTTCGCCGCTCCTTAATTTGCCTCTCGCGCCAACAATACCACCAGCTAATTGGAGTTACAAAGGTCTTTTGCCAGGAGGTTAACACAGAAACTGCTCATTAAATCAAATTTGGGTCAACACACATTTCAAATGCACGCTATCCGTCACTAAAAAGCTTCTTGATGCTAAGATTTTAAACGAGTGACCACTTTGGATTACTTCAAATGTTTTGTATGCACAACCTATCTTAAAAGCAGGAAATAACTGGTATTTGTACGAAACCCATCTGCTTGCTAGCCTAGTATGGAAATAAAAACGACAATAATAGAGAATTATTCTCTATTAAACCCAATAACCCTGGATTAGACGAACATTGCTGTACTGTCTAAGTTTGAGAGGCCGGGGTGCAAAAGTATCGAAATGAAAACGACAATTCTCTATTGAACTCAATACCCCTGGATTAGACGGACATTGCTGTACTGTCCAAGGTTGAGAGGCCGGGGTGCTAAAGTATCGAAATGAAAACGACCATTCTCTATTGAACTCAATACACCTGGATTAGACGGACATTGCTGTACTGTCCAAGGTTGAGAGGCCGGGGTGCTTAAGTATCGAAATGAAAACGGCAATTCTCTATTGAACTCAATATCCCTGGATTAGATGGCCATTGCTGTACTGTCTAAGGTTGAGAGGCTGGGGTGCTAAAGATTTCATATGACTACCGTATGAGGTAACTGAATTTATACAAGTGAACTTGTACATTTCAGGGTTAGTGATAATGCTCAGAAAATCATTGAACACTATCCTCAGCCTCTCTCTAGATCACCTACGTACATGAAAGAGTGCAAACGAATACTCACCTCTTCCAAAACTCTGCATAAATTTAAGGAATCTTTCCTGTGATGACCAAGCTGCATTTTCTGCGTGGGTTTCGAAATTTATGTAAATGTGCAAGACCCTAGGCATATCTTTAGCATGGGATTAGGTGAAATGCACCTAGTGCAGTTGTCATTACATTAATTTTTGTTGCATTGGTATTGTGTGTTGTGAAGCAGACATAACAATGGTGGATTGCTTTGAATCACCAACATGGCGTCCCTGACATCACTGTTGCTATTTTTTATTCAACTTACCAGAAAAATAACGTTTACAAGCCTTGTACTCCTCTTCAGCAATAAGTGTTGTCAGTTTTAACTCAATCAGACCAAACTCCTCCAGAAGTTCCTCTGTCACTAGAAATTTCTGAGCCATTTCATTCAAATGACCTTTACAATAATCTTCCCACAGCTCCTCAAGGATCTCCTCAGAACCAACCTCAACGGTCACTATTAAGCTCCCTGACTTAACATCAAGAAACAGTACTTTACGCACCTTTTCAAGATTATCTATGAAACCATTAAACTGCTCTGAATTTGAGAAGCCAATATGTTGAAGGTACTTGTCTGCAATTCTATTAAAAAGTGCTTGCGTAGATTGGATACTTCCGTTTCCACAATTTTCAGTTGCCAAACCTTCGTTGACCACCACCTGCTGTTGTGTTGCAGTGCTTGGTTCTGTGACTTCCTGGGCAACGTCTTGAAGTTCAGGTGGCTGTACTTCCATTCCCATGCCTTTTTCTGCACCACCTTCAGTGACAGCCTCAACGCCAATTTGAATTCGAAGACGAGCTTTTAAAAACGAAATTCAAAATAAGGCAAAATTTTGGACACCAAACCACATTGAAAGAGTACCTGTTAGAGTGTACATTTATTCCGGCCCATGTAATCGATCTGAGAACTTGTCCTACCGGTACTTATGACCAAATGGGTTCACACTAAGATAGAAAGAACTATGACCAGTACACTCAAATAGATAATAATAATAATAATAATAATAATAATAATAATAATAATAATAATTTAAAATAACCAACATTTAATATCAATAATTAACAATTGTTTTAGTATAAACCGCACAAGTTGAATAAAAAGCGAACCAAAACACTACTTTATTTTTTGTAAAATGCGGGTCAGAAATTTCAAATCTCCCACGCAGGCTACTCAAATGCGACTCGGAGGAACTCAGAGGTGAATAGTACTGGGATAATCACCTCCCAGTTACCCAATCAGAGCGCATGGAGAGCACTATTCCCTTGTGTGGTATTTAACAACTATTCACCGAAGTGGAGGTGGCTAGTGGTGGATATTTACTAGCCACCGACACTGAGGTGAATAGTTGTTTTAGTATATACTAAAACAGTGAGATAATATAACACAAAAAGATGACTTTAACTCATTTATTCCCGCAAAGATTACAACATTTTCGGACGCAAATAGTAGGTAAAGTTGTAATGCTATTTTGTCACACGTACAGTAAGTTGTGAGCATGCTTAATGCCATTGTTCATGGACGAGTGCTTTTTAACATCAGCCTTCACCTTAATTGGCATTGATAAATTTTATCAGTCAACCACACTCCCTTATAAACATGTGACCTTTGGACCCCATTTAGAAAGAATTTAGAAACATTTTTTCCCCTTTGTCAGCCAAAAAATTCAGTTGTGATGAATTCACATAGAGTTTGTTGACCCAGAGAGAGCTTCTGTCAAACTACAGTGCAGACCAGAAATATGCGTCCTACGCAGACGCAAAACGCACGCGCGTTTTTTGCGCACACGCGTTTTTAAATGCGCGTTTCCAAACACGCATTTGATGCGCGTTTTTTCTTTTGTTATGCAAACTCGTATCGTAGATGTGATGTTCATTGTTCCACGAAACAATAGACAGACGATAAAATGAATATTTAATTTCTGTGATCAACTTACCAGAACATTTCAATTGAAGAGCGGTGTCAACTGACCATTGTGAGTTTTCGAAACGAACCTACAAAGTTAAGATCGATGCACAGTTCATCGTCGGCCCGTGCGTCCGTGACTTCGCCATGGCCAATGTTAATAATCAAGCGATGGAATACATTCAAGTTTCATGTTCAACATGCTCATTATAACACGAACTCCGAAAAAAAGTTGCATAATTTGCAAAACAGGCAAGTTACGTGCAAAACAAGAACCGAGACGACAATGACACGTGTGCGCCCGGAATTATTTTTTTTTCATTAACAGGGTCGCACAAAACAAAAATTTAACATACTTTGCCTTTGGATTCTCTGTTATTTCACTCACGATAAGCGAACTAATGCTTGAAATTCACTTGGAAAGCATGCAACAAACTGAACTTCGACCGAAATGTTTTATTATCACTGGCGGCAGATCGAAAGTGTCGCCGATTGTCTCACGTAAAAAGCAGCTCAGATCATGTCACGCAACACGTGCGAATTTAAAATTCGACTTCTGAAGCTGGACATAATGGTTGACAAAATGAAATATTGGACTACAAAAATCCGAAAATAGCAGCTAACCTTGAAATTTAAGGAACTCAATCATTTCTCCGTTGTGAGAAATGGGAATGTTCAATTTCCTTGTGAAATACGCCGTTCGCATGGGGTCCTGGCGTTCGTAATTTCCATAAACATCCGCTTTTTTTCTGCGTCCAATTGAAAGGAAAACGAGTGCGTCCCAGGACGCAATGACGCACTCTGGATACATCTCTGACTTAGTTTTAAATTCTTTCGACATTCACTGAATGAAAAATAATAAAACTCTGTTTTGTAAAACCATCAATTTGAACAAACAATATTTTGCATTCATGAGTAACTGAAAGAAAATAAAACAGCCGGCAACTGAAAGTCGCATGTATCTTTGAATGAATTCGGCTTTTTTTGTTACACAGGGTTTCACTCCGTATGCTTCCAGCCAACCCCGCATTAATTCTCCTCCGTAAAGCTTACAATGTAACTAAAGAAAGAAATTGGTGCAGAAGATATCTTAAAGGGGAGATTTTTCAACTCCGAGCGCATTCCAGTGAATCTTGCTGAAGTAATACAGCTTCAATTCGCAAAAGGACACAATGCCGAGACGCCTTTTGAATGTCACGCACGCATTACAAAAATTATTTTGAAATATACGAGAAAGTACCGGTATTACAGATGGCGTAAGTAAGTTTTGTTTGCGAATGAATATACTCCTTATTTCGTTGATTTTACTGCATTTCACTGCGCTGTTCGTCCAAGTCTTGCTCTTAGCGATATTTGTTATTGATCGACTAACTTTACTGACCGTCGATTTCTGTTGGCAAAACCGATGTCTTTCAAATTGAAAATAGTCCTGTTTTACGTTTTAATCACAGGAAAATATTTATTCCCCTCATTATGTCATTTGTTGATGCAGCGAGAAGTGAAAGTAATTTTCAAATGTCTGAAATTAAATATGAAGCGGAAGCGAGTGCATTGTTGACTCGAATTTCACTTGGAAGCACGCGTTATTTGAAATTTTGTCAAAGACTTCACTGTTGACATAGCCATTGTCTTGCGCTGAAACTAACAATAAAACTTAAACAATGAAAAGACAATGGGCCAACTCATACATACTAATTATCTTTGATGAATGCGCGTTTTTGATGCGCGTGTTACAAACGCAGACGCGTGTGCGCAATTTTCGTATGCTCGTTTCGCACGCGTTTTTTGGGACGCATATTTCTGGTCTGCACTGTAGAACACATAATATTCCCAAATTGTTAAGAAACACACCTTACTTAAATGGGTAAAACACAGATTTTGGATCACAGCGGTCAGAGAATATGTCACCGTGCTACAGATAAATAAACAACACCAAAAGTATCTCCTGGCCCTAATCACTTTACAAAAATGTTGTTTCAGGTCTAGCAGAAACGTTTGGCTTAGTTGTTCATTTAAGCAGCCTGCGAGCAGGCTCACTAAATTATTTCGCCAGCAAAGCCAGCGACCGCGAGCCGGCTTAGTGAGCCTGCTCGCAGGCTAGTTCATTAGGGGAGCAGGAACTTCTAGTCTTAACCTGTGGAATGTGACCTATGTTTTGGACCAGCCTTACTTTTTATGGTTTATGATTGACTTTTTTCATTCGATTCAAGCCAAATGCAAGACAATAATAATTTTTATTATTATTCTGATATCTTACCCCGAACGAGGCTGATAATCTTGACAAGAAGGGCATCACTTTGTTTGGTCCAACAGTATTTCTCCTGATATGATTTACGTATGCCTTCCGCTTCCACAAGACGACTCTGCCTGTCTTTGTCCCAGATGATGTTCTTGATTCTTTCAGCCCAAACCTCTGGCTTGTCTGAGTTGACAACAAAAAGTGAGCCATATGGAACTTTGCATAGGGCTTCCCCAAACCCAGAATTCTTGCTGACAAGAACTGGCAGACCAGCAGACAAGGCTTCAAGACCAGTCAATCCAAACCCATCTGTTCTAGAAGGCATGAGCATAAGGTCTACTTCACAAAACAAGCTCTTCAAACTTTCTCTGCTTTTTTCATAGCCTCTAACTTTAAGGCAATTAGCTGGTAGACCACATTGCATGAAACACTCTGCTATCGCCTCATGTTTTCCATCTGGTGCTCCAACAAAGACAAGATGAGTGTCAGCAAGTGAAGCAATGGCCTTTCCTGCAATGTCAAATCCCTTTAATTTGAAATCTTCTGCATCACCACGGCCAAACACCAAAACACTGCGATGTTTCCTTTCTTCAGCGTCTTGCTCAACACTAAGAAATTCTTCAAAAATACCTGGAGTAAAGACAAAAATAGTGTGATCGTTCTTGAATGGTCGAAGGTAGGAACGAAAGGCCTCTGCCAACTTAGGTCCTATTCCTACAACAAAGTCAGCCATTTCACAAAGCTTCACTTCATTTTTGTGCTTTTCTTCGCCCGTGGAAATTGGATTTGGGTAACATTTAAACATTCCCATCTCTTCTGAGTCTGTATGCACCACTTGCACCCATTTACACCGATGAGAGTCTCTTATGACTTGTGCCTGACGACCTACTTTTACTCCGTGACCAACAACCACATCGATTTGAAGATCACCTGGTGGAAAGCTAAGCAATTCCAGCTCTTCATAAGCAACTAGTTTTCTTGCTTCAATAATGTGAATGTTGCAGCTGAGGGCTTCTGTCTTGTCCTTTTCACTGCACTGTGGCACCAAAAAAGAGATTTCAACACCCGAGAATTTGGCCAACTGTATCGCTAAGTTTCTGTTCAGGGTTGAAAGACCACCTTTGCTCGATCCCCATTCAGAAGCCAAAATAGTGACTTTAACTTTATTAGACCTCCCAGCGTCATATCTTCCTTCCGATTCTGGAAAAGCACATGCCATAACAAGATCCCAATCCACAGAGCTTAATGCCTATGAATGACCAACAAAGATTGTAAAAATACTTTGCAACAAATTAATTCTTCTTAGAAAATTGCCTTAACTTGAAGAAAGTCTAAACAAATTAATATATGCTAATTATTGCAAGTAGTGCATTTTACCTAACTTGCTGCACATTTCTAGTGAAGATGAGACAGTTGTGGTGAGATATGATTTTGATTTTTATAAATAATGCTAACTGGAATATGCATTGGGTAATCAATCCAAATGAAGCTCAAATCAATATGCATATAGGTACCTTGTAATTCCCATGGGATGCAACATTGCATTCACACAAAACCAAAAACTAACAAAAAAGCTAACATTATATGTTGGTTTTCCGTTTGTTCCTTTCTTTTTCCTTTCTTGACTCGGCACAAGGGGGTCGGGTAGAGGTCCAGTGCTGGACTAGAAACCCCCTTGCTCGGTTGCGCTCTACCCCTGAAGATTCGCAGCCATTTACGAGCCTAACGGTGTCGCAGTCAGCTTTTCTTTCCCTTTGAGTTGTTTAGATTTGCCTCATTTAATACACCAGTGTTTCATTTTGCATGGGATTTCTTTGGGTTTTGGAACTGCCCTTTCCTGTTTTTAAGAACGAAGTGTTTGTGTAGGGATTGTTTCTTATTTATTATTCTTATTTTTTAAGAACGAATAATTTTCATGTTCAAATATTTGTTTATCCCTCTTACTTGATTTAGTTTCTTATACATGTACTATCTGGCTGTTTCTGAAATTAAAGTTTTTGTTTTCACACAGAGTTTGTTTTGTTTTGCTAACTCCACTGTGAGGTTGAGAGTTTGCTTTGTGAATTTCTCTTCCTCATTTCACAGACTAATTTTTGGTTATGATTTTCCCTCAACTCACCATCCACACACACAGTATTTTCCCCACACCTACCCACTTTACTAGAGATTATTATTTCAGTTAGTGGAGAGAAACCCCTTCTCGTAGGGGGATTCTTGCTGCAGCACCATAATCATGCCACAAAGGTTGCTAGTGTACTGCTGTTTTTGTTTTTTTTTACTTTATACAACTACCTACATGGCCCTCTTCACGTGGAATTGCCGGGTACCAGTAAAACGGCTCACTCATTCCTGAAAGCTAACCTTGCAATGGGCTAGCATTCCATCCATGGAAGTGTGGAACGGGGGGGGGGAGGGGGTATCACATGAGATAAACAGATTTCCCCCCCCCCCCCACACCATTATAGTTGTGGTCTCTATAGCTTTCATTCCATATTCTAATTGGTTCTTGAGAAAATCCACTGTAAAGTTGGCCAATAGAATAGGCCATTTCCAAGTTCATGTTTGTCTCCTCTTCAAAGCGAGTCTAATTGGCAAGTTTTTGTGATCGTGATTAGTTCTACTTTACATACTGGTATAAATAAAAACCAATTTTCATAAGAGAGACTTCGCACTTAGACTCACTTTGAAGAGGAGGTAGACATAAACTCGGAAATATCCTATTATTTTTGTATGCACGCCGTGCACTTAAGCGCCACAGGAAAACTATAGATCGTTTTCACGTGACGTCATCATTTTCTAAAATCCAAAACTAAAGAGCCACGAAAGTTTTTATCCTCATCAGGCATAAGAGGCGGTAAATTTGTATCCATTTGCAATTTTAAAGCTCAATAGCGTGCTTCATTTGGAAACCAGAGCATTTTGAATTTCTGAGTTATAGCGGTGCGTGACACGAGGCGACGATCGAGTTTATTGAGAAATATATATTTATCTCATGGTTTTGAGCCTTTTTAGAATTTAAAGCATTAGGAAAAGTGCTTAGGTAAATAGCTGTCTGTTCAGTACAGATGATCACTCTCCTAGATAGCCAAAGTAAGTAACAGATGTTGACACTATTTTCCGGCCGCCATATTGGTGCACCACAGATGTGCACCAACATGGCGTTTTCATACTAGGCTCTGTAAATTTCTGCGAAACATTTTGACGAATATCTGAAGTTTGGGGAAACGCACAGGCCTAAAACTTGGAGAAGTGTATTCTTCATTTATCTTCTACAACATCACGAATTCTTGACTTTTTCCACTGGATGGTTTTCGATTTATTTTTTTATTGCGTGACAGTGAAAACGATCTATTTAGAATTTTGAAAAAGCCTCGCACACTTTGTTAGCTTGTTTAATATCTCCTGAGTGATGTCATGCAGTTTGTTTGGATGTCCATGTTAACGCAAGGGTTATTAATTCAGTGGAGAAGACAAGGTCATTTTTGCGTTTGAGCGATTGCACTCGCTTTCTGAAATAAATACGTCAAAGTCAAAGACATTTTCAAATACTGCATTTTATAAGCTTTCCACCTTTT
>NC_090887.1:9279973-9284973 GCF_036669925.1 Montipora capricornis | reverse complement strand
ATTTAAGCCCCTGGCTTTAGCTCTACTCTTGTAATGCAGCTTTACTTGTGTGAAATTTTATATACATGTAAATAAAATGAGATAGTTTGCTTGGTTTTCTTTAAAAACAACACGAACAAGAGCAATTTTCCGAAAGAAACCCTGAAGATTGACAGTAACCCTAATCTTTCCCCCTAAATAATTAGTCTTTTAAAAGATTGTTGAACTGAACACAACTTCATCTGCCATAGTGCGCTAGTCACAAACTTCAACGTCTTAATCTTAGTGTGGACATTTATGGAATCAGGGAAAAAATAAGTAGTTATCCTGGTACTCAAAACCGTAAATAAATTAAACACTTTTCCTTTAAATTAGACTGGAGATGATTCAGTCGACCATGATCCCCACATTATTATACATCATTCCTCTTCGAAGGACAGAACTGATGGCATTCTCCACCTTACCCTGCGAGTTTTGGGTATAGAGCGAGTATTTTGGCAGTGGAGCCTCCAGTGCACCACTCTTCTCGCGCTGGCAGCTCTGGCCCTGGCCCTGAAATACTCCCTTCATACCCAAAACAAATTAGCCTGCTGGCAGGCTATATCTACCTTAAATATCAATCAATGTTGGCATCGTCTTTAAGGGGAATGTGGTAGCTATCCTTCATAACCCCAAGACCCACGAACAACTTGTGGTACTTGCTTGTTACCTTAGCTTTAGAGTCATCCGTGCTTAGGCTGTAGCCACACTGTGTTAATCAGCATTGGAAGCTCAACTTTTGCTATATTGCTCTTCTTTGGAAAGGGAAGAGGAGAAACACTGGGAAAGAGGTTGAGTGAAAACTAAGAACATGTTAATTTTTTCAATGGGCGAAGAGGCTGATGGCACAGTGGGTTCATTCGGCTTTACCTCAATCGGGAAAGTTGTCAAAGGCAAATTTGAATCTCATTTCGTTGTCAAGAGGAACGTGATATTTTAACCTCAGCAGTCAAAATGACAATGACTCAGTGGAAATCTTTATCACCGATCTATTCCTATAGCAATACTGTCTTGCGGAGTATTGTGAATTTGGCACTCTCAAAGATATCTTAATGCAAGACAGAATCGCTGTGGGCCTAAAAGATGAGAATTTCTCGAAACAACCGCAATTGGATTCCCAGCTACAGTCTGAAACAGTAAAGAAGCAACAGAACTTTCTTCAGGGAAACAAGTCAAATACTTATATCCGCAAGTGTGGATCAGAAATCCATAAAAGGTCGGTAAAAGACAGAGAAGGTAGAGGAAGAGAACAGAAGAAGCAACCCTAGTCCATAGAGCAAGGCCGAAAAAAACGCTGAAGATAAATGTTCAAGAAGCTGGCCTTCCAGAAGCAGGCGAGACACTCAACCTTGAGAAATGCCAGCTCAACACCCACAGAGTCAAGTTCCTCGGGCATATCATTAGCTCACATACAGGGAATTAAGGCTGATCCTCAAAGCTTCAAGCGATTGCAGGCATACCATGGTACCTTCTCAGAACTTACAGGAAGTGAGAACCTTTCTCAGCTTGGTAAATCAACTAAGCCGAAGATCTATGCTCACCTAGCACACAAGACAAAGAGCATCAAAGACCTCCATCGTATAAGGAAAATTAGTGGAGACCTGAACAGCAAAGAGGCTTCATAAAAATCAAAGCTGACCTCATGCTAGTCCCAGTTCTGGCCCTGTATGATCCTAACAAAGAAACAAAGATAGCCGATGATGCCTCCTCTTATGGTCTGGGTGGAGTAGTCCTCCAGATTCCAGAATCCAGCAGATCATGGAAGCTTAGAAATAAAATTCTCATATTCCAGACTCTAGCAGATCATGCAAGCAAAAAAACAAGATTCTCAGATGCCAGAATCCAGCAGATCATGGAAGCTCAAGAAAAAGATCCTTTGTGTGAGAAGAT
The DNA here is from genome assembly GCF_036669925.1 of Montipora capricornis. Lineage (NCBI taxonomy): Eukaryota > Metazoa > Cnidaria > Anthozoa > Scleractinia > Acroporidae > Montipora > Montipora capricornis. The sequence goes on along the minus strand of NC_090887.1, from coordinate 9,283,065 downwards.
TAATTAAAGCATACTGCTACCAAGGCTGGCCTGACAAGCACTCACTAAAAGATGCCATAATTTAACCCTACTGGCAGTGCAACAGCAAACTTTCTGTTACACAGAACGATCCAGGGTCGTCATGATTCCTTCCTCAATGTGAGGTAGGTGGGTAGGAAATACTTTATTTAGATCCAAATAAACACACTAGACTCGTAAAATAAATACATGACAATGGCCAGTATAATACTAAGACTACATTGTACTAATTCAGCATAACACTAAGACCACTAATAATAACAATAGTATAATCATGTTAGAGCGGCTTTCAAAGTGTCGTAAAACCAAAATCAAAGTAATTACTTTGGCCAATAAAAAAGGACGGAGACAATCCGTTAAACCAATCAAAACTCAAAGTAATTACACGTAGCCGACACAAAGCACGGGAAAATGTGCACGCGCGAGCCACGATTGGTTTTGGTTTCACTTAGCAACTGTTTCACTTCGAATTGGTTGAAAAAATGGCGCGAGAACTTTAAACCAATCAATGAGTGAAGTAATCATAAACCCAAAGTAATTCGCTAATTACTTTCGACACTCAATTGAAAACCGCTCTAAGACTACTAATTCTAAGACTAATAATGCATGGCCAGTATAGAGTGGTTTTCAATTGAGTGTCGAAAGTATTTATATAATTACTTTGGTTTTGCATTACTTCACTCAGTGATTGGTTCAAATTTCTCGCGCCACCTTTTCAACCAATCAGAAGTGTTCAACCAAAACCAATCGTAGCTCACGCATGCAAATTTTCTTGCGCTTTGTGTCGGCTACGTGTAATTACTTCAAGTTTTGATTGGTTTACTGGATTGCCTCCATCCTTTTTGATTGGCCAAAGTAATTACTTTGGTTTTGATTTTACGACATTCGTTAGAAAACCGCTCTAACACAATAAAACTATCAAAATAATATAAACTTACAAATAAAAACGTAGACGGCTAGAGCATTATGTATACGAGGGAACATAGCATGGCATGACCCCTATCAGCGTAGTCTGATCGCTATCCCTTCTAATGAAAGAATTTCTGAGGCCGGGAGTGGGGTGATCATTTAGCATTTTGTACATTAGCGTTGACTTGGCACAGCGCCGTCTTGCATCAATTACTTCATTTGAACAAATATCATAATCAGCACCCGTGAGAACTCTTTCTGCTCTTTGCAGCTTATCTTTTAGTACTTTGCCGAAAATTTTGCCAACAAGGGGGGGGGGGGGGGGGTTAATATTGAAATTAGGACTGTACGAGGCTCTTATAAACCGTTTCCAGTGTATTTAAAGGAACAAGAGCCTTTATGTGTTTCATCGCCCCTATATGCCCCCATGCTTTCGTGCAAATCACATCAATATAATTTTTCATCTACTTTAACTTTTTCCAGACGATAGGTTTGTGAGGACTAGAAAGGAGTAGTTGTTTCTCTACATGTGCCATGGAATGACTGAGAAAGCTACAGTAACTGCCATTTTTGTGCCATTGCTATTCCGTGTGTCTGTAGGAGGTGTTTGCCGTTAAACTAAATGAACTTTTTTCTTTTAATATCAGTCTCCTAAGGTCCCCAAAGGTAGATGTGGGGATTGGTGGATTAGGCTTATAGTGTTCGTCGAATTTTGATCCCTTTGTATAAAGTAAGCAGACATCACCGGAGTGTAGCAATGACTGCATTGTCTGGAAGTGGTGTGTTTTCAAGGAATTGTGATATTGTCACTCTCCTCACCGCAGATAACTGTTGTGTTTTGGGGGGGCGGAAGAAATATAGGTGCAGAGGATTTTTTTTTTTTTTGTCAGAGAGCTCATGACTTTTCTATAGCGTGGGCTTTGGAAGATGGATGTAGATAAGGGAATGCTTGTCACGTTAACCTAGGGTCTGTAACCTTCCAAAGTTGTGAAGGGATCTTAGCGCTGACTAAAAAGTCTTTTCAGCGATTTGTCCTTCCTGAAGAACACAAATCATTCAGAGAGGAAGACGATAGCTGTTAACCGGTTAATGTTTGTTCCTCAACTGTGATTTTATCGCAGGATTATTTAAACATTCGCCAGTGCCATGGTTTTGGCCGTGCGTGGGCCGAGACTGTCATGGGGACTAGTAGTTTTTACTCGGAGCCAAAACACAATGAAGCTATCATCGATTTACTCCCGTGTGTTTAAATAACATACCTGCCAACCCCCAGAGTCCAAAAATCTGGAGACATCTAAAAATCTTTGCCGTGATTGCAAGAATGTCATTCGACAATATCTGAATACTCTCCGAAAATAACCCGAAGCCCTTCCGAATGTTCCCAACGTTTCTCGGTTAGAACAGCAATTGCTATTGTTCCCATAACCGCGCCCACTTTCTACCACGTATTGTGCAATTTGATTGGCTGATTTCTGACCAATTACGGTACTTGTTAAATATAGCCTATATCAATTTACGTTTTCCGAACCAGAACAGCTAAAATGAGAGCACTAGAATCCATTTCTTGTTTTATTTTCCTTTTTGACATCTCAAAGATCACTAAATTAATGAAAAAATGTTGAAAAAGACCACGGGAGGTATTTCCAGGGAGATTTAGTGCTCTGACCAGGAGATTTGATGAAAAACTTGGAGACTCCCGGGAAAACCGGGAGAGTTGGCAGGTATGAAATAATCCTGGAATAAAATATCCCGCCAGCTAGCTACGCAGGCTATGGAAATTTGGTTTTATCAAGTGAACTTAGTTGATAGCAATTAACTAATCAACGAAGACAGATTGAAAAGCTAATGTACTACGACCACGGTTGCTGATAAAATTGCTGAAGCGGAGTGGAACATAAGTTTAGGACTAAGTTTAGGTTATGGTTTTAGATAGGTTAGGTAGATAGTTTAGGTTGCCGATTGCATTGTAGTTGTGTTTTGTTGTGTGCGTTACTTGTGTGTCCGACCTGTCTTTCAAATTAGTCTTTTTTACTTTTTTACTTGGGCTTCCAACTTTTGTTAGCTTTCACAGTTATTAAGGAAGCCATCACTCTTTTTCTAATTTCATTTTCTGTAATTTGTTCTGTTAGGAAAAAGGGTAATAAAGTTGTTGTTGTTTAATTTCA
>NC_090887.1:9262473-9274973 GCF_036669925.1 Montipora capricornis | reverse complement strand
AAGTGCTACTATGACCAGAAGATTTTACTTGTTAACTGGGGGTGTCCTAGGGTGAGGGGTGAATGGGTTAACTAAGCACCAAGTGACCCACGTTTTAAGCCTTGATTTCAAAAAGACACCTGTTAATTTTAACTGGAATTTTCCTATTTAATGGTCCGCTATTACTAACAATTTGCTATCAAATTTTGAGAGCAATGGATCGAGGGGAAAATGACGTCAAAGACTCACTAGTTTAAGAATGAAATGTTTGTTTGAATTTAAGTATTATCTCTTGACTTGTCCTCTGTACCTCTACGATATCTTACTTTACTTCAATTATTATTTTTAATGGTGTTTTTTTGTCTCCGACCTCTTTCTATTTCCTCGCCTGTATCAAGTGTAACATCAATAGGTAACATGGGGGCCAACTTGGAAACCAAATGGTTTATTTGGCCACCATGCTCAAGCTCTTTTACTTAATACAATAGTAACATCGTCAGCAACTACAAATGTATGTAATTACACTAAGTAACTACATCAAGAGGAAATAAACTGAATTGAATTGAATTGAATTGAATTTACACGCCTGCATTAGTATACAGCAAAAGAGTTTCAGGCTTTTTTTTTTTCAGGCTTCCTTTTCGTGTTTTGCATATATAATAAACTGCATGTACATGTTAGCGAGTAAATGATGTCAGTCTTTCCCCTAGATCCAACCCTCTGAGGTCCAATCGGCCAGTTTTGAGTGTGAGTAATGGCAGACCATGAAACCCAAATCTTGCACTCAAAACAGCCATTGGATACAAATCAAGCCTCAAAATTCTGCCAATCAGGTGTTAAGCAAATTAAACACACTTTCAAAATCTGAAGAAAAAAAGAAAATGATTTCTTGATCACTTTAAGTTTGTACCATCAAACTACATTGTATGCTGCACTGTCAACCTGGTTGCAGTGAGAACCTTACTGCAATTTTCATAATTCTGCAGAATTCATCTTCAAGCGCAGACCGCCAAACTGCGTTTTGGCTTCCATCAATCAAACTTCTGACATCAACCACAGATGATAAAATCAACTGATGTGTGACATAACCCACCGATCAGCATCTTTGGTTCCCACGGCACAATAGAACTTGATGCCAATAGAAAGCGATGGAATCTGCACGAATCTTTTTACTGAAGAATTTCGAAAAACATACATGTATCATAAAGGTATTCGAGTTGTGAACCAAACAAAAACTCCATTTCATTTTCTGAAGGCAGCCGAGTCAATCTTCCTGGCTGTGGTCGAAAATTTGATTGATGGAAGCCAAGACGCTGTTTGGCGCTTAGCGCATGAAGGCGAGATTCCTCAGAATCATGAAAATTGCAGTGACTGACTCGCTGATTTTTAGGGCCTGATGGCATGGTGAGTTTCAGCCTGGGCTGAAATTTCGCTCCACCCACCAAGCTGAAATTTTGTTGTGATTACATGCTAAATTTTAGCCAGGGCGCAAAACACAAACTTCCATGAGAAAATTTACTGAGAGGCAAAAACACAATCAATGCACATGAAATGATACATCTAGTGATTACAAGGATTTTTCAGCCCGTTTGCCCGGGCTGAAAATCCTAGCCCGGTTTCAGAAATCGGGCTAGGATTTTCAGCCTGGGCGCAAAACACAAGTTTATGGTAGAACATTTACTGAGATGCGAAAACACAATCAATACACATGAAATGAAAGTGATTATAAGGATTTTTCAGCCCGTTTCCCCAGGCTGAAATCTTCTCCATGTAATTGCCACTTTCATTCTAAGGGAATTTCTTTCAGAACCCAGGCTGAGATTTCAGCCAGCTAATTGGGCTGAAATTCACCATGTAATCAGCCTTGTTACTAACTTGGTAAGTATTCTTTCGATGTTTACAGCAGCCAGCCCAAGCCCCATTGGGATGTTTACACAGAAATATGCTTGCATCATGCCCTATCCTACAGCTGTAGCTTGCACCCTTCTTTAATGTATGTTTTAACAGATATTGCCAAAACTTAGCAGCACATGTGACAGAGAGGAAGGTGTCACACAGGGGTTTCCCTCCAGGGGTACCAGGTTGTATCCGGGGAAACTGTCCATGTACACTCTCCCCACTTCTCCCGCTGACCCACCAACTGTGATATGTCTTGACTTCTCGCGTTTTTTGATAGATGCTCTTCTCGTTGGCGAGAAGGCTGTGTACATGGAGCTCGCGTTTAACAAATCACCCATTCTTCGAATTTCCTCCGCAATTTCCCCAATCTTCCAAGTGAGAGGCCCCGACTGTGACCCCGAGCATCTACCTTTGTCTCTTAAAAAGTGCAATCTTTCATCTTTAAATGAAGGTGTAGACTTGGTATAATGAAAAGGTTTGTGAACGTTAAAGTTGAATCTTAAGTCGTCGTTGCTTTTGTTGCCATTTGTCTCTTGTTCGTGATGAGATGAGTTTGAAACATCATGATCAGGTTCTGTCAAATATATACACATTGCTTTCAGAAAAGAACTTGTTAACATAACAATGGTGGATTACTTTGGATCACCAACATGGCATCCCTGACATCTCTCTTTCTATTTTTTATTCAACTTACCAGAAAAATAACATTTACAAGCCTTGTACTCCTCTTCAGCAATAAGTGTTGCCAGTTTACACTCAATCAGGCCAAACTCCTCCAGAAGCTCCTCTGTCACTAGAAATTTCTGAGCTACTTCATTTAAATCACCGCTACAATAATCTTTCCACAGCTACTCAAGGATCTCCTCAGAACCAACCTCAACAGTGACTATTAAGCTCCCTGACTTAACATCAAGAACCAGTACTTTACGCATCTCTTTAAGATAAACCATGAAACGATTATACTCCTCCGGATTTGAGGGGCTAACATCTTGAAGGTACTTTTCTGCAATTCTATTTAAAAGTGCTTGCGTAGATTGGATACTTCATTTCCACAATTTTCAGTTCCCACACCAGGGTTGACTACCACCTGTTCTTTCTTTGCAGTGCTTGGTTCTGTGACTTCCTGGAAAACTTCTTGAGGTTCAGGTGGCTTTACTTCCAATCCCATGCCTTTTTGTGCACTACCTTCAGTGACAGCCTGTCACAAATAAAATAAATTCGAAATCGTTCAGTGAAATTTAAAAAGGGCAAGAACTTCGAATGTTGTAGGAAACAAATCTTTTAACCACCTCTCCAATTCTCAGGTCTGTGCAGTAAATCGTTTCTCAGTTATTTGTCGAAGCGTTTCACTCAACTTTATAGAGTTTTGTATTGAGACGGCATGTAGTCAACCAAGGCGACCGCCGGCCGGTAATCAACGAAAACATCTAGAGGTTACTTTGCGATGAAAGCGCTTACTTCACACTCACGAGATAAAATACATGTTTATGAACACATCTCCTAATGTACTTGAAAGGCTCAAACTGCTGAGATTCATAAGGATAGACGTTTTTGTTTTTTCGACCAAATAGCTTTTGTATCGTAGTGTCACGTAAGGTGACAATTCGGTAATTGAAAATACTGTATTTTCAAAACGATAGACTTCACGGATCTGGAGACTTGAAAAAAATATTTATTTCTAGGTCATCTTCAACCTCCTTTAAATAAAAATTCAGAGGACCTTGCGATTTTGATGTTAGAATTTGATGACGTCACTGTGAAAACCATCTATTCTTTTATTTTCTTCTCTCGACTGGGGTCCAGAAGGGAGTAAAGTTGGGGGTCCAGTTCTGTACTGACCCTGCTCAAGACCTATTAAAATCTCCCTTCAATTGCACGGACCAACCGTCGTTAACTTCCCGCAGCAATAACTGAACGTCTCCCTTTCCCTCCTCGCTCGGCAGAATTTCTACCATTTAGGTAAACTAGTAACGGATAAAAGAAGTGCCAGAGAAGCGAAAATGAACAAGAAAAGTAAAAAACAGCTAGAGCACTGACGAGGCTGCACGAGCAAGACCGCGCATCTCAATTTCTCTATTCTTGCATGACCACAATTCCTTGCGCCTCTGATCTTACGGCGACCACAATTCCTTGCGTCTCGAACAAAAATGTTTCCCTTAATTCTCCCGATTAGAGAGCTGCCATAGCGTTCGCCTCAGGCTCACTCACTTAAGCAGTAATCGAGATTAAGTGGGTTGAGGGACTTGAACAGAGATGTAAAATGGGATCAAGGATTTGAAAGCGATCCCAGAATCCCAGCATTCCGCTTTCCATCCATTTGAGTAGTGAGTACCGGTAGTACTGGGCACAAGTTGTGCATGCAATCTCGATAGGAGTGGCGCCTACCCCTCCATGCCGTAACAACGGTAGAAGCCGTTTGGGTTTCCTTCGACTGCGGTTGTTTTCTTTATTGTCTTGTCTTGTTTGTTATTTACATATGATTATGCTCATTTGCATATAGTAAATAACTCGACACAGCGATGGACTCGTTTTTTTAAAAGGAGATCTAATTTTAGAGCTGAGGCTAAACTTTCAACTAATTGCCCGATCTCCACTAAGCTTTTCGTGGCTTTTAAAGGGTGCAAACAGGAATCCATGAGTAGAAGCCTCCCTATGCACTATGTCCTTGAGTCAACCTTTGCGCGTATCTTTCCATTTTTAGAACCAACACTTCAGCAGGAGACTCACATTTACATCAGTTTTCACAATTTATTATTTGTGCTAGTTTTGTCTTCGTCTGGCAATAACTTTATTCTGATTGGCCATTCTAAACAGTGTGTGCAGAGCCGTAGAACTCGTGGCGTTCTAAAAATAGAGAGATAAGCGTGGAGAGGTTGGCTCATAGGGCTTGTAACGGAGAGGCAAATTCCTAATCATGGTCTCCTGGTACAAATTGTCACAAAAGGACGTTTTTTGAGAAATTTTATTTTTGTGGGGTTTCTGTAGAATGTGAGAGAATGTTTAACACATATTAAATGAAAGGTGTTACAATTGAACCCACTGGGAACTCGGAAAAATCCGAGCCCCAGATGGGATTCGAACCCACGACCCTCCGTGATCTAGTACGGATGCTCTAACCCATACATCCCAGCCATTTTCCAAAAAAAATTATAGGAAAAATAGGAGGAAATTAGCAGGAATATAGGAGATTTATAGGATGTTAGGACAAAATATTGGAGTTCTGTAGGAGGATTTTCAGCCACTCACACATAAAATTCTTAGGTTGAAACAAAATTCAACGAGTTTTGCATGATTTCGGAGACTAAGACACTAGTTTGCAATGTGTTCATTGATAAGACGATTTACAAACAAAAGTAAACAGTGATTGTCAACAGTCATATGACCACCCCTTACAACCTCCAAAAAAGGTCAGCCACTTATGAGAAGTTTAACTCCCAATAGTGACCAACATCAATGCTTATGAGAGTTTGTAAAATGATCACTAAAGGGAAAATGCTTTCATGTGTTATCAAACTCTCTCAACTAATTCTTTAAGGAAATGTATGAAGATCAGTATGAGAATTTCTAAGTGGGTATTGGGGCTTAAAGGGTTAACATATTACGATATATATCAAGAGATGACACATTTTGAATGAGAAACATTTCATGAGCAAGGGTGAAATGTGGGTATTATGACTCGAGCTGCATCACGTAGCCACAGAGTCAAATATCGACTGACAGCATAGCTCATAACTGCATCGTGCAGTCACATTGAGAGCATCATTCAGTGAAATCCAGTTGCCTGTATTTCTGTGAACGATGCGGCCAACCAACCACCAAAGTGAGCGAATGTGAGAGAATGTTTAACACATATTAAATGAAAGGTGTTACAAGTGAACCCACAGGGAACTCGGAAAAATCCGAGCCCCAGATGGGATTCGATGCAGTTATGAGCTTTGCTGTCAGTCGATATTTTCCTAGTTCCCAGTGGGTTCAATCGTAACACCTTTCATTTAATATGTGTCAAACATTCTCTCTTATTCGCTCACATTCGCATTCTCTCACATTTGCGTGATGCAGCTCAAGTCAAAATACCCACATTTCACCCTTGCTCACCAAGGGTGAAATGCTCAGTGGTTAGAGCATCCGTACTAGATCACGGAGGGTCATGGGTTCGAATCCCATCTGGGGCTCGGATTTTTCCGAGTTCCCAGTGGGTTCAATAGGCCATTTTCGATATATTAAATATTCAGCTTGAAAGTGAGGCAGTGAGGACAAAGACAATAGAAACACGTGGGAATTATGTGAAAAATATTTACATATCATCCACTTTCCTTTGTCTTTGTCCTCACTGACTCGCTATCAAGCTGAATTTTAATATATCGAAAAAGGCCTATTGTAACGCCTTTCATTTAATATGTGTTTCTGTAGAAACCAGGAATATTATCATGTAAAATGAAAGACAATTCAATGAGACATCAATCAGCACAACGATTTTCAAACTAGGTGTTGGTTTAGGTGACTCATTCGTATTTTAGATATCCTGGAAAAGTCAGTGGAGAACTGTTATGACTTTGGAGTCATATCTAATTTGTCAATAGTTTTGTTAATGAAATGATGGATGAATCTCTCAGTGACACAGGTACCCACATCATGAGAGAAATTCCAATACTTTCGATTGCTAGTTTCTATGACTTCTTCATCATGTTAAATCAGTAGAGCTCCTTGCTCACGTGGTATTGTTTCCCCAGAAACGATGCCTAGTTATTTTTACTACAACTTCCACACTCGAAGAGAAAATTCGTATCTCCGCGCGGCCATGTAATATCCTCTATAACATGAGCCTCGATACGGTGAGAGCAGATAAGTGAACGGTTGACCAGTCGTGTCAACATTCGTTGTAAGCGAGCCTCGAAGGATTTTTGAAATTTTGAATATTTTTCGCTGTTTCTAAGCAATGGATGCTCGCTGGACCTTGAAACTTGGTCAAAGAGAAGTAAAATTATCCGAGTGGCCATCCCCGGAGTTTGATGCTGGAGAAGTGTGATTTTATCGGCGAGATGTGAGGTAAGTCAGAAATTACTTTCCAGCCTTTCCTTTATTTAGGTATGTACGAGTGACAACCCGGGAATTTGAGAAGTCGCTGAAATCGCATTCAATCAGGCAAATAACCACACAAAAAGCGAGAAATTTCACCACGACAATTAAGTACGGCTTTTTTATTGAGAACTCTTGTGGGTAAATATCTTTTTCAGTTTGTTATCGAGATTCCCATACAATCCTTAATTTTTTTGCCATCCGAGTCTGGGCTGCCTGTGGTTCAACCAGTGAAATTGAGTGTTTTAAAAATTGTTTTTACTCGAAAAGGACTGGCACTGACTATGAAAACCAATCAGCGACCGTGTTCATAATCACAAATCATGGACGTGAGATTCTTAACCGCCGTGAAACCAGAGGTTCTTATTTTTCGCCTCTCCGTTTTAACCGCTCGCTCCTCGCGAAAGAAAAATAGAACCTCTCGCACCCAAGGTAATTTTTAATGGAAATTGACAATGAATGCTTTGAATGCTTTTTGAACCTATGAAAAATAGATGGCAGGTTTTGCAGTGTACAAATGTTCAGGGACAGGGTGTAGGATGTCAATGTCATTGCTTTGTGGCAAACTATTTTTGTGTGGTTAGTTCTCAGTAGTTGTCGGTAAGTGCCAACAAGTAAAAATGAATAAAATAATGGAAAGATGGTCGTCAAAGAATTCTCACTACCAGGAAAGACTCAGCAATGGAACCACAGAATTAAGCAATAATATTAATTTGTGGATTTTTTGGGTTCCAATGAAACTACGAACTCGGCCGGGAATTCTCCTAACTCTTGTTTTCCATCCCATCAACAGGAATTTACAACTCCACACCAAAGCGGGAAGAGGGAAATTTATGGGGCAGTCAAACATTTTTGAGCACACTAGTCAAACTTCAAGTTCATTAAAGAGGTTCATTTTCAAGCAAAGGTATGACGAGGGTAATTTTTGCCGAAGAATGTAAAAGGACAAGGGCAAGTGCAGTACCATCATCCTCTTTTGCTGTAAACAACACATGATTGGAAATGCACTTGAAAATTATTTAAGGACAGTGCCTCCTATTGTTATTGCGCATACTTTCTGCGCATCTCGAGATACTCGGATTTCATGTGACTGGTGCTTATTGATACAGGGATATTTTTGCGCACTTTAAAGGTGGGCCCACACGGGGGGACATGTTGCAGGAACATGTTGTAGCAACATGTTGCAGCAACATGTTCCTGCAACATGTCCCCTTGTGTGGGCCCACCTTTAAAACAATGCGGAGAAAGCTGAACTTAGCAAGTGATCTTGGTATCCAAAAAGAAAATTGGGGGTAACCACGCATTTTTCTGAGATAATTGAGCTTCAATTTGGAAAAGAATGCCATACATTGCTTTGTATTTAAAAGCGTTTTACAAATACAATGTATTGTTGATAAATTATCTTCGAAAAATGCGTGGTTACCCCCAATTTTCTATTTGGATTTCAATAACACTTGTTGAGATCTTCTTTTCCCGCATAGTTTTAAACCACGCAAAAATATCCCTATATCAATAAGTACCACCCATAGGAAATCCGAGTATCTCGAAAGGCACAGAACGTATGCCCAATAACAATGGCAGGCACCGTCCTTAATTAACTGACTAGATGACCAGACATAGCTTGATGCTGCTCTGGTTTAGGGAATCATAAATGTAGCTAAAAAAGTTACGATTTTGAAACTGCTGTCTAGTGTCTTCATTAGGGGGTACCCGATGAAGACACTTACACTAAATCGTTGAGTCTTTGAATTGTAACTTTTTAAAGTGCTACTATGACCAGAAGATTTTACTTGTCAACAGGGGGTGTCCTAGGGCGAGGGGTGAATGGGTTAACTAAGCACCAAGTGACCCACGTTTTAAGCCTTGATTTCAAAAACGCACCTGTTAATTTTAACTGGAATTTTCCTATTTGATGGTCCGCTATTATTAACAATTTGCTATCAAATTTTGAGAGCAATGGATCGAGGGGAAAATGACGTCAAAGACTCGCTAGTTTAAGAATGAAATGTTTGCTACACGGCTGCATTAGTATACAGCACACGAGTTTCAGGCTTTTTTTTTTCAGGCTTCCTTTTCGTGTTTTGCATATATAATAAACTTCATCTACATGTTAGCGAGTAAATGATGTCACTTTCCCCTAGATCCAACCCTCTGAGGTCCAATCGGCCAGTTTTGAGTGTGAGTAATGGCAGACCATGAAACCCAAATCTTGCACTCAAAACAGCCATTGGATACAAATCAAGCCTCAAAATTCTGCCAATCAGGTGTTAAGCAAATTAAACACACTTTCAAAATCTGAAGAAAAAAAGAAAATGATTTCTTGATCACTTTAAGTTTGTACCATCAAACTACATTGTATGCTGCACTGTCAACCTGGTTGCAGTCAAAACCTTACTGCAATTTTCATAATTCTGCAGAATTCATCTTCAAGCACAGACGGCCAAACTGCGTTTTGGCTTCCATCAATCAAACTTCTGACATCAACCACAGATGATAACCCACCGATCAGCATCTTTGGTTCCCACGGCACAATAGAACTTGATGCCAATAGAAAGCGATGGAATCTGCACGAATCTTTTTACTGAAGAATTTCTAAAAACATACATGTATCATAAAGGTATTCGAGTTGTGAACCAAACAAAAACTCCATTTCATTTTCTCAAGGCAGCCGAGTCAATCTTCCTGGCTGTGGTCGAAAATTTGATTGATGGAAGCCAAGACGCTGTTTGGCGCTTAGCGCTTGAAGGTGAGATTCCTCAGAATCATGAAAATTGCAGTGACTGACTCGCTGATTTTTAGGGCCTGATGGCATGGTGAGTTTCAGCCTGGGCTGAAATTTCGCTCCATCCACCAAGCTGAAATTTTGTTGTGATTACATGCTAAATTTTAGCCAGGGCGCAAAACACAAACTTCCATGAGAAAATTTACTGAGAGGCGAAAACACAATCAATGCACATGAAATGATACATGTAGTGATTACAAGGATTTTTCAGCCCGTTTGCCCGGGCTGAAAATCCTAGCCCGGTTTCAGAAATCGGGCTAGGATTTTCAGCCTGGGCGCAAAACACAAGTTTATGTGAGAACATTTACTGAGATGCGACAACACAATCAATACACATGAAATGAAAGTAATTATAAGGATTTTTCAGCCCGTTTCCCCAGGCTGAAATCTTCTCCATGTAATTGCCACTTTCATTCTAAGGGAATTTCTTTCAGAACCCAGGCTGAGATTTCAGCCAGCTAATTGGGCTGAAATTCACCATGTAATCAGCCTTGTTACTAACTTGGTAAGTATTCTTTCGATGTTTACAGCAGCCAGCCCAAGCCCCATTGGGATGTTTACACAGAAATATGCTTGCATCATGCCCTATCCTACAGCTGTAGCTTGCACCCTTCTTTAATGTATGTTTTAACAGATATTGCCAAAACTTAGCAGCACATGTGACAGAGAGGAAGGTGTCACACAGGGGTTCCCTCCAGGGGTACCGGGTTGTATCCGGGGAAACTGTCCATGTTTGCTCTCCCCACTTCTCCCGCTGACCCACCAACTGTGATATGTCTTGACTTCTCGTGTTTTTTGATAGATGCTCTTCTCGTTGGCGAGAAGGCTGTGTACATGGAGCTTGTGTTTAACAAATCACCCATTCTTCGAATTTCCTCCGCAATTTCCCCAATCTTCCAAGTGAGAGGCCCCGACTGTGACCCAGAGCATCTACCTTTGTCTCTTAAAAAGTGCAATCTTTCATCTTTAAATGAAGGTGTAGACTTGGTATAATGAAAAGGTTTGTGAACGTTAAAGTTGAATCTCAAGTCGTCGTTGCTTTTGTTGCCATTTGTCTCTTGTTCGTGATGAGATGAGTTTGAAACATCATGATCAGGTTCTGTCAAATATACACATTCCTTTCAGAAAAGAACTTGTTAACATAACAATGGTGGATTACTTTGGATCACCAACATGGCATCCCTGACATCACTCTTGCTATTTTTTATTCAACTTACCAGAAAAATAACGTTTACAAGCCTTGTACTCCTCTTCAGCAATAAGTGTTGCCAGTTTACACTCAATCAGGCCAAACTCCTCCAGAAGCTCCTCTGTCACTAGAAATTTCTGAGCCACTTCATTTAAATGACCTCTACAATAATCTTTCCACAGCTCCTCGAGGATCTCCTCAAAACCAACTTCAACAGTGACTATTAAGCTCCCTGACTTAACATCAAGAACCAGTACTTTACGCATCTCTTTAAGATAAATCATGAAACGATTATACTCCACCGGATTTGAGGGGCTAACATCTTGAAGGTACTTTTCTGCAATTCTATTTAAAAGTGCTTGCGTAGATTGGATACTTCCATTTCCACAATTTTCAGTTCCCACACCAGGGTTGACTACCACCTGTTCTTTCTTTGCAGTGCTTGGTTCTGTGACTTCCTGGAAAACTTCTTGAGGTTCAGGTGGCTGTACTTTCACTCCCATGCCTTTTTGTGTACTACCTTCAGTGACAGCCTCAACGCCAATTTGAATTCCGAGATGAGCTATTAAAAACCAAATTCAAAATAAGGCAAAATTTTGGACACCAAACCCCATTGAAAGACTCAACTGTACCTACCGGTATTAGAGTGTACATTTATTACCATGTACATGTTAATCCATCTGAGAATTTGTCCTACCGGTAGTTATGATCAAATAGGCTCACACTAGGATAGAGATAACTATGACCAGTACACTCAAATAGATAATAATAATAATCATCATCATCATCATCATCATCATCATCAATATATTAATAATTGTTAATTATTAATATGACCTTTACAATATTCACTGAAGTGGAGGTGAATAGTGGAGATATTTACCAAGCTGCAAGGTGAAGAATTATTTTAGTATAATTATACCACACAAGTTGAATAAAAAGTGAACCAAAACACTACTTTATTTTTTGTAAAATGTGGTCGGAAATTCCAAATCTCGTACACGGGCTACTCAGAGGTGAATAGTACTTGGATCATCACCTCCGAGTTAGCCAATTAGCGTGCAGAAAGCACTTTTCACTTGTGTGCTATGTACATGTACTAATACCTAACATTGTAATAAATATCTACATGTAGGATATCACATGGTGGCCAGACGATATGAATTTTATGTTTAAGTGGCAAGAACATAAAGTTCATATCTTTGAGCCAACGTGTAACTTAATTTTCTTTTTACTATAATTGGACAAATATGCACAGTAGAGATTTCCAGTGATCAAGGCACTTTACAAAGTTAAAATTAAAAATAGATAGTACAGTACAGTAAGAGCTACATGGTCACTGTTTTCAATGAATAAACATATACCCATTCCTATTGAAAAAAGAGCTCTTTAACTTGGAGCGTAACTTATCTGTGAGTTAGCCTTATTTACCTGCATCTTCTGTTTATTTACACTGAAACTTAATTTTAAATGTTTATTTGACGTTCTTGGATGGATTTGCAATTTATGCTTTTGTGGTTAGGGATGGCTATGATTTATTTATTTATTTATTTATTACAATTTAATGGCAAGAAA
>NC_090887.1:9249973-9254973 GCF_036669925.1 Montipora capricornis | reverse complement strand
ATGAGACAGATCCCTTTCTTACACTCAGCTCAGTTCCTCCCTTGCCCATTGAACGCAAGATTTAGATCGCCCTTAATATCGTTGAAAAAAGCCATTGCATCTTCCATATGGTACGCTCTAGAGTCGAGGATTACAAAGTGTACGCACGCGCGTTTCTTAAGGTAACAAAATGACAAAAAGAACAACGCAATCCCTATAAAATGCGTGCAGAATTTTCCCCTAATTCTGTAAGTGTGTTTGTTCAGCGTTATTCATTCATTACGTTGCGTTCACTTGTCAAGGATTGAAGTCAGAACTTGAGACAGTTTTCTCCGCCGGTATTTTCAGTTCGAAATTCATCAAAAGGAGCTTATATCAGTTGGAAATCATCATCCAAGAGTATGGCCATTTTATGGTCCATTTTGACATTGTCGCTAGTGCTGTGGATCAATGTGCAAATAATCAATTACGTTTTATGTGAGAAAGCGTTTGAGTCAAGACAACGATAATAGCCGTGGTATTTCAACTATCTTTATTTATTGCTTTCCTAACTTTCTTTTTCTGTAAAACTTTGAGGAAATATCTGGCATTACTCTCCTCAATCCCCAACAATCTCGACGATCCTTCACGCATGCGCATGGGCACTCCTTTACTTCCAAGATGGCCGACCCTTCCATTTAAAACACGGGAAAGACTTGTTTCCATATCTCAAAGTGCCCTTGGACGTGAGGTGCCTGGGAATGAAATTTAAATCACTGGAATCGGTCAGTGTAAATTGCAGACTGAGGTTATAATGTAACTGTTGAAAAAGCCCAAACCCCTTAGAAATGCTAACCTTAGGCCTAATTAGGCCGAAAATAATATTTAGGCTTAACTGTTAGCATTCCGATTCCAGCGATTTCATTTCATTTCCACGCACCTCACGTCCAAGGGCACTTTGAGATATAGAAACAAGTCTACCTTAAAACACGCTAGCTCAAAACGGAATTGCAGAAAGCTAAGACTGATGACTGATGGGAAAACAACAGTAGGAAACTGGATTGGACAACAACAGTATTGTCTTTATTTGCAAAACACTTTTCTCGGCCATTTTCTTCACGGCGCTGACCCTACTGTTTGCTATCGTTAGGTGTCCGGAATTAAGCACACTTCGCCAAAAATGCAATTAAACTCTTTAGTAGTCTTGCTCGCAGATACGAAACTGCAAACGGAAAAGTTCGTATACGCTCGGGTTTGTTTCGTTTTCACAACGAAATACAGAATCGTGAAGTGTCCGGAAATAGGGCAACATACTATACTGTGAATTTGTTAAAATACTTGTTCAATGGAGATTCAAACAATTGCTATAAAACTTGTTATATAGTTATGTCTGACATACTTTTTTGTTGTAAATGTTTGAATCATTACATTTGAAAAGGAAGAATTGCTCCTTTTCATGCAACAATTCTCGAAAAAAAATGTCCCCTCATATTTGCCAAATGTCCCTATTGTTTAACTTTTACGCAGCGGGACTCAATGTCTCACTTAAAACAATTTCTAGAATGATTGATAGAATGATGTTGTCGCGTTGGGGGAATACTATCACAGCTGGACTAAAGAACAGAACTTACAATGGAACTTTTAATAAAAGTGAAGCGAGCTACGAGACACACGATTGTGTGAGGCTGAGGGCCTGGTTACATATCTGGGGGGGGGAACCTGGTGTCTAGCAGTCTAGCAGTGTCACGCATGACACGCCACTTCCTCTTTTTTTTAACAAAAACAAAAAAAGAAACAAACAAAAACAACGTTTCCTAAGTGCTCAATTTAGAAAGCCTTAAGTGTCTCAAGTGTTCAAAGATTGTTTAAGTAAAATCAACGTTCGCTCAGATCAATGTTCCTTTAGCACAAATCATAATCTTCTTGCCAGACAGGTAGGCGTCTTACACGACCAGAGCGTCTTGGTTCAAAACTCGGGAGGGTCTCCGACCTTTCCTCCGGTTCACCGGGTGCTGGGAACGGTAAGGCATTTTCTGGATGCACACCTGTACTTGTGCTCCGCTCCGGCTCGTGTTCTTGCCTTGGTGTGGGGAGCAAGCTACTTTCCTCCAGTGCCGGAGTCGGAATCACTTCCTCAGCACCGTTCCTGGGCGGTGGTTCTGGAGTAGAGCGCAGTTGGCGGCGGTTTCTGCGATAGGTTCGGCCTTCAACTTCAACTTCATAAGAGCGCCTGCCGAGAGAACGGGTGCAGACCCCGAGACTCCATTTTTGTTCACCTGGAAGCTTCATTTGGACAGTATCTCCAACCAGCAAGGGGGGCAGGTTCTTTGTGCCTCGGTTGTACTGCATTGATTGCACTCTTTTCTGCGCTTCCAGGTTCTTTCTGGTTGTCACTTGGTCAGCAGAAGGCTTAAGCAGCTTCTCGGAGGTCGGCAGTAGTGTGCGAGTGCGTCGACCCATCAGCCTTTGAACGGGTGAGATGCCAAATCCCTCGCTTGGGGTGTTTCGCCAATCTAGAATTGCCAGTAAGGGATCCTTCTTGTCCTCGTTTGCTTTCCTTAACAGTCCTTTACACGTTTTGACAGCATTTTCCGCTTTACCGTTTGACTGTGGATATCGCGGACTCGACGTTCTGTGCTCGAACTTCCATGTACTGGCAAACTTTGCAAATGCTTCGTTGGCGAATTCAGGGCCATTGTCAGTGATTACTACCTCGGGAATCCCATGACGAGCAAACTGCACCTTGAATTGCGTAATCACAGCGTGTGCCGTCTTCGTGTGAATCTCCGCGACTTCAAAGTAGTTGGACCAGTAATCTACTAGGATCAGGAATGTTTGATGTCCCAATTCAAACAAATCTGCTGCAATCTTTTCCCATGGGCGAGAGGGCAAGTCATGAGGGTTCAGCTCTTCCCGAGCCTGTGCTGGTCGATACGTCTGGCAGGTGGAGCATCTTGAGACAAAATCACGGATCTCCGCACTCATTCCTGGCCAGTATAATATTTCGCGTGCACGACGAATGCATCCTCCAATGCCAACGTTACTGCTGCGTATCTGATTCAGCATGTCCTTACGAAGCGATCGAGGTACTACCAGCTGCTCACCACGGAAAACCAACCCTTGAGACTCAATCAGCTCACTGCGCTCATCGTAGTAGGGGCGAACAGCAGGCGGGCAGTGTTTCTTCTCTGGCCACCCTTGGGCAATAATACGAATTAACTCCTGGATCTCAGGGTCTGCAGCTATTTGCTCCCGGAACACATCTCGTTTGGGGGTGTCCACTCGCACATGTTCTTCATGGTCTACCGTCTCGAGGGCACGAATCTCACAGGGCTCTGAATGAGCTCCTTCTGTTGTTTTCATGTAGGCTCGACTAAGTGTATCAGCAATATACATGAGGAGCCCTTTCTTGTATTGTACATCTAGGTTGTATTTCTGTAACGCCAGACGCATGCGCTGTAGGCGCTTGGGTGACTTGTGGATCTCTTTCTTAAACACATATTTCAGTGGCTCGTGGTCACTTTCAACAGTTACTGTATCATGTCCATACAGGTATTGGTCAAACTTGTCTCAGGACCAGACAATGGCCAGCATTTCTTTTTCGATTTGTGCATAGCGCATTTCTGTATCAGTCAGGGCACGGGACGCATAACAAATGGGTTGGTCATCTTGCAGAACAACTGCTCCTAAACCAGACTGGCTAGCATCGCACTGCACAGTGACAGGTTTGCTAACATCATAATACTTGAGCACAGGCGCCTCGGTAAGGAACTTCTTTATGGTCGCGATGGCTACGGAGTGCTGCTCCAGCCACTGGAACTCCACATCTTTGTCCTCCAGACGTCTGAGGGGCTCAGTCATCTCTGAAAGGTGGGGCATAAACTTTGAGAGGTACGTGACCATCCCTAGAAACCTCTTCAACGCAGGCCGGTCTTCGGGTTCAGGCAGCTGCAATATGGCTTGAATCTTGTCGGGGTCGAGTTTGAGGCCCTCTGAGGTGAGTAGGTGCCCCATAAATTTCACACTGGACTGATGTCGACGTACTTTCGCTCGATTCAACTTCAGGTTCCACTGGCGACACTTCTCAAGGAACGCGCGTTCGTTACTCTCCAGGCTCAGGTTTATTTCGTCGTCAGTAGTGCCAAATCCAGCAATCAAGAAGTCGTCCGCAATAACTTCCACCCCCTTAAGGTCCTCCACAAATTCATGCATCGTGCGTTGCCAAATCTCCGGTGCTGAGCAGATCCCAAAGAGCATCCTCTTCCACCTATAACGCCCAAATGGTGTGTTAAAGGTGGTTTTGTAACTGGAGTCGGTGTCAAGCCGTTTCTGCCAAAAACCATCTTTATCATCCACCACAGTGAATTTCTTTGCTTGGGTAAGCCTGGTCACTACTTCTTCCACAGTGGGCAATTGATAATGCTCGCGACGGATGGCTTTGTTAAGATCACGGGGGTCAAGGTATATGCGCAGCTTGTTTGGCTTGGCCACCACTAACATGCTGGAAACCCACGCGGTAGGCTCATTAACTGGTGCGATGACGTCACTTTCTACCATTTCGTCTAGCTTACTCTTGATTTGCTCCCTTAAAGCGACTGGAACACGGCGAGGTGGATGGACCAGCGGCCGTACTGTGTCATCAGTTGCTATGTGGTACTCTCCTGGGAGGTCTCCCAGTCCTTCAAATACATCCTTAAACTCTTCTAATAAATCAGGGGCTACGGTCGTGGAACCGACTCTCGGCGTGGGGAAAAACATGTCGTCACTGTCGTTAATCGAGATAAGCCCCAGATCCATACACGCTTGGTAGGATAAAAGTGGTGCTAGGTCATCTTCAGTGATGTTAAACTGCAATACGGTGGCATGTCCACGGCGCCATGTAGGGATGTCAGCAAAGCCAAGGATTTTGTAACGTTCGTTAGTGTACGTTTTGATAAACTTGTGGGAGCAGAACTTGACGTGCTGCATTTCTGTATCCCCTGTGGCGCGCTTATATTCTTTCAGGGACAGAATGTTGCATTCTGCGCCAGTATCCAGTTGGA
>NC_090887.1:9234973-9244973 GCF_036669925.1 Montipora capricornis | reverse complement strand
TGTTTTGGAACTGACCAAACTTTTTAACACAGAAACTCAGTCTTTTAAAATCATTTTATTTCCTTCCTGCCAACGCTCGGTTGGACGTCTACTGTAAAGCAATACTGCCGTCAATAGCGTATGGTCTAATAGTCTGGGGCTCTTGCGACAAAACGTTGATCCTTTGCTTTAAACATGGCCTTGATAAGTACTTTCCTTTTTCCTGCTGTATTGATCTCGCATAATCCTGTGTAATATATATATCCTTGCATCTCGAAGAATCTTTTAACCAATTCCGAGCTCTAAAAGCTGTACCTCTATCCTCTCTGGAAAGAAAGCGTGCTATTATTGGCCTTGATACCTGCTTTCCGCAATCAGCGAGCACGCAGAAGACTGACGATTTCTTTTAGGAGGTGGCGGCACTTGTGAATTCGTGCTTGAAGAGTTGCTTCCTCACTCCCTTCTCTTCTTCGACGTGAAAAGCTGCGGAAGCCCCAATCCAGTTATCTTCGATCTAATAATCAGCATATATGAACAACTGGTGATCCCTTCGTGCACAGGTTCTTACAGAGCAAGAAACCTAGCGTCAATCCGCCATTACTGCTCGGCCCAATCCTGCTTGCATGATCTTTTCCAAACAGTTTTATCCACACATCTAATGCCCGTTGCTTTCACTGCAGAGGAGAGGTAAAATCATCTGACGAATGCTGGATCACCCCTAAGTGAATGGTAAACACAATTAAACCGATAAACGCAACTGGCGCCCCATGTCATTACTCAGCGTTCCTGGTAAACTAATGGAGTTGACTATCACTTACTCCAATACATCGCAACTTCCCATTCACAATCTCAGGAAGCCTAATCAATGGGCGTCACTTGGATGACCCGTAACCACTATCAAGTGTGTTTACACTATCAAGTGTGCATACATTTAGTGTATCAAGTGTTCTTACCCTATCTTCTCTGTAATTTTGCAGCTTTCCCCCGGGCAAATGATAAATATCAGCTTTGCTTGCCTGGTCTTCTCCAAAAATGTTTAATCCGCAAATCTAATGCCCGTTGGGCAGACTGGAGAGCAGAGGTAAAATCATCTAAAGAATGCTGTGAAAGGTAACTATCAGCTGTGCTTCTATGATCTTTTCCAAAAAGTTTTATCCGCACGTCAAATGTACGTTGCTTTGACTGCAGAGCAGAGGTAAAATCACCTGACGAATGCTGTGTCGCCCCAAGTAAATCATAACTATCAGCTGTGCTTGCATGATCTTCTCCGAAAAGTTTTATTCGCACGTCCAATACACGTTGAGAAGACTGCACAGCAGAGGAAATATCACCTAACGAATGCAGTGTCACCCCGAGTGAATGATAACTATCAGCTGTGCTTGCATGATTTTCTCCAAAACGTTTTATTCGCACGTCCAATGCACGTTGGGCAGACTGCAGAGCAGATGTAAAATCACCTAACGAATGCTGTGTCACTCCTAGTGAATTATAACTATCTGCTGTGCTTGCATGATCTTCTCCGAAAGGTTTTATTCGCACGTCCAATGCACGTTGCTTTGACTGCAGAGCAGAGGTAAAATCACCTAACGAATGCTGTGTCACTCCTAGTGAATGATAACTATCAGCTATGCTTGTATGATTTTCTCCAAAAAGTTTTATTTGCACGTCCAATGCACGTTGGGCAGGCTGCCGAGCCGAACTAAAATGACCTAACGAATGCTGTGTTATCCCGAGTGATTGATAACTATTAGCTGTGCTTGCATGATCTTCTCCGAAACGTTTTATACCCACGTCCAATCCACGTTGAGCAGACTACAGAGCCGAGCTAGAATCACTTAACAAATGCTGTGCTGCCCCGATTAAAAATTAACTATCACTTGTGCTTGCGTGATCTTCTCCAAAGAGCTTTATCCGCACATCTAATGCCCGTTGGGCAGACTGCCGAGCCGGGCTAAAATCACCTAACAAATGTTGTGTCGCCCCGAGTAAATCATAACTATCAGCTGTGCTTGGATGATCTTCTCCGAAAAGTTTTATTCGCACGTCCAATGCACGTTGGGCAGACTGCAGAGCAGAGGTAAAATCACCTAACGAATGCTGTGCCACTCCTAGTGAATGATAACTATCAGCTGTGCTTGCATGATCTTCTCCGAAAAGTTTTATTCGCACGTCCAATGCACGTTGCCTTGACTGCAGAGCAGAGGTAAAATCACCTAACCAATGCTGTGTCACTCCTAGTGAATGATAACTATCAGCTGTGCTTGCATGATCTTCTCCGAAAAGTTTTATTCGCACGTCCAATGCACGTTGCTTTGACTGCAGAGCAGAGGTAAAATCACCTAACGAATGCTGTGTCATTCCTAGTGAATGATAACTATCAGCTGTGCTTGCATGATCTTCTCCGAAAAGTTTTATTCGCACGTCCAATGCACGTTGGTCTGACTGCAGAGCAGAGGTATAATCACCTAACGAATGCTGTGTCACTCCTAGTGAATGATAACTATCAGCTGTGCTTGCATGCTCTTCTCCGAAAAGTTTTATTCGCACGTCCAATGCACGTTGGTCTGACTGAAGAGCAGAGGTATAATCACCTAACGAATGCTGTGTGTCTCCTAGTAAACGATAACTATCAGCTGTGCTTGCATGATCTTCTCCGAAAAGTTTTATTCGCACGTCCAATGCACGTTGGGCAGACTGCAGAGCAGAGGTAAAATCACCTAACAAATGCTGTGTCACTCCTAGTGAATGATAACTATCAGCTGTGCTTGCATGATCTTCTCCGAAAAGTTTTATTCGCACGTCCAATGCACGTTGGTCAGACTGCAGAGCAGAGGTAAAATCACCTAACGAATGCTGTGTCACTCCTAGTGAATGATAACTATCAGCTGTGCTTGCATGATCTTCCCCGAAAAGTTTTATTCGCACGTCCAATGCACGTTGGGCAGACTGCAGAGCAGAGGTAAAATCACCTAACGAATGCTGTGTCACTCCTAGTGAATGATAACTATCAGCTGTGCTTGCATGATCTTCTCCGAAAAGTTTTATTCGCACGTCCAATGCACGTTGGTCTGACTGCAGAGCAGAGGTATAATCACCTAACGAATGCTGTGTCACTCCTAGTGAATGATAACTATCAGCTGTGCTTGCATGCTCTTCTCCGAAAAGTTTTATTCGCACGTCCAATGCACGTTGGGCAGACTGCAGAGCAGAGGTAAAATCACCTAACCAATGCTGTGTCACTCCTAGTAAATGATAACTATCAGCTGTGCTTGCATGATCTTCTCCGAAAAGTTTTATTCGCACGTCCAATGCACGTTGGGCAGACTGCAGAGCAGAGGTATAATCACCTAACGAATGCTGTATGGTCCCGAGTAAACCATAACTATCAGCTGTGCTTGCATGATGATTTCCGAAAAGTTTTATTCGCACGTCCAATGCACGTTGGGCAGACTGCAGAGCAGAGGTAAAATCACCTAACGAATGCTGTGTCATTCCTAGTAAATGATAAGTATCAGCTGTGCTTGCATGATCGTCTCCAAAACGTTTTATCCGCACCTCTAATGCACGTTGGGCAGACTGCAGAGCAGAGGTAAAATCACCTATAGAATGCTGTATCACCCCGAGTGAATGGTAACTATCTGCTGTGTTTGCATGATCTTCACCTAAAATTGGTATAACACATGATCTTATTAATCAGTTGAAACAGATGATGATGATTGTGAATCTTCGGAGTTGCTGTGTTGTTTATAATCAAGATTTTGTAACAATGTTAATTTATGTATGCTTAGTTTACATCCAGGTTTTTCGGAAGAGTTCGTTCGTTTCTCGATTTATGCACCTATTACACATTTTAATGTTTTATCACTTTTTTGCAATGTTGTACGAGCCAGCAGTTTTAAAACTGAACTGCGATCAATATCAATTCCAAAGTTACTGAGTCTCCCCTGATTATGGTTGAATATACTGTAAAGTTATATCAAACAATTAACAAGTTCTCTTTGGTAACCCTTTTCAGCATTGTTTCATGCTTTTAAGGACGGTGCCTACTAATTCAAAGGCATTTTTGTGCGGGTTCCTGAATGTGCGGGAAAAGCAGATCTTCATAAGTGTCATTGAAATCAAAAAGAATATTGGGGGGTAACCACGCATTTTTCGAAGATAATTCATGAATAATATTTGTAAAAAGCTTTAAAGTACAAAGCAATGTATGGCGGCGTTCTTTGCCAAATTGATGCTCAGTTATCTCTTAAAAATGCATGGTTACCCCCAATTTTCTTTTTGGATACCAAAAGCTCTAGCTAAGTTCTGCTTTCTCCGCATGCTTTTGAACTGCGCAAAAATATCCCTGTATTAATAAGCACCGCCGATAGGAAATCCGAGTGTTAGATCCAAACGCCTGCTCATTAGCGGAGTTGCATTCCTCTCTTAGGAATGCAGTTGTCAGTCTTTTAATTGGGAACTTAGTGCTTAATTTATTCGTTCTCTTAGAGGTATTTAAGGCTTAATTTAGTCATTTCTAGGGTTTTCGATCAGTCATTTTCGCTTGTGAGTAGTTCTTGTAGTTTCGCTTTCGGCAGTTTGTTACTTTCTTCGCTTCAAGCAGTCAATATTCAGTTACCAGCTCCTAACAAATGTAAGTGTATCTTTTCTTCGAGTTTCTGTTTACGATTAGTTCATTTTACTAAGTAATTTATGTATCTGTTTGTTTTCTAGTCTTAACCGCTTTTCGCTTTCACCGCATGGGTTGAGTTCGCGCCGTCATAGGCAGTTGAATGAAGAATAAAGCGTGTTTGAATTTTTATCGCTGGAGTTTTGTAGTCGTAAGAAGATCACACCGAGTATCTCGAGATGCGCAGAAGGTATGCGCGATAACAATGGTAGGCACCGTCCTTAATAACTTCTTTACTTTTCCGTGCTAATCCTCTCAGACACTACTTCAATTCGCAAGCATCTTGACTGCACTTAAATAATCTTTGGTTACTGTTACTACTTTTAAGGTGGCTGGAACCAGTTTCACTAATTTTAAGAGACCCTATTAGAAGGGTTGTCACTACAACACTGTATAGCGTAACAGCAATGTTATAGCACCATATGAAACACCAATTATTGCTTAACAAAATACGCCCACTATTGCAACGTAATAGGTTACCATGGAAACATTAAAGCTTTCAAAAAAGCACCTAATATTTCGTCTTTACTTGCGTATTGTTCAAAAATGTATGATAGTAATTAGCAATCGGAGATAGAACTATCGGTAAAGTTTAAGAAAACTTCATACAAGCCAATTAAGAGCTACCTTAAATCTTTAAAACAAAATGGGGGTCACCGACTTCATTTTTGAGCAATAAGTAGGTAAACACGAACACTAGGTGCTTTTTGAGAGCTTTCATGTTGCCATGGTAACCTATTACGTTGCAACAGTGGGCACATTTTGTGAAGCAATGTTGGTGTATAGTACTTACAACCCTTCTGATAACAAGGTGGTGAAACTGGTGCCAGCCTCCTTAAATCCACTCCTATTGGAGTTTAGCCTGCGTAGCTGGTGGTAGAATGACATGCAGAGAATAGGGAGGGACCCTGAGAAATGCCCCCTTTCCAAAACTTAGGTTTTTTTAATAGTCTGGTCACTGAGCGGACGGAAATTTCTGATTGGCTGATAACAAGAACACGTCAATCAAATGTTACTTGAGACCTACATTTCTTGCCTAAAGGATCAAGAAATCAATCGAATAACTTATGTTGACTATCGAAAGTTCTTGCTTATGTAAACATCAAAAAATAGTCTCCTGATAGGACATGTGCTTACTGGAATGAATGTTAAACCGATGAACATTGTGCATCTGGTTGTTGTAATCGAAATTGACAATGAATGCGTTGAATGCTTTTTGAAATTATGAAAAATAGGTGGCAGGTTTTGCAGTGTATCAATACTCAGTGTGTATAGGATGTCAATGTCATTGCTATGTGGGAAACTATTTCTGTCGGTAGGTGCCAACAAGTAAAATTGAATAAAGAAATGAAAAGCTGATCATCAAAGAATTCTCACTAACCAGGAAAGACACAGCAATGGAACCACAGAATTAAGCAACAATATTAATTTGTGGATTTTTTTTCGGTTCTAATGAAACTACGAACTCGGCCGGGAATTCTCGTAACTCTTGCTTTCCATCCCATCAACAGGAATTTACAACTCCCCACCGAAGCGGGAAGAGGGAAATTTATGCCAGGGCAGTTAAGCATTTTTGAGAACACTTGTCAAACTTCAAGTTTGTAAAAGATGTTCTTTTTCAGGCAAAGGTATGACGAGGGTAATTTTTGGCGGAGAATGTAAAAGGACAAGGGCAAGTGCAGTACCATCATCCTCTTTTGCTATAAACAACATATGATTGCAAATGCACTTGAAAATTATTTAATCAAACTCAAATTGAAGTTAACGTACATGTATTCATTTGTATTCAGTACTCCTTTGAATTAGTTGAAAGCTGTTCATGACAATTCATGCCAGGTATTTGTTTGACAATGTCATCCTCACACTAAGAACTTTCAGTTGTCGCAGCTTTCTCTTGATGGGCTTTACTCATGTTCTGAAGGACATAACTGGTCTCCTTGAGGGCCCACTGACGTATTTTTTGGGGTGTGTTGCTAAGGATGTAATAGGTAACTAATTTGAGAGAATTTGGCATAATTTTGGTCAGTTTCTAACTTTTGTAAACCAATGACCCTAAATATGACGTCATCAAGCCACGCCCATGGTCACGTGACCAATAAAAGAAAACTCTAATTTTGTCTACGTGCTACACAATTTGGGTATTTAATCAGTGGTTTCATAATTTGTATTCGTTTTTGCATCCAGCCAAGCATGGTTTTCTTTTTATTTTGAAAAATGTTCATTTTAGAGAGATAAACAATCCTGAAATATCCATAAAATTTTCAAAAAAGATGATTTGAAAATATCAATGCTTACCTATATTCTGTATTTGGAGGTGAAACGTGTCATATGAAAAAAAATTAATTCAATTTAAAGACCGACGGAAATTTAGGTTTTTTCTCAAACCGGAAGTCAGTTCGTTTACGCATGCGCAGTTGATCTGAGAGCGAGCGCGAGAAAGGGCGAGGACAAATCTTGGATGGAAACAACAGTTCGTGCGGTGATTTTTGCTTGTGGGTGGGTTTTCTGTTGAGCTCACTATATGATGACGTTAGTCACCGGAAGTAACATTTCACTTCCCTAGCAACGTTCGAAAAATCCGTCCGTGGGCCCTTAAAGGGGCTAGGTCACGCTATTTTAGGTAATTTTGTTTATTTTTGTTAATTATGAGCTCTAAACGTCAAATTGGCAGAGCAAGAGTCTTTCATTTGCAAAATCACGGCCACATAACAACTGAGAATGATTTTCCAGCTGTGTAAATGACATTTTGATATAGAATGGTATAAATTTGAAAAAAGGTGGGCCGACGTTTTTCAAATTTACCCAAATTCAATCCATTTCAATCCTCTCCAATTTTGTCCATCCATGTCCCTTCTTGGCTTCCCTGTGTTTTGTTAGAGTTATTCTATAGTTTTGAACAGTTATTTTGATATTTTAGTTAATTCTATGACCATTCGATCAGTGCTGAAATTGCCTAAAATCGCGTGACCTAGCCCCTTTAAAGACAAACTTTTTTGTATCATGGAGGATATCAATATTCGAGTCTTCACAGACAGACTTACCACCTTTTTCTAGCTACCATACCATACGTAAAGCATATGTGACGTAACAGGCAAGACATTGAGTCTTACATGAGGTCATTTCCCTTCGCCACTAACATGCTCCTCATTTCCTGGGATAGGGATTGTTACTCTGGATCTGGGATCAGAATTATCGATTTTGATGGTATTAGAAAATCATTTACCTTGGGCCTGAGATAATTTGCACTTCGTTAAATTGACTTCTATGTTTATATATTATACATTTCTATATATGGCACTTCCACCCGGCCCTGGATATATCATGTGCTTCTGAAAAAAAAATTTAAACCAGGTAACATTTCAGGGATCACCTATAGGTTTTGTCTGGTGTAAAATTCTCTTGAAATCTAACATTATTTTACGAAAGATTTTAATGGTTAAAACCCCGGCCGATTTGACATGCTAATGAAAACGCACTCTAACGTTAATGAATAACTCATAACTACATGCATTCATTGAAGTGTCAGCTATTGTTTCCATTAAAAAAAAAACGTGAACCGTGCATGTCGCTATCCAGTTTTGAGCCCAGATTGACAGTTGTAATATAAAACTTGGTTTCGCATCATAGCTTTATTCTGATTGGCGCTTCGTAATTGATAAAGTGGGCGGCACATGTATTGAAAAATCACCTCAGTTTTTGGTTGGGCGGAATTTCACAACACCCCAACCCATTCTCCGTGCAGCTTCGCTGCTCCTTAATTTGCCTCTCGCGCCAACAATACCACCAGCTAATTGGAGTTACAAAGGTCTTTTGCCAGGAGGTTAACATAACTGCTCATTAAATCAAATTTGGGTCAACACACATTTCAAATGCACGCTATCCGTCACTAAAAAGCTTCTTGATGCTAAGATTTTAAACGAGTGACCACTTTGGATTACTTCAAATGTTTTGTATGCACAACCTATCTTAAAAGCAGGAAATAACTGGTATTTGTACGAAACCCATCTGCTTGCTAGCCTAGTATGGAAATGAAAACGACAATAATAGAGAATTATTCTCTATTGAACCCAATAACCCTGGATTAGACGAACATTGCTGTACTGTCTAAGTTTGAGAGGCCGGGGTGCTAAAGTATCGAAATGAAAACGACAATTCTCTATTGAACTCAATACCCCTGGATAAGACGGACATTGCTGTACTGTCCAAGGTTGAGAGGCCGGGGTGCTAAAGTATCGAAATGAAAACGACCATTCTCTATTGAACTCAATACACCTGGATTAGACGGACATTGCTGTACTGTCCAAGGTTGAGAGGCCGAGGTGCTTAAGTATCGAAATGAAAACGACCATTCTCTATTGAACTCAATACCCCTGGATTTGACGGACATTGCTGTACTGTCCAAGGTTGAGAGGCCGGGGTGCTAAAGTATCGAAATGAAAACGACAATTCTCTATTGAACTCAATACCCCTGGATTAGACGGACATTGCTGTACTGTCCAAGGTTGAGAGGCCGGGGTGCTTAAGTATCGAAATGAAAACGGCAATTCTCTATTGAACTCAATACCCCTGGATTAGATGGACATTGCTGTACTGTCTAAGGTTGAGAGGCTGGGGTGCTAAAGATTTCATATGACTACGGTATGAGGTAACTGAATTTATACAAGTACAGTGAACTTGTACATTTCAGGGTTAGTGATAATGGTCAGAAAATCATTGAACACTTTCCTCAGCCTCTCTCTAGATCACCTACATACATGGAAGGGTGCGAACGAATGCTCACCTCTTCAAAACTCTGCATAAAATTAAGGGATCTTTCCTGTGATGACCAAGCCGTATTTTCCGCGTGGGTTTCGAAATTTATGTAAATGTACAAGACCCTAGGGGTATCTTTAGCATGGGATTTAGGTGATATGCATCTAGGTGCAATGGTCATTACATTATTTTTTGTTGCATTGGTATTGCTTATTGTGAAGCAGTTATTTCTGGCGTGAAACTGCTATTCACCAGGGAAACTGCCATGGAAGTTGAGGCAAAAGTGCTATCAAGACCACAATACCTAACAACCAAACAGAATCTTATGTTTGGTAGTTTTTACAATAAAAATTTAGTTGAAGTTTGCGTTCCCCTCAAATCATTGCTGCTTGACCACAAACTTCAACAACAGCCAAGAGTAACTCCAAGTTCATTGATTTCCCCATGGCCACAAATGGACAATTAGGGTCCTATAATGATGAGTGTTTTCCCTCATGTAATCAGTGGCTGTGTTTTTTGACCAAAACAAAAGAACTTCGCCCTTAGAGCGAGTTTCAGTTGAGTGTCGTAAAACCAAAACCAAAGTAATTACTTTGTCCA
>NC_090887.1:9218240-9224555 GCF_036669925.1 Montipora capricornis | reverse complement strand
AAACGTTTTATCCGCACGTTCAACGCACGTTGGGCAGACTGCAGAGCAGAGGTATAATCACCTAACGAATACTGTGTTATCCCGAGTGAATGATAACTATCAGCTGTGCTTGCATGACCTTCTCCGAAAAGTTTTATCCGCACGTCCAATGCACGTTGCTTTGACTGCAGAGCAGAGATATAATCACCTGACAAATGCTGTGTCACCCCAAGTGATTGATAACTATCAGCTGTGCTTGCATGACCTTCTCCGAAAAGTTTTATCCGCACGTCCAATGCACGTTGCTTTGATTGAAGAGCAGAGGTATAATCACCTAACGAATGCTGTGCCGCCCCGAGTTGATGATAATTATCAGCTGTGCTTGCATGATCTTCTCCAAAAAGTTTTATCCGCACGTCCAATGCACGTTGCTTTGACTGCAGAGCAGAGGTATAATCACCTAACGAATGCTGTGTCACTCCGAGTGAATGATAACTATCAGCTGTGCTTGCATGATGTTCTCCGAAAAGTTTTATCCGCACGTCCAATGCACGTTGCTTTGACTGCAGAGCAGAGGTGTAATCGCCTAACGAACGCTGTGTCGCCCCGAGTAAATTATAACTATGAGCTGTGCTTGCATGATCTTCTCCGAAAAGTTTTATCCGCACGTTTAATGCCCGTTGGGCAGACTGCAGAGCAGAGCTGAAATCACCTAACGAATGCTGTGTCACTCCGAGTGCATGATAACTATCAGCTGTGCTTGCATGATCTTCTCCAAAAAGTTTTATCCGCACATCTAATGCACGTTGCTTTGACTGCAGAGCAGATGTAAGATCACCTATGGAATGCTGGATCACCCCGAGTGAATGGTAACGATCATCTGTGCTTGCACGATCTTTACCTAAAATTGGTATACCACATGATCTTATTAATCAGTTGAAACAGATAATGATGATTGTGAATCTTCGGAGTTGCTTTGTGTAGATGATGTTGTTTATAATCAAGATTTTGTAACAATGTTAATTTATGTATGCAGCTTAGTTTACATCCAGGTTTCGCGGAAGAGTTCGTTCGTTTCTCATTTATGCACCTATTCACATGGGTTTGTAGGACATTTTTAATGTTTTCTCACGTTTTTGCAATGTTGTACAAGCCAGCAGTTTTAAAACCAATTACAAAGTTACTGAGTCCCCCCTGATTATGGTTGAACATACTGTAAAGTTATATCAAAGAATTAACAAGTTCTCTTTGGTAAGCCTTTTCAGTATTGTTTCAAGCTTTTAATAACTTCTTTGCTTTTCCGTGCTAATCCTCTCAGACACTACTTCAATTCGCAAGCATCTTGACTACACTTAAATAATCTTTGGTTACTGTTACTACTTTTAAGGTGGCTGGAACCAGTTTCACTACTTTTAAGAGACCTTCTCATTAGAGGGGTTGTCACTACAACGCTGTATCACGTAACAGCAATGTTATACACCATACGAAACACCAATTATTGCTTAACAAAATGCGCCCACTATTGCAACGTAATAGGTTACCATGGAAACATGAAAGCTTTCAAAAAGCACCTAATATTTCGCCTTTACTTGCTTATTGCTCAAAAATGAACTGTGTGGCCCCCATTTTTTATTTAGAATAGTAATTAGCAATCTGAGATAAAACTATCGGTAAAGTTTTAGAAAAATTCATGCAAGCCAATTTATAGCTACTTTAAACCTTTAAAACAAAATGGGGGGCACCCAGTTCATTTTTGAGCAATAAGCAAGTAAAGACGAGACACTAGGTGCTTTTTGATAGCTTTCATGTTGCCATGGTAACCTATTACGTTACAATAGTGGGCACATTTTGTGAAGGAATGTTTGGTGTATAGTAGTTACAACTCTTCTAATAACAAGGTGGTGAAACTGGTGCCAGCCACCTTAACTCCACTGCTATTGGAGTTTAGCCTGCGTAGCTGGTGGTAGAATGACATGCAGAGAATGGGGAGGGACCCTGAGAAATGCCGCCTTTCCAAAACCTAGGTTTATTTTTAGTTTGGTCACAGAGCGGACGGCGGAAATTTCTGATTGACTAATAACAAGACACGTCAATCAAATGTCACTTGAGACCTACGTTTCTTGGGTAAAGGAACAAGAAATCAATCGAATAACGTATGTCGACCATCGAAAGCTCTTGCTTATCGAAACATTAAAAATAGTTCCTGAGAGGACATGTGCTTACTAGAATGAATGTTAAACCGATGAACATTGTCCATCTGGTTGTTGAATTGTTATGGGTCTTATTTGTTGTAATCGAAATTGACAATGAATGCGTTGAATGCTTTGAAACTATGAAAAATAGGTGGCAGGTTTTGTAGCGTACCAATGCTCAGTCTGTATAGGATGTCAATGTCATTGCTATGTGGGAAACTATTTTTGTGAGGTTAGTTGTCGGTAGGTGCCAACAAGTTAAATTGAATAAAGAAATGAAAAGCTGATCATCAAAGAATTCTCACTAACCAGGAAAGACACAGCAATGGAACCACTGAATTAAGCAATAATTAGAATTTGTGGATTTTTTTTCGGTTCCAATGAAACTACGAACTCGGCCGGGAATTCTCGTAAATCTTGCTTTCCATGCCATCAACAGGAATTTACAACTCCCCACCGAAGCTGGAAGAGGGAAATTTATGCCAGGGCAGTCAAACTTCAAGTTCATTAAAGAGGTTCTTTTTCAGGCAAAGGTATGACGAGGGTAATTTTTGCCGAAGAATGTAAAAGGATAAGCGATGGAAAGTGCAGTACTATCCTCTTTTGCTATAAACAACACAAGATTGGAAATGCACTGGAAAATTATTTAATTAAACTCAAATTGAGGTTAACGTACATGTATTCATTTGTAGTCAGTACTCCTATGTTTAGTTGAAAGCTGTATCACGGTTTACAACCACCGTCACGTGCACGATTCATGGCAGGTATTTGTTTGACAATGTCATCCTCACACTGAGAACTTTCAGTTGTCGCAGCTTTCTCTTGATGGACTTTACTCATGTTCTGAAGGACATAACTGGTCTCCTTAAAGACAAACTTTTTTGTATCATGGAGGATATTATCAATATTCGAGTCCTCACAGACAGACTTACCACCATTTTCGAGCTACCAAGAATGGCTAATTTTTTTCCGCGTTTTTCAATGCTTGAGACATTCAAGTTTGTTTAGATTGGCAGAAAACATGCAGTTCGCTTGATCGCCTCCACGCTCCAAGCCCTTTCATATTATAAGCCATTTAAGTTTGCTATGGCACGATTTCCAGAAATGTAAGCTCGTCCTTTGTTGACATTCATAGTCCATGCAAAGTTTTTCAAACCTATGTTTCACGTGCAGAAACAAACAGGCGTAGCTGTCAAAACTTTACATACTCACACTCTAAACGTTAAAAATTGGTTCATTTGAAAACGGGACAATTTGTCTAGACAAACTTCAATGTCTTACAGGGGCGTAGCCAAGGGGGCTCCTGGGGTGCCCGTGAACCCCCCTTTGTGACAGTCAACAACCCAATACAAACCATATCTGTGAGACTGGAACAGAGTAATTTATGTCGCCTGCACCTTAGCGGGTATTTACATGAGACCAGAACGAACTCAGACCAGTATCAAATTTTTGCAGCTGTTTAAATGAAAACAGGACGAGATGCTTGGTGCATGGTTTCGGGATGAAACGATATGTTTTTTCTAATAAATATATGGCTGACCCAGAAGCATACAAGCCTGAAATTTCTGGACCCGGTCTGAGATTTGTTGTGATTTATATGAGACCGGTACGAACTCAAACCGGTGTGAGAATTTCCCGTCTCGGTCAAGCAACCGAGAGGAAGTCAGACCCGTCTCATGTAAACGCATAAAAAGAAATGTTTGGAGGCCGATACGAACTCGTGCCGATCTGAGTTTATCCCGGTCTCATGTAAATAGCCCCTTACTTCATGTACTCTGTATCGATCTCAGAGGTCCGTGGGCAAGTGCTTTTGTCAGCCCGCTTCACGGACCGTTGATTTCAGTCTGCGATTAAAACATTCTGATTACCACGAGATCACATTTTTGTGGCTCTGCGGTTTCGAAAATACCGATCTCGTGACGCTATTTCGTGTTGCTCTCCCCAAAAAAGAAAAGCGCGAGACGATGTTGGCGGCGAGTAAAGCCGGCCAAAGCTAATACGGGTAACCAGGAAAACCGTTGTCTGAGGAAATAAGAAGCAGGTGGAAACTTTTCTTCAGGTTTTTCTCTTTTCTCGGCCGTGGGAAGAACGAAAGAATAGCGCCACTTGATCGGTATTTTCGAAATCAGATCTGAGATCGATAGTATGCAGCTATTTTGTAGGCTTGTTCCCCACCCCGCACTCGCTGCTCATCCGAAAAATTGTCAATTTCACAAAAAACACACGACCCCACAAGCTCTGAGCTTTAAACCCTATCGTGTTTAAATAAAGGTTATGATGAGGATGACCGGTAAGTACCCTGGGTGGGAGAGAATGTGACCCCCCCCCCCCCCCTTTGAAAAATCCTAGCTACGCCCCTATTTTAAGCATGGAAAAATGCGAAAAAAAGTTAGCTGTTCACGGTGACAACAACTAACTTCCGAGTTAGGATTTCGAATTGGATTTTCGAGGTAGAATTTGAGTTGGATTTTCGAGTAAGCATGTAGAGTTGTTTTTTTCGAGATGGTTCCTAGTGTTACAGCAGCAAAGAATAGGATAGTTTGTCCTTAAACCTTCTTGTATATTTCCAGTTGTTTGCAGTCAACAATTGAACTCCTGTAGGAGTGAGGTTAGTGTTTTGCGTTTTTATTCTGCGACATCACTATAAAAGCATACATGACGTAACTCAGGCAAGACATTGAGTCTTACATGAGGTCACTTCCCTTCGCCACTAACATGCTCCTTATTTCAAAAGCTCCTGGGATAGGGATTGTTACTCTTGATCTGGGATCAGAATTATCGATTTTGATGGTATTAGAAAATCATTTACCTTGGGCCTGAGATAATTTGCACCTCGTTAAATTGACTTCTATGTTTATATATTATACATTTCTATATATGGCACTTCCACCCGGCCCTGGATATATCATGTGCTTCTTAAAAACAAAATTAGATCAGGTAACATTTCAGGGATCACCTATAGGTTTTGTCTGGTGTAAAATTCTGTTGAAATCTAACATTATTTTACGAAAGATTTTAATGGTTAAAACCCGGCCGATTTGACATGCTAATGAAAACGCACTCTAAAGTTAATGAATAACTCATAACTAAATGCATTCATTGAAGTGTCAGCTATTGTTTCCATTTTAAAAAACATGAACCGTGCATGTCGCTATCCAGTTTAGCGCCCAGATTGACAGTTGTAATATAAAACTTGGTTTCGCATCACAGCTTTATTCTGATTGGCGCTTCGTAATTGATAAAGTGGGCGGCACATGTATTGAAAAATC
Source organism: Montipora capricornis (assembly GCF_036669925.1). NCBI lineage: Eukaryota > Metazoa > Cnidaria > Anthozoa > Scleractinia > Acroporidae > Montipora > Montipora capricornis. The sequence continues at coordinate 9,219,115 of NC_090887.1, read as the reverse complement.
ACCACAGTTTTGGTTGGGCGGAATTTCACAACACCCCAACCCATTCTCCGTGTAGCCTCGCCGCTCCTTAATTTGCCTATCGCGCCAACAATACCACTAGCTACACGTGCTAATTGGAGTTACAAATGTCTTTTGCCAGGAGGTTAACATAGAAACTGCCCATTAAATCAAATTTGGGTAAACAGACATTTCAAATGCATGCTATCCTTCACTAAAAAGCTTCTTGATGCTAAGATTTTAAACCAGTGACCACTTTGCATTACTTCAAATGTTTTGGATGCACAACCTTAAAAGCAGGAAATAACTGGTATTTGTACGAAACCCATCTGCTTGGTAGCCTAGTATGGACAATAATAGAGAATTATTCTCTATTGAACCCAATACCCCTGGGTTAGATGGACATTGCTTTACTGTCCAAGGTTGAGAGGCCGGGGTGCTAAAGTATGGAAATGAAAACGACAATTCTCTATTGAACTCAATACCCCTGGATGGACATTGCTCTACTGTCCAAGGTTGAGAGGCTGGGGTGCTTAAGATCTAATATGATTACTTGTACAAGTACAATAACCTTGTACATTTCAGGGTTAGTGATAATGCTCAGAAAATCATGGAACGCTATCCTCAACATCTCTCTAGATCACCTACAAACATAAGAGTGCGAACGATACTCATCTCATCCAAATATCTGCATAAATTAAAGGGATCTTTCCTGTGATGACCAGGCTGCATTTTCTGCTTGGGTTCGAAATTTATGTAAATGTACAAGACCCTAGGCATATCTTTAGCATGGGATTTAGGTGAAATGCACCTAGTGCAGTGGTCATTACATTAATTTTTGTTGCATTGGTATTGCGTGTTTTGCGAAGCAGACATTT
>NC_090887.1:9203240-9210740 GCF_036669925.1 Montipora capricornis | reverse complement strand
GATTATGTCACTGACTTGGATGGCAGTAGTATTGATGGTGATCAGGTATTGTACAGTATTGATTATTTCTCCACAGTATCTGCCTTTCCTCAAACTTATCAAGAGGCAATTGAATCTCCAGAGTCAGAAAATTGGAAGGCAGCTATGAAGGAAGAGATGGATTCCCTTGCTGAGAACAACACTTTCACTTTGACTACTCTTCCAGTGTGTAGAAATTCAGTGGGGGGTTGTTGGGTGTACACAATCAAAAAGGGTTCTGATGGTGTTAAGACCTACCGAGCTAGATATGTTGCCAAGGGTTATAGTCAACAGAAAGGCCTAGATTATCAGGAGACTTTTGCTCCTAAGGCCAAATACAAATAGCAGCACAGCATGACTTAACTTTGCACCAGATGGATATAAAAACGGCATATTTGAATTCTCCCATTGATAGTGAGATATATGTTGACAAAGCTGAAGGTTTTGAAGTTTCTTCTAACTCAGATGGGAGGCTTGTATATAAGCTAAACAAATCTCTATATGGTTTGAAACAGTCGGGTATAAATTGGAACAATGTATTGCACTGTATCTTAGTGGAGAATGATTTTGTTCAAAGCCCTGCTGACCACTGTGTTTATACAAAACAAATCGGGAGTAAACTGGTCATGAGGCTTATATGGGTTGATGACGTCACCATGTTGTTGCAGCAAGTGACATGGAGTTTATGCACAGCACTAAGCAAATCGTGCAAGAGAAATTTCACATGAAAGATCTTGGTAGACTTTCATATTTCCTAGGAATTAACTTTGAACAAGGGAATGGTTTTGTCAAGATGAATCAAAGGCATTACCTAAGCAAAGTACTTGAAAGGTTTGAAATGACAAATTGTAAGCCAAGGGCCACACTCTCAGATCAGAAACTTGACTTTGGAAGTAAAACCCCTTCTGACCCCACTGCACGAAAAAATGGATTTTCACCAAATTTGCACAACGCAAATATAATGCAAACATATGTTTACTCTAGAGCAAACCTGTAGCAAACGTGGTAAATACCACATTTGCACCATATTTTCACACCTGTGTGAATATAGTAGCAAATGCGGCATTTACCATGTTTGCTACAGGTTTGCTCTAGAGTAAATATATGTTTGCATTATATTTGCTCTGTGCAAAGTTGGTGTAAATCCGTTTTTTCGTGCAGTGCCCTAGAAGGTATCGTGAAGTTGTTGGTAGCCTAATTTATGCCATGACGTGCACTAGGCCAGACATATGCTGGATTGCTACTAGGTTGTCCCAATTCTTGTCTAAGCCACTTCAGGAGCACTGGACTGCAGCGATGCATGTGTTTAGGTATTTAAAGAGTTCTCTTGACTATGAGCAGTGTATGAGTTGTGTTGCAGGAAGTGTGATGAAGGCTTAATGCTTGCAGGCTATAGTGATGCTGATTGGGCTTCATCATCAGATGACAGACGTAGTACTGGTGGGTACTGTTTCAGCTTGAACAGAGCTGGTCCTCTTATATCCTGGAAATCCAGGAAACAACCAACAGTGGCTCTGTCATTCTGTGAAGCAGAGTATATTACATTGGCAGTAGCAGTGCAAGAAGGATTGTACCTTACTCAATTGGTGAACGATGTGTGAGCCTGTGGTAATCTTTGAGGATAATCAGGGTGCAATTGCATTGTCAAAAAATCCTGTCAGCCGACAGAGATCAAAGCACATTGATGTCCGTTACCACCGTCAATTGTGAAGGTGGCTATGAATCTGCTCCTGAGAATTTTTTTAAACTTTGCAGAAAGTTTTATTCTAGTGTGGCAATCACGCTCCAGCAATAAAAAATCGGGATCACCCTGTTCGTTTCTAAGATATATGCGTTTAAAGACAAAATTTAGGCTGTGTTTAGGTGGCTCTTTTGTTGCCATGGTAACCCTATACGTCGCATTAAGACTCATCTCGGTAACCGAGCCAGAGACCGGGCTCATATGACGAGGCCCTAAATCCACTGTATGTCGGTTACAGAAACTCGTCTGCCAGAAACTTATAAAATTCTCAGTAAAAAATGAAATGGCAATTTAAAAGAATGAACTATCTAGAGTTTCCACTGAAATGATTCCTTGGTTGTCGGGTGCCAGAGTTGTGCGAAAATATCCCGACTGTTTGTTTTTGTTTTGTGGTTAGTGGTCACGCTTGACTGACACCTATACATTTGAATTTTTAACGCATGCGCAATACGAAATGTGGAGGCCGCCGGCAGAGTCCTCTTTCCTCTTCCGGACTTATCTAGGAAAATCGAAAGAGACTGCTCGCAGGGTAATGATAATTCCCAAATTGGAAAGAAATTAACACAATACTTAAATGGGTAGGGTGTAAAATACAGATCATTGTCACAGGTCAGTGAATATGTCAACGTGCTACAGATAAATAAACAACACCAAAAGTGTCTCCTAGCCCTCATCACTCTACAGAAATGTTGTTTCAGATCTAGGGGAAACTTAAGGCTTAGTTGTTCATTAGTGGAGCAGGGGCTTCTGGTCTTAACCTGTGGAATAAGACCTGTGTTTAGACCAGCCTTACTTTTATGGTGTATGATTAACTTTTTTCATTCAATTCAAGCCAAATGCAAGAAAAGAATAACAATATTATTATTATGATTCTCATATCTTACCCCGAACAAGGCTGATAGTCTTGACAAGAAGGGCATCACTTTGTTTGGTCCAGCAGTATTCATTCTGATATGATTCACGTAGTTTTTCAGCTTCCACAAGACGACTATGCCTGTCTTTCTCCCAGATGATGTTCTTGATACTTGCAGCCCAAACCTCTGGCTTGTCTGAGTTGACAACAAAAAATGAGCCATATGGAACTTTGCATAGGGCTTCCCCAAACCCAGAATTCTTGCTGACAAGAACTGGTAAACCAGCAGACAAGGCTTCAAGACCAGTCAATCCAAACCCATCTGTTCTAGAAGGCATGAGCATAAGGTCTACTTCACAAAACAAGCTCTTCAAACTTTCTCTGCTTTTTTCATAGCCTCTAACTTTAAGGCAATTAGCTGGTAGACCACATTGCATGAAACACTCTGCTATCGCCTCATGTTTTCCATCTGGTGCTCCAACAAAGACAAGATGAGTGTCAGCAAGTGAAGCAATGGCCTTTCCTGCAATATCAAATCCCTTTAATTTGAAATCTTCTGCATCACCGCGGCCAAACACCAAAACGCTGCGATGTTTCCTTTCTTCAGCGACTTGCTCAACACTAAGAAATTCTTCACAAATACCTGGAGTAAAGACGAAAATAGTGTGAACGTTTTTGAATGGTCGAAGGTAGGAACGAAAGGCCTCTGCCAACTTAGGTCCTATTCCTACAACAAAGTCAGCCATTTCACAAAGCTTCACTTCATTTTTGTGCTTTTCTTCGCCCGTGGAAATTGGATTTGGGTAACATTTAAACATTCCCATCTCCTCTGAGTCTGTATGCACCACTTGCACCCATTTACACCGATGAGAGTCTCTTATGACTTGTGCCTGACGACCTAGTTTTACTCCGTGACCAACAACCACATCGATTTGAAGATCACCTGGTGGAAAGCTAAGCAAGTCCAGCTCTTCAAAAGCAACTAGCTTTCTTGCTTCAATAATGTGAATGTTGCAGCTGAGGGCTTCTGTCTTGTCCTTTTCACTGCACTGTGGCACCAAAAAAGAGATTTTAACACCCGAGAATTTGGCCAACTGTATCGCTAAGTTTCTGTTCAGGGTTGAAAGACCACCTTTGCTCGATCCCCATTCAGAAGCCAAAATAGTGACTTTAACTTTATCAGACCTCCCAGCGTCATATTTTCCTTCCGATTCTGGAAAAGCACATGCCATAACAAGATCCCAATCCACAGAGCTTAATGCCTATGAATGAACAACAAAGATTGTAAAAATACTTTGTATCAAATTAATTCTTCTTAGAAAATTGCCTTAACTTGAAGAAAGTCTAAACAAATTAATATATGCTAATTATTCCAAGTAGTGCATTTTACCTAACTTGCTGCACATTTCTAGTGAAGATGAGACAGTTGTGGTGAGATATGATCTTGATTTTTATAAATAATGCTAACTGGAATATGCATTGGGTAATCAATCCAAAAGAAGCTCAAATCAATATGCATATAGGTACCTTGTAATTCCCATGGGATGCAACATTGCATTCACACAAAACCAAAAACTAATAAAAAAGCTAACATTTTATCTTGGGCTCTCCTGTAAATTGATTCCTGTTACTTACATCGCCCTCTTCACGCGGAATTGCCGGAGCTAAACGAGCTAAACAGATTTCACCCCCCACACCCTTATAGTTGTGGTCTCTATAGCTTTCATTCCATATTCTAATTGGTTCTTGAGAAAATCCATAGTAAAGTTGGCCAATAGAATAGGCCATTTCCAAGTTCATGTCTGTCTCCTCTTCAAAGCGAGTCCAATTGGCAAGTTTTTGCGATGGTAATTAGTTCTACTTTACATCCGTTATGAATAAAAACCGATTTTCATAAGAGGGACTTCAGTCGCACTTAGACTCACTTTGAAGAGGAGGTAGACATAAACTCGGAAATATCCTATTATTTTTGTATGCACGCCGTGCACTTGAGCGCCACAGGCAAACTATTTAAAATTTTGAAAAAGCCTCACACACTTTGTTAACTTGTTTAATATCTCCTGAGTGATGTAATGCAGTTTGTTTGGATGTCCGTGTTAACGCAAGGGTTATTAATTCAGTGGAGAAGACAAGGTCATTTTTGCGTTTGAGCGATTGCACTCTCTTTCTGAAATAAATACGTCAAAGTCAAAGACATTTTCAAATACTACATTTTATTGGCTTTCCACCTTTTTATTAAGTTGAGTTGCCTTTCTTAATTCTGGCAAGATTTCCGCACAGGTCCCTACTTCATTATGCATAGGCTTCTTTTTTACAAGGAAACAATAGCAATAACAATAGACGTTCTTTGGGACTGTGGGGCTTTGTTGTTTTTTTCTGAGTCCATGGACTCAGAATACGGAAAATTGAACATTTTGTCTGCAATTTTAGCCATTAATTTTATCAATTTTAAAATAAGCGAAATAAGTGGAGTTTCAAGCAATCTTTGTAATTGAGTTCAGATTCTCATACATAACAAACAGCCAAATAAAAGTACTGCTAACAAAAATTTAATGGGTACCTGTCCTTTTTTCGTGAAGTTCTTCTCTCTTTCTAGTTGAAAATTCGCCGAAGTACTGCAAAGTGTATGTTTTCTTTCTTTCCTATAAAAAGCAAGGCCATTTCAGGATCACAAACGGCGCATTTTAATGATTTAGTTGGAGGGTGTAAACTGCAGGTTAGGGTTGCGAGACATTGTTTCACCATAACTGAAACAACCCAAACTTTAACTAATGCTAACATTAGGCCTAAAAAATAATGTTTGAGGCTAAGGTTAGCATTTTTGTAAAGGTTTGGCTTGTTTCAGTTATGGTGAAACAATGTCCTGCAACCCTCACCTGCAACCTGCAGTTTACACCCTCCGGCATTTAGTAGGTTTTTGCGTTTTTTCGCACTTTGTAGAGATCAGTAAATGCTCAATGATCTTTCCAAGTGTATCACTTTGGTGTAGAGATCCAAGGATGTTCCTGTACGAGGCATACTTCGTTTCTCTCCCCACCATATCATTTCAATTAATGCCCTGCTATGGGCTCGTTTGTCTGGGTCGACGAAATTTAGGCGATGGTTTGGTTAAGGTGATTCCTCAAAAAAAAAAAGTTGTCAAACGATTTTCTTGAAACTTTCCCTGAATGTTTCCTACAAATCCCTGTTTTAAAAACTACAATAAACAATTATTGGATGAGGTTTTTGTGATATCCGGAATAATCAAGGTCGAGGTAAGTGTTATCAAGGTCGAGGTAAGCCGAAGGCTGAGGCTGATAACACTAACACCGAGACCTTGATGATTCCGGATATCACAAAAACCGAACTAATAATTGTTTTATTATAGATTGTTTTGAAGAAAATAACGACAAACGCATTATCGCAGCGATCACAGTTAATTTAATTTTCAAACACTTAAAAATGCACAACTGGAGTGAGTGACCTTGCTCTTGGAAATCATGCATTGCGCGTGCAACCTACAGATTATTCACTAATCTGTAGGTACAGATTAGTGAATAATCTGTAGGTTGCGCTGTTTCCCAGAATTAACAGTAGGCTTTTAGCCAATGAGAAGACAGATGGTTACTACAATGTATAATAATAAAAAGTATATGTCACCGTGCTTGCTTAAGAGATGTAATGGGCCAATCTTACCCCATTGATGCCTGTACTGACACTAATCACGCCCGTTATTTCATCGGCTCAGGGTACATTTTACGGTTGCTAAACGAGAGAGTTTTTAAAGTACCATTTGAAAAAAACACCTGATAGGTAGAAAGTCTAGAGCATATGGAACACTGTCTTATATTGTTCAAGGAAAAATCACTCAACTTAGAACGAAGTCGACTCAAACCGTTTCTCGAGCTGTTGTTTTCAAGATCATAATTTAAATCCCTGGGTAAGGGGCTTTGTGTACCTTTTTAGCTATATTTTTTTTTCCTTCTGACAATTTTTTTAAACGTTTTTTGCTCTGAAGGGCACAATTTGTACACCAAAATTATGAAATAAAAAATGTAGGTCACCGTGCTCGTTTAAGAATAAACCAAGGACAGATAACTATTCACTACGACGTATTATCGATAAGATAGATTGCGCTACAATGAAAGCGTACTTTTAGTTGATTTTCCATAAGTGTGTTCAGAGAGATCATTGTCCGGTTGCAACTAGTTGTTATGTTGACAGTTAAGCTTTAAGTTCCTGGGATTACTTCCTCGGCTTTATATTGGGGACTAATTGTCCAGCATCATTATCAGGGGGCTAACTGTCCGGGGCTAATTGGGGATTGTCCGTAGGGCGAATTGCCTGGATTCCGTCTGTAGGCAATCGTAAGCTTTCCCGCCACAGGTCGCTTGGGCTAATGTTTTTTAACGAAAGCTGCCAGAAAATCGTCAGTTTTGCAGGATTGAAGGTTATCCATTGCAGTTTTTTCTTAAGCATCACGAAACAAATCCATCTCCCCATGCACTTTGTCTTTGCCAACTGACCGCATTTCCACACAGATTTTGGACACGGAACACGAAAGTAAATAGTATCATTGTGTTCTTTGCACCATTCTATGCATCGCTAGGGATCGGCTGTAAGGAAGGGACAATTTCCAAATGTTCAAATCTCGCTTTGCTGACGCTATTACTTCGGTAGCCATCTTCATTATTAGAGAACGTTACAAATTTGCATATTTAGTGGGCAAAAACAATAGCTTTGCACGCCCTGCACGTGCAATATGCCAATATGGCGTCTGATACGTGTTTCGTGGCGACAAAAACATCTACCACCTCCGAGCAGGCTACGAAAGCTGGGACGAAAAGAGCAAGGGTGTGAGCGATGTGGGCAAAGAACAAGAGAGAGAGAGAGATAGAGAGAGAGAGAG
>NC_090887.1:9180740-9195740 GCF_036669925.1 Montipora capricornis | reverse complement strand
AAATGTACAACAGAACGTTGATTGTTGAATGCTGTTCATGTTGGTCTTAGTAGAGTCGCAAACACTTATAAATCAATCAAATAAAATTCTGCATTGGGGTTACCAGCTGAGGCATTCTTCACATGCAAAACTTACTACCATTTTTCCTTGATTCATGTTTGATCAAGGCAGTTGACATAGCGGCTGTCTTCCGACTCTGAGCGACGACCCCGGCGACGACCAAGGCCCAAGTAACCGAACGAAGATAAAACAATCGTACCATCATGACAGGGCTCAACTAAAGCTGCATTTAAGAGTTACGTTCAAGCCATTAGAAAAGAAATTGATCGACGACTCGCTGTTTACCGCTCAAAAGAAATAAACTGATCCACATATTCGTCGCGATCAGTCACGCAACCTTCCGAAATTTTAGACTTTTTGGTCATTTAGTACTTGTCAAAAGGAGACATCAGTTTGTTTAATTTCCTGTTTGTTTATGATTTGCGATAATGAAAAGGGGTTGAATAGGCAGATAGTGAAGCGCCAAGACACAAGCACGATAACTTGCAACAATATGATAGCGCTTTCAATTAAAACTCTGAAATAACAAAAAAGCAAAGCTCTGAAAGAAATGGATCATACTTCCCTGAACCCATCCAACCTTCCCGAATCATTCGCGGGTAATTTGCATTTAGCACAGGAAACCTCTTTCATGAGCGAACGAGACCAGATATATTCAGCGTCTTCGGCCAAAGCTTAAACTTCGAGCCATTAATCACACCGGAAGGTACCGGTCATAAAGATAGCGAAAAACGGCTCTTGCTTTCGTTAAATCGTTCGCTACTTCTCCCACAGTCCCACAATAATTATATTATTATAGCGACAACTGAAAGAATCCGTAACAAATAAATTAAGACTATCCGATGGAAAGCCTGTTCGTGAACACCAAGGAAGTTCCGAAAAAATCAATTCGCTGATCAGAAAAACCGGTAAATACTTGCGATACTACCAAATGTTCGCGAATCTAAAAACGTTCCCAGTTTCACTGAATCGCTCCCTACTTCTCTCGCAACTGGATATTTAGGTTTCTGTTTCCCCACGATAACAATGGAGAGAATTACACAACCCAGAAGTATTTGGTCAAGTTAATGCGATGTTTACTTTGTCACATTTCGATGAAATGTTTATGTGATTCGCTCATTCTTTGAATTACGTCCATCTGAAGGTGGTTAAATGTTGACGGCCTGCTTTCTGTAACTTCTATCTTCTCGAGGCAGTATCAATAATGGTACAAACAATCCAATTTTTTCGTCGCTATGGGGCGCACACCTCATTTTTCAGATCTTGCGGGGCCAGCGTCACGACATCGTGACCAGTCTACTCGAGTGATAACACATGACACATCCCGAAGGCTAGCGGCGTCATCACTTCGATTCTGCTTCATTCTGGCGACGTGCTCTTTTTGTCGCCAAAAATTCCGAAGAGGAAAACACGAAGGAGGAGAATGTGAAAATTTTAAAGAGTTTAAAAATATTAAAACAAGCTTGAGACAAATGATTGACCAGCCTCTTGGTGAAACCTGATGCGCTAATGGAAACATTTTTGAAGCGTCGTTCAGTGGTTCGCGTTTCTTTGAGCAATATCGTTGGCTCTTGTCTGCAGAATCCGTAGGCTCAAATGCGACGGCTTGCTCCATTCTTAGGAAGACTCGAAAACCGAATCTTCTTTCCTGCGTGTGCTAATTGCCTGGTTGCCGTTGTTGATAGCACGAGATTCGTGCACTGCAAGTGGGCTAAAGTCGGTGCGCATGAGGCGCTCACAGAAAAAAGGATAGTAAATTATTATAGACGGAATGTGATTCTTACTGCAATGTAAAAAGGAAAGGCAAAAGGTAAGTTTGCTGATGAATTGATCATTTTGACACAGTGGGTTGGAAGACATGCACTCTAATCTCCGCATTTCATATTATAGAACAGGTAATTTATTCATTCAAATACAACTAAATTAGCGTACTTTTCAGCATACGAAATGCAGTAATTGAAGCGCAACAGAGCCGTTTGTTTAAACGCGTTAAAAATCTGTTTAAACGCACAAAAAATGCGTTTCCACGCGTTTCGACGAACGCGATTAAACGCGTTAAAACGTTGTTTTCTAAATTCACCTTAATCCCCCTTTTCCCAAATAGGGTCACAGATTCTGTTAAACCAATCAAAACTCGAAGTAATTACACGTAGCCGACACAAAGCACGGGAAAATGTGCATGCGCGAGCCACGATTGGTTTTGGTTTCACTTAGCAACTGTTTCACTTCGAATTGGTTGAAAAAATGGCGCGAGAACTTTAAACCAATCAATGAGTGAAGTAATCATAAACCCAAAGTAATTCGCTAATTACTTTCGACACTCAATTGAAAACCGCTCAAAGACTACTAATTCTAAGACTAATAATGCATGGCCACTATAGAGTGGTTTTCAATTGAGTGTCGAAAGTATTTATATAATTACTTTGGTTTTGCATTACTTCACTCAGTGATTGGTTCAAATTTCTCGCGCCACCTTTTCAACCAATCAGAAGTGTTCAACCAAAACCAATCGTAGCTCACGCATGCAAATTTTCTTGCGCTTTGTGTCGGCTACGTGTAATTACTTCGAGTTTTGATTGGTTTACTGGATTGCCTCCGTCCTTTTTGATTGGCCAAAGTAATTACTTTGGTTTTGGTTTTACGACATTCGTTAGAAAACCGCTCTAACACAATAAAACTATCAAAATAATATAAACTTACAAATAAAAACGTAGACCGCTAGAGCATTATGTATACGAGGGAACATAGCATGGCATGACCCCTGTCAGCGTAGTCTGATCGCTATCCCTTCTAATGAAAGAATTTCTGAGGCCGGGAGTGGTGTGATCATTTAGCATTTTGTACATTAGCGTTGACTTGGCACAGCGCCGTCTTGCATCAATTACTTCATTTGAACAAATATCATAATCAGCACCCGTGAGAACTCTATCTGCTCTTTGCTGCTTATCTTTTAGTACTTTGCCGAATATTTTGCCAACAAGGGGGGGGGGGGGGGTAATATTGAAATTAGGACTGTACGAGGCTCTTATAAACCGTTTCCAGTGTATTTAAAGGGGCTACGTCACGCTATTTTAGGTCAATTTGTTTAATTTTCTTAATTATGAGCTATAAACGAAAAATTGGCAGAGCAAGAGTCTTTCATTCGCAAAATCACGGCCAGTTAAAAACTGAGAATGATTTTCCAGCTTTGTAAATGACATTTTGATACAGACTGATATAAATTTGAAAAAAGGTGGGCCGACGTTTTTCAAATTTACCCAAATTCAATCCGTTTCAACCCCCTCCGTTTTTGTCCATCCATGTCCATTCTTGGCTTCCCTGTGTTTTGTTAGAGTTCTTCTATAGTTTTGAATAGTTATTTTGATATTTTAGTTAATTCTATGACCATTCGATCAATGCTGAAATTGCCTAAAATTGCATGACCTAGCCCCTTTAAAGGAACAAGAGCCTTTATGCGTTTCATCGCCCCTATATGCCCCCATGCTTTCTTGCAAATCACATCAATATAATTTTTCATCTACTTTAACTTTTTCCAGACGATAGGTTTGTGAGGACTAGAAAGGAGTAGTTGTTTCTCTCTATGTGCCATGGAATGACTGAGAAAGCTACAGTAACTGCCATTTTTGTGCCATTGCTATTCCGTGTGTCTGTAGGAGGTGTTTGCCGTTAAACTAAATGAACTTTTTTCTTTTAATATCAGTCTCCTAAGGTCCCCAAAGGTAGATGTGGGGATTGGTGGATTAGGCTTATAGTGTTTGTCGAATTTTGATCCCTTTGTATAAAGTAAGCAGACATCGCTGGCGTGTGGCAATGACTGCATTGTCTGGAAGTGGTGTGTTTTCAAGGAATTGTGATATTGTCACTCTCCTCACCACAGATAACTGCTGTGTTTTGGGGCGCCGAAGAAATAGAGGTGCGGACGATTTTTTTTTTTTTTTGTCTGAGAGCTCATGATCATGATTTTTCCATAGCGTGGGCTTTTGAAGAAGAATGTAGATAAGGTAATGCTTGTCGCGTTAACCTAGGGTCTGTAACAATTCAAAGTTGTGAAGGGATCTTAGCGCTGACTAAAAAGTCTTTTCAGCCCTTTGTCCTTCCTGAAGAACACAAATCATTCAGAGAGGAAGACGATAACCGTTAATCTGTTAATGTTTGTTCCTCAACTGTGATTTTATCGCAGGATTATTTAAACACTCGCGAGTGCCATGGTTTTGGCCGCGCGTGGGCCGAGACTGTCATGGGGACTAGTAGTTTTTACTCGGGGCCAAACCACAACGAAGCTATCATCGATTTACTCCCGCGTGTTAAAATAACATACCTGCCAACCCCCAGAGTCCAAAAATCTGGAGACATCTAAAAATCTTTGCCGTGATTGCAAGAATGTCATTCGACAATATCTGAATACTCTCCGAAAATAACCCGAAGCCCTTCCGAATGTTCCCGACGTTTCTCGGTTAGAACAGCAATTGCTATTGTTCCCATAACCGTTCCCACTTTCTACCACGCATTGTGCAATTTGATTTGCTGATTTCTGACCAATTACGGTACTTGTTAAATGTAGCCTATATCAAAACCAGAACAGCTCAAATGAGAGCACTAGAATCCAGTTCTTGTTTTATTTTCCTTTTTGACATCTCGAAGATAACTAAATTAATGTAAAAATGTTGAAAAAGACCACGGGAGGTATTTCCCGGGCGATTTGGTGCTCTAACCGGGAGATTTGATGAAAAACTTGGAAGACTCCCGGGAAAACCGGGAGAGTTGGCTGCGGTATGAAATAATCCTGGAATAAAATATCCCGCCAGCTAGCTACGCAGGCTACGGAAATTTGGTTTTATCAAATGAACTTAGTTGATAGCAATTAGCTAATCAACAAAGACAGATTGAAAAGCTAACGTTTATAGCGTCAGACACTACGACCACAGGTTCCTGATAAAATTGCTGAAGCGGAGTGGAACATAAGTTTTGGACTAAGTTTAGGTTATGGTTTTAGATAGGTTAGGTAGAGAGTTTAGGTAGCCGACTGTATTGTAGTTGTGTTTTGTTGTGTATGTTACTTGTGCGTCCGACCTGTCTTTCAAATTAGTCTTTTTTACTTTGGTTTCCAACTTTCGTTAGCTTTCACAGTTATTAAGGAAGCCATCACTCTTTTTCGAATTTCATTTTCTGTAATTTGTTCTGTTAGGAAAAAGGGTGATAAAGTTGTTGTTGTTGTTGAATTTCACTGTGTAATTAAAACTCCTGCACAGCTTGAAATTCGTACTTAACTTAACGATTCACTACAGAAAGGAAATATAGAAATACAAAGTTACAAGCAAGATACTTAAAACTTAACTTCAGAAACGCCAAAAAACTACGACTGAAATAAACAACTTACAAGATCTGTACGGCAACTCCGACTTACAAGAGGAAATACAATACTTTTATTACGAAAGACGAATACATAATAAAGGGACGAAATGAACGAAGGGAATTACATATCATTAGGCAACAGAACTCAAGTACATTGAATAGACGCGATGATGAAGCAAACACCGAATAGTTACTGCATGCGGAATTTAGGCAAATTTACAAATATCTCAACTGTTAAGCGACGACAAATGACAGCAAATTACACAGAGCCAAAAAATTGCCGATGTAGCAAAACTTGCAGAACTTGTAAGGATTGATTTCTCGTGTCTACACACCGAATCCTTGAAGCCTAGAAATTAATTTGTTAATTTAAGAGTAAGTGTCGCTGTACCTCTGACGACTTTGCTTCACTCCGTTAGCTTCCAATTTTCAAACGCTGACTACGAATTGGATAATAAGCCTTTTTTACTTTTGCCTTAGGGGTGTTGGGGGAAGGCGAATTTTCATTATGCATGGATTTGTGCATGTTTAAAGTCCGATCTCTCATCACTTGGCAACCGGCCAAAAAATCTGTCAAAACATTGTTGTGCAAATTTCTGAATGCCATCACAAACTGGCCACAGGCAGTGCAGACTAGATGTTGCTGAAAACACGTCGGGTTGATGGTAAAATAAAAAAAAAACCCGGGCTGTCAACGATTACTGACCATTGCACTTAACAAACGCTGGTGCAATTCCAAGCTGAAATTCTAGGAACTAACCTAAACTCGTCCTTAACTAAATGAGAAAAAAACAATAAATTGTCCGTTGTTATACTTGGAGCATGAATATCCACCAAAGTGGAACTACTAGCTGGGCCAAATGATCTACACTGTTCTGAAAGTACAAAGGTTTTGCTTTATGGAGACTTAAAAGATTTCATCACGTCGCTAAAAGTCAAATCACCTCAACTTCCTTTTTCTGACACGTAGCTTTAAAAAACAAATACCTAAAACTTGCCTCAAGTCTATCAACCCTCATTAATTCAGCACTAATTCTTGCTTTTCAATAGATCTGATCTCTCAAAAATTTAAAGGAATCACCATTTGCGTTTAGAGACAGCTTAAAATAATTTCGAGGTATGGAAAACTCTTTCCAAGACACACAAAAGACAGCCACAGAATCTTTCTCCCGTTTCCAGAACATGATATCTATCCAATTGAAAGAATATAAGCTTTTATGGATATCGGTAAATAAGCAGCGATTACTGAAAGTATCCAAACGTCGTACGCTCCAAACGAGATGAAAGTTTCCAGACTTTGTGGATGTTTGACGGCAAGGAAAGGTATGAAGTTCAAAATCAAGACTGGTTTTGCCCAAAGCGTTCATTCGATTGAAGATGTGATAGATGTTTAATTATTACCATTTTCCCACTAAAGTAACTACAATTAGCTTTACATAAACTCAATCAATTCCCACAAGACGTACCTACATTTAAATGTATCATCAACCCTCTTACCTTTATCTCCTTACCTCAATGTCCCTGTTCTTTGAGGAGGAAAGATTGCTTGACGAATAACAAGAATGTCTGCGTTAGAGCGCTACTGTTCTCGAAGTCAAAGACGGAAGTGGATTCACTTCGACTTACCCCCAATCTCGTACCCAGAGTCCTCGGGCTTTTTGGCCAGCGGGTGAGCGCCTAGAGAGACTCTGGGATTCCCAGAAAACGTGGGTTCCGGTCTTATTACGTATGCTTGAGTTTAACCGGAAACAGAAAAGAGAAAACCGTAAACAGTAGAAATGGCGGGTTGAAAGTGTTCGAGAAACAAGAATTTTAGCCTTACACACAAAGAAACTGGAGAAATGATCATTGGCTTGCTGTAAGAGCAAGTGAAGATGAAACCTCTGACGCTTTCGGTGAGTGTATTTTTAGTGTTTCAGCGTACATTCCATCGTTCAGAATGCCATCGTGCAAGCAACACGATCGACAATTTTTTCGTGGAAACGACACAAATGTCCTCTTCTTCTGCAATTTAATGTTTCCGTAATTCTGAATGGCTTCGACAAGACCTTATTCCACGGATTTCTCCTCAAAGAGACTGATGTAATGTTTTCCCACGGTACTTTTGTAATAGCAACAGTAATCACTTTTTAGCAGCGTGGGAAAATTCCCGTGCGGTATAAGACATAATTCAAACCTCATCGTTTTATTATTTTTGTGATTTATATATTTCTGAGGTAGAAAAAATCAAACAGCACTGAAACTAGTTTTAGATTTTGAATCTCCCTCCAAATTCTGGGGCTTCCGAATTACTTACCGACTTCCTGTCGGACTGTCATTGTTACGCAAGCGGCCAATCAAAAATATAGTTCAAGTCGATTATCCCAGAGTCTCTCAACACAGCGGTCAAATGAGTGCGCATGTTCAAGCCACGCGCGTGCGATTTTGGCGCGCGTGGGAATGGTTTGCACAATTTCCATAGAAACAAGTACGCGTCAAAATGGCGGCAGATTTAAATTTCGCGGTATTGGTTTTCAATTAGCGGGGATAAGGTGGAGACAAAACAGCTAAGGTTTTTACTTTAACCACAGCTCTTAAAGGGACGTCTCTTTCATATATCTTTTTCAACAAAAGAACTATCTCTGCAACAATAGTGAATTTTCTTGTCGAGTTTATGCACTAGTCAGTGGAAAGCCCCGCACCCCCATACCCGGGGAATAGCGGGGCATTAGACCAGGCCTGCCTTCTAAATGAAGAAAATTCCCCGCTATGCGGGGCAATTTTGTACGTCAAAACCAAACTTTTCTCCCCCGCACCCGGGACGATAGAGTACTTCCAAAACTATAAAGCACAATGTTGCCCAAAATTAATATACTTTAAGAAATTTTACCTCAAATTAAACTTTGGCAAACATGAAAATCAACAATGCAGTCCATTTCTCATAAAGCCCAAATAAATCTAACTTGAGTTACAGATTTGGCGTTCCAAACTTTACAATCTCTCCAAAAACGGTAATATTAATCACTGGGTTTAGCACAGCCCTGAAAATGGGAATAAAAACACCAGTTTCCTTGGTGTCAAAACCATTAAGATAACAACGACATAAGTCCAAACATTCATTTGACGAGCAGCTTAATCTGACAATATTACAGTTATTTCTCCTCTATGCATAAGAATACCCAACCTAAAGTACACTCAACCGACTACAACGGTTCACTATCACAACAATTCTCAAAGAGCTATACAAATTTCACAAAGGAAATGGCTTATTACCAAAATTTTATGGCCTCATAATCCAGCTACATTTTGCAAATAACCAAGAAATTACCCCAAGGTAAGAGAGTAGATTCCCTATATGGAACATGTTCACTCACGTGACCAGCAGCCATATTGGATTACTGAAACAAAGAAAGTATTTGCATACAAATAGAGTTCAAATCCCAGAGGATTAGCTTGATACACTATCATGGCTGCCATTCCTTTGTTTTGGAACACCAACATGGCCGCCGTGACGTTATGTGAAAACACTCTATAGGCCTTACACCCAAGGTAATCCCTCTTACATGGTGCCCAGTTCTTCCGAGGATGTTACTCGCGCGATGCGTGGACCGCCCAAGCGATTTTCTCGAAAACTACCTGAAAGAAATGTTTTCTGCACTCTCAGCTGCCTGTTTGTTCGGCTGGGCCTTCGTTTGCTTTGTACTCTTTGGCTGTTCGTTATTTTGCCGTTTATTCGGTTTTAGGGAATTTAATAAGCAAACCTGAACGGCAACGGCAACGAGTACAATGGCTGTGTAGGCGAGGGTTATAATCCTGTTCATTTCATTGCCGTTCTTTACAAAACAACAACGCGAAATGGCCACATTGGCTGCATATTCGAGAAAACGTGATCTACGACGGCCAACTTTAAGAATTTCTTTTCGAATTTTGACGCTGTCTCACATATTCTGTTTGGGATATTTCTGACAGTGGTAGATAAACTAAATGCATCTAGATTCGTAGGTTGAATGTACATGTCTAAAAATAACTTAAGAGGGATTACCTTTGGTAGAAAGCCTATACGGGGTATTCTCTCTCTTACCTTGATAATCTCTTGAAATAACCCTTCATCGGTAACAAATTTTGAAACTACTCTGAAAACTATAGCAAAGAAAATAAAAAATCTAGTGAACTACAGTAGACCTTTGAAAGAGTCCTTGGTAGGAACTTGCATGTTCCGCCATTAGGCAGACCGTGGTAATGTAGATACTCAAAAAGACGAAACCCATCGGAGATAAAATTTTCAAGGTTCATCTACAAAATCATAAAGTAGTGTCACTGTCAGCCTCTACGCGTAGGTTCGCGTTGCATTCCAATGGAAATACTGAGACAAAAGGTCAACGCTATAAATAAATCGCTTATCAAGCATAACTATACTCTTTGTCTTATTCCTCTACAAGAAATGATATTATTTACAGATTGAACCCAGAATTTAACTGAGAGCCAATTACAAACATGAAAAGAATGGATTTTAACTTGACTTAGCCGCCATTTTGAGACCGTATGCTCTGCCAGTGATCTTTGAGTGCCTATTCAAGTTGGCGTCAAAATGCAAATCCCCGTCTAAGCTCTGCTCAAGGCCCCCGCTCGCCGATATTTGCACCAAATGCTGTCGAAAACCCCCCGGACCGTGGCAAAAGTGACAGTCCAAAACCGCTGAAATCCCCCGCTAATGCCCCGCATTCCCGGGTATGGGGGTGCGGGGCTTTCCACTGACTAGTGCATTACGCGTTCGTAGAAAAACATGAAGACTTGTGTTTTTATCGTGGTAGTTGTCGTCGTCGGCCTCTCTAGAGGCAAATTTCCGGATGAAAAACCTGTTGCCTGAGCAGTAAAACTCGAGAGAAGAACGTTTGTAGAGCCAGAATAATTGGACTTAGTACCGAGATGGCTCGATCGAGTGGCGGAAGTTGACAGTGGAAATTTTGTGTGCGCGTTTTATTGGCATCAATAAAGAACAAGTATCAATATCAGTTCATGTTCCTTACCCACTCATTCGGCAACTTTGAGTAGTACCCCCATGCCTGAGCGACTATACAGAGTTACAGAGAAAAAAATGCCATCCTATCGTCCAGGTACAAAGTGGTGCACCAGTTGCCCACGAAAATGTTGATAAAATATTCCCCTCTTAGGACATATAAAAGACCCAAGAAGAGGAAAACGGTGGGTGGTACCAAATAGGTTCTTTTCTCACACATCTGTGTCGTTCTTGTCTTATAACAAAAGTTAAAGCTCAAATAATTTTAAGTCTCTCTCAATATATTATGGTTCTATGTAATATATCACCAATGATTTTTATTTTTTTTCAGAGAAAGAGAGAGAGAGAGATAAGGAGGGGGCGGGGAGGGAGGGAGAGCAAACATTTACCTGCATTTAAATACTAATTTCATTCACCAAAGCAGTAGATACTCTGCATACACTCTGACACGAGTCGATGGATGTCCCAACCAGAAAAATCACACAGAATTGCAACAACAGAGAGAAGTTGTACTCTTTTACACACATACTTACTTTAGGTACAGTATTTTAATTTAATAGTACAACATGAACAGTTATAAACTGGATATTTGCTACTGAAGACCATTTTACTACACTAGCACACATTAGTACATGCAGTTTTTAAAAGGAGCTGAGTGCTTTCCTAGATATCCATGGAACCTTAAGATCTGGTTTGAACTATGCCCCAGTGTGTGTACAACAGACCGCTATACAAAAAAATCCAAGCAAACTGTAAACAAATGATGCAAATGAAAGTCAAAGAAGCAATTCAGATATGTAATCGCTCATAAACAAGTAGACGCAATACCATTTGTCTCTTCTAATCATTGAATATTCCCATGTATTTTTCTCTAACTTTAGCAAAAGTACTGATTATCAGTCTACTGGATGACTTTTATAACATTTACATGTATACCATAAGAACAACCATAGATCTTAAACTCTCATAACCCACACAAATGGCTTCAAGTCATCTGGACATTTTGTATGCACACCACATGCCATTCCACTACCTGATGACAAAACCAAAGGACACAGCCTAGTAACAGTGATAATCAAGGGAAGACAGCAGGCATGCAAGGAGGAATTGTGCCAGCTAATACAGATAAGATTTCAAAGACTGGAATGTCACAAATTAAAACCAGCAACATGGAACAACTTCCACACTCTGAAACCAAAAGACACGAGAAAGCAGTTAATTTAGTTTAAGTGCATCATCCCAAGCAGTTAATATGTTCTTGAAGTGTGCAATGTTGTTAGTGACTAGTGAAATACTCCTCAATCAATTCAACTATTTCCATTTTTTCCTGACAATATCCAACCTTTCCACAGAGGGTTTTTGATTTGAACTCATCCATCTGTCTTGGTATGATAGCTTGGCCTGAAACTATTTTTTTTTTAACAGGTTATGGCTTTTTTAGACCTCCTGCCACATTAGCCCTCACATTGAGCCCACTTGAGGTGAGTAGGTATTTTGTCTGGAATGAAACAAGGTCAATTTCCTTCAGTCAGGGTTTGAGATTTCAGAAGACCTAATTTATAAATTAATCCTTGGACTAGACAGTACACCATTTCTTCTGTTTGCCTTCTTAATTTCCGCTTTACAGGTATATATATTAATAGGATGAGTTTGAGTTTGCTATTCCTACACGTATTGAAATTTATTATGGCTCTTAAGATGTTTAAATCTTTGCACAATATATTCTGGCTTGGCACGTGATGAACTGAAGACACTAAAATCATGTGTACTGGTTGATGAATTCGAAAGAAGTTTAAAAACAGTTTAACATTTGTTTCTTTCTCGATCATAGAATTTCTTAATTTCACCACATGTAATCACGTTTTCCACGAAGTGAGCTTTCAGTGGTTAAAGATCTACCTGAAATTGTCTTAAATATCGCGCTAAAATGATCGTTAGCCCACATCGAATTGTAGCTCGTCTTTCCCAAAACCGATTAAAGTAAAATAAACGTAAATCGTAGTTGGAGCCGAGGAAACAGAATAGTTTACGGGGTAATGCCTTTGTTTACTTTTTACTCACCTTACCACAATGAAAATAAGAAAGCAGTTTTACTCAAACTGGATCCCCTTTTTTGCGTTTACTACCGCAAAGGTCTTCAGTCATACGTGGTAAGTCATTTAGGTAATGATTCATCCACCAAAAAAAGATTCCCAGCAATATTTCATTGACAAACTCACGCATAGTTCGTTCCGTAGTGTGTTCCAGAAAGAGACCGGAAGTGGTTAAACCTCGCACATGCGCACTCATTTGACCGCTGTGTTGAGTCTCTCCGGGCGTTCACCCGCTGGCCAAAAAGCCCGAGGACTCTGGGTACGAGATTGACTTACCCCGGATTAGAAAGAATCACCACCCAGACTCTCTCTCCAGACTCTCTCGACAATAGACAAGCTGGTCGAAAAAAGTCGTGCAACGAGGACGAAAGACACGTTCAGGGAAGAAACGAAACTTATTTAAAGCTTAAGATCATCGCAGTAAAGGATATATGTTTGAAAACAAAAGACGAAAAAAGCCTAAAAAGTTGATCCAATCAACAGTCGTCAGTAGAACCAAATCGGTGTCCATTCCGTATCCCAAGTGACCAACTTTGTCCAGTCTCTTCTATGGTGGCCCAGTATTATCATAGTAAAATATGTAAGTTTTTGAGGAGAAAAGAATAAAAAATGGAAAGAAACGAACAATATAAGCCATCCAGATAGAAAAAAGGGAGAAAAATAGTATTTTAATAAACAATGATATAAAGTAAAAAAATATTTGTTGACAAATTAAAAAGAAAAATAATTTAAGCACTAAAAATATTTTAAAAATACATATAATTGAAAAAAAAAAAGAAAGAAAGAAAAAACTTTGAAAATCAACATCGAAAATCAACATTAAAAATAAACATTGAAAATACAACATTGAAAATCAACGTTGGAAATCGACATAAGAAAAAAAAACACGTTATTTCCACGTGGCCTGTCGTTATCATAGACCGGGATGCTTTGCACGCATATTCAATAAATTTCAACCATCAGAGAGGTGATTAGAAGCTCCAGCCTGATACATCAGGGTTGTTTGGACGGTACTTGATATCTGCAGTATGTGATAACCAAAGTGTACATATTGTGAGCACGAGGGAGGAAAACAAAAGGCGAACAATGCGTTGTTCATAAGCAAGTGCAGTGGCCCATCATTCTCGTAGCCCGTGAAGACTTTAATCTGCGGACTTCAGCGGAGCTTGAGACCAGGGTGACCCATATCGAAGAGAAATCGCCCGCGAATTCCATTCGCCAAACAGTACTGTACGGGTCCGCAAATGATCCCCAAACTGTACCGCAAATGATACCAGGACCGCAAATGATCCCATAAAAATGGAACGCAAATGATCCCCATTTTGGACCGCAAATGATCCCGAAAAAAAATTGAGGAATGGCATGGAGGGTGGAATGGTCTGGACAGAGAATTCATGTGAAGGGCGCTTATTTTTTTAATTAAAAATCACTTTAAATGGCTCACACAGGTTTCTGTCTCATTCTAGTTTTCCAGAAAGACTGAATTTTGTTTTCTGACCACGATTTTATAAATTTGCCACATTTAATTATCGGATACAATCATCAAAAACTAACTTGGACGCAGTTCTAAATTGATTGTGACCAGGCGCCCGTTTCTCGAACTCTGCGTGTGTTTGCCAGAGTTGTTCGAATATACCGACTGTTTGTAATCGTTTCGTGGTTTTGCAGTTACTGGTCATGCGTGACTGACACCCAAATACATTTGCATGCTCAATACGAAATGTCCCTGAATCAAGGCCGCTGGCAGACCCGATTTTTCTAGGAAGATCGAAAGAGACTCTGCTCGCAGGGTTCGAGAAACGGGCCCCTGGTCAGAATCAGTTTAGAACTGCGTCCAAGTTAGTTTTTGATGATTGTGTCCGATAATTAAATGTGGCAAATTTATAACATCGTGGTCAGAAAACAAAATTCAGTCTTTCTGGAAAACTAAAATGAGACAGAAACCTGTGTGAGCCATTTAAAGTGATTTTTAATAAAAAAAAAATAAGCGCTCTTCACATGAATTCTCTTACAATTCCATTCCACCCTCCATGCCATTCCTCAATTTTTTTTCGGGATCATGTGCGGTCCAAAATGGGGATCATTTGCGTTCCATTTTATGGGATCATTTGCGGTACAGTTTGGGGATCATTTGCGGACCCGTACAGTACTGTTTGGCGAATGGAATTCTCGGGCGATTTCTCTTCGATATGGGTCACCCTGGTCTCAAGCTCCGCTGAAGTCCGCAGATTAAAGTCTTCACGGGCTACGAGAATGATGGGCCACTGCACTCTCTGGCTTATGAACAATGCATTGTTCCCCTTTTGTTTTCCTCTCTCGTGCTCACAATATGTACACTTTGGTTATCATATACTGCAGATATCAAGCACCGTCCAAACAATCCTAATGTATCAGGCTGGAGCTTCTAATCACCTCTCTGATGGTTGAAATTTATTGAATATGCGTGCAAAGCATCCTGGTCTATGATAACGACAGGCCACGTGGAAATAACGTGTTTTT
>NC_090887.1:9163240-9175740 GCF_036669925.1 Montipora capricornis | reverse complement strand
GTGCTATTATTGGCCTTGATACCTGCTTTCCGCCATCAGCGAGCAAGCAGAAGACTGACGATTTCTTTTAGGAGGTGGCGGCACTTGTGAATTCGTGCTTGAAGAGTTACTTCCTCACTCCCTTCTCTTCTTCGACATGAAAAGCTGCGGAAGCCCCAATCCAGTTATCTTCGATCTAATAATCAGCATATATGAACAACTGGTGATCCCTCCGTGCACAGTTTCTTACAGAGCAACAACCTAGCGTCAATCCGCCATTACTGCTCGGCCCAATCCTGCTTGCATTATCTTTTCCAAACAGTTTTATCCACACATCTAATGCCCGTTGCTTTCACTGCAGAGGAGAGGTAAAACCATCTGACGAATGCTGGATCACCCCTAAGTGAATGGTAAACACAGTTAAACCGATAAACGCAACTACCGCCCCATGTCATTACTCAGCGTTCCTGGTAAACTAATGAAGTCGACTATCACTTACTCCAATACATCGCAACTTCCCATTCACAATCTCAGCGACCCTAATCAATGAGCGTCACCTGGATGACCCGTAACCACTAATCAAGTGTGTTTACACTATCAAGTGTGCATACACTTAGTGTATCAAGTGTTCTTACACTATCTTCTCTGTAATGTTGCAGCCTCCCCTTGAGTGAATGATAACTATCAGCTGTGCTTGCATGATCTTCTCCAAAAAGTTTTATCCGCACATCTAATGCACGTTGGGCAGACTGGAGAGCAGAGGTAAAATCATCTAACGAATGCTGTGTTGCCCCAAGTAAATAATAACTATCAGCTGTGCTTGCATGATCTTCTCCGAAAAGTTTTATTCGCACGTCCAATGCACGTTGAGAAGACTGCACAGCAGAGGAAATATCACCTAACGAATGCAGTGTCACCCCGAGTGAATGATAACTATCAGCTGTGCTTGCATGATCTTCTCCGAAAAGTTTTATCCGCACGTCTAATGCCCGTTGGGCAGACTGCAGAGCAGAGGTAAAACAACCTAACGAATGCTGTGTCACCCCGAGTAAATAGTAACTATCAGCTGTGTTTTCATGATCTTCTCCGAAAAGTTTTATCCGCACGTCTAATTCCCGTTGGGCAGACTGCAGAGCAGAGGTAAAATCACCGAACGAATGCTGTGAAAGGTAACTATTAGCTATGCTTGCATGATCTTCCCCGAAAAGTTTTATCCGCACCTCTAATGCACGCTGCTTTGACTGCAGAGCGGAGGTAAAATCACCTAACAAATGCTGTGTCGCCCCAAGTAAATGATAGCTATGAGCTGTGCTTGCATGATCTTCTCCAAAAAGTTTTATCCGCACGTCTAATGCCCGTTGGGCAGATTTCAGACCAGAGAAAAAATCTCCTAACGAATTCTGTGTCAACCCGAGTCAACGGTAACTATCAGCTGTGCTAGAATGATATTCTCCTAAAAGTTTTTTGCGCACGTCTAATGCCCGTTGGGCACACTGCAGAGCAGAGTAAAAATCACCTAACGAATGCTGTGTCACCCCGAGTAAATGATAACTATTACCTGTGCTTGCATGGTCTTCTCCGAAAAGTATTATCCGCACGTCTAAAGCCCGTTAGGCAGACTGGAGAGCGGAGGTAAAATCACGTAAAGAATGCTGTCTCGCCCCGAGTGCATGGTAACTATCAGCTGTGCTTGCATAATCTTCTCCAAAAAGTTATATCCGCATGTTCAATGCACATTGGGCAGACTGCACAGCAGGGGAAAAATCACCTAACGAATGCTGTGTCACCCGGAGTGAATGATAACTATCAGCTGTGCTTCCATGATCTTCTCCTAAAAGTGATATCCCCACGTCTAATGCCCATTGGGCAGACTTCAGACCAGAGAGAAAATCACCTAACGAATCCTGTGTCAACCCGAGTCAAGCGTAACTATCAGCTGTGCTTCAATGATATTCTCCAAAACGTTTTCTGCGCACGTCTGCTGTGTCGCCCCAAATTCATGATAACTATCAGCTGTGCTTGCATGATCTTTTCCAAAAAGTTTGATACGCACGACTAATGCCGGTTGGGCAGACTGCCGAGCCGAACTAAAATCACCTAACGAATGCTGTGTTATCCTGAGTGATTGATAACTATTAGCTGTGCTTGCATGATCTTCTCCGAAAGGTTTTATCCCCACGTCCAATCCACGTTGGGCAGACTACAGAGCCGAGCTAGAATCACCTAACAAATGCTGTGCTGCCCCGATTAAAAAATGACTATCAGCTGTGCTTTCATGATCTTCTCCAAAACGTTTTATCCGCACGTCTAATGCCCGCTGGGCAGACTGCCAAGCCGACCTAAAATCACCTAAAGAATGCTGTGTCACTCCGAGTGAATGATAACTAGTAGCTGTGCTTGCATGATGTTCTCCGAAAAGTTTTATCCGCACGTCCAATGCACGCTGGGCAGACTGCAGAGCAGAGGTAAAATCACCTAACGAATGCTGTGTGGCTCCTAGAGAATGATAACTATCAGCTGTGCTTGCATGATCTTCTCCGAAAAGTTTTATTCGCACGTCCAATGCACGTTGCTTTGACTACAGAGCAGAGGTAAAATCACCTAACGAATGCTGTGTCCCTCCTATTAAATTAAACTATCAGCTGTGCTTGCATGATCTTCTCCGAAAAGTTTTATTTGCACGTCCAATGCACGTTGGGCAGACTGCAGAGCAGAGGTAAACTCACCTAACGAATGCTCTGTCACTCCCAGTAAATGATAACTATCAGCTGTGCTTGCATGATCTTCTCCGAAAAGTTTTATTCGCACGTCCAATGCACGTTGCTTTGACTGCAGAGCAGAGGTAAAATCACCTAACGAATGCTGTGTCCCTCCTATTAAATCATAACTATCAGCTGTGCTTGCATGATCTTCTCCGAAAAGTTTTATTTGCACGTCCAATGCACGTTGGGCAGACTGCAGAGCAGAGGTAAACTCACCTAACGAATGCTCTGTCACTCCCAGCAAATGATAACTATCAGCTGTGCTTGCATGATCTTCTCCGAAAAGTTTTATTCGCACGTCCAATGCACGTTGGGCAGACTGCAGAGCAGAGGTAAAATCACCTAACGAATGCTGTGTCCTTCCTAGTGAATGATAACTATCAGCTGTGCTTGCATGATCTTCTCCGAAAAGTTTTATTCGCACGTCCAATGCACGTTGGGCAGACTGCAGAGCAGAGGTAAAATCACCTAACAAATGCTGTGTCACTCCTAGTAAATGATAACTATCAGCTGTGCTTGCATGATCTTTTCCGAAAAGTTTTATTCGCGCGTCCAATGCACGTTGGGCAGACTGCAGAGCAGAAGTAAAATCACCTAACGAATGCTGTGTCACTCCCAGTGAATGACAACTAACAGCTGTGCTTGCATGATCTTCTCCGAAAAGTTTTATTTCCACGTCCAATGCACGTTGCTTTGACTGCAGAGCAGAGGTAAAATCACCTAACGAATGCTGTGTCACTCCTAGAGATTGATAACTATCAGCTGTGCTTGCATGATCTTCTCCGAAAAGTTTTATTCGCACGTCCAATGCACGTTGGGAAGACTGCAGAGCAGAGGTAAAATCACCTAACGAATGCATGCTGTATCACTCCGAGTAAATGGTAACTATCAGCTGTGCTTGCATGATCTTCTCCGAACAATTTTATTCGCACATCCAATGAACGTTGGGCAGACTGCACAGCAGACGTGAAATCACCTAAGGAATGCTGTGTTACCCCGAGTGAATGGTAACTCTCAGCTGTGCTTGCATGATCTTCTCCGAACAATTTTCTTCGCACATCTAATGCACGTTGCTTTGACTGCAGAGCAGAGGTAAAATCACCTAACGAATTCTGTGTCACTCCTAGTAAGTGATAACTATCAGCTGTGCTTGCATGATCTTTACCGAAAAGTTTTATTCGCACGTCCAATGCACGTTGGGCAGGATGCAGAGCAGAGGTAAAATCACCTAAAGAATGCTGTGTCACTCCGAGTGAATGATAACTAGTAGCTGTGCTTGCATGATCTTCTCCGAAAAGTTTTATCCGCACGTCCAATGCACGTTGCTTTGACTGCAGAGCAGAGGTGTAATCGCCTAACGAAGGCGGTGTCACTCCGAGAAATTCATAACTATCCGCTGTGCTTTCATGGTCTTCTCCGAAAAGTTTTATTCGCACGTCCAATGCACGTTGGGCAGACTGCAGAGCAGAGGTAAAATCACGTAACGAATGCTGTGTCCTTCCTAGTGAATGATAACTATGACATGTGCTTGCATGATCTGCTCCGAAACGTTCTATCCGCACGTCCAATGCACGTTGCTTTGACTGAAGAGCAGAGGTATAGTCACCTAACGCATGCTGTGTCACTCCAAGTAAATCATAACTATCAGCTGTGCTTTCATGATCTTCTCCACAAAGTTTTATCCGCACGTCTAATGCCCGTTGGGCAGACTGCAGAGCCGAGCTGAAATCACCTAACGAATGCTGTGTCACTCCTAGTAAATCATAACTATCAGCTGTGCTTGCATGATCTTCCCCGAAAAGTTTTATTCGCACGTCCAATGCACGTTGGGCAGACTGCAGAGCAGTGGTAAAATCACCTAACGAATGCTGTGTGGCTCCTAGTAAATAATAACTATCAGCTGTGCTTGTATGATCTTCTCCGAAAAGTTTTATTCGCACGTCCAATGCATGTTGGGCAGACTGCAGAGCAGAGGTAAAATCACCTAACGAAAGCTGTGTCACTCCTAGTGAATGATAACTATTAGCTGTTCTTGCATCATCTTCTCCGAAAAGTTTTATCCGCACATCCAATGCACGTTGCTTTGACTGAAGAGCAGAGGTATAGTCACCTAACGCATGCTGTGTCACTCCAAGTAAATCATAACTATCAGCTGTGCTTTCATGATCTTCTCCGAAAAGTTTTATCCGCACGTCCAATGCACGTTGCTTTGACTGCAGAGCAGAGGTATAGTCACCTAACGCATGCTGTGTCACTCCGAGTAAATCGTAACTATCAGCTGTGTTTTCATGATCTTCTCCGAAAAGTTTTATCCGCACGTCTAATTCCCGTTGGGCAGACTGCAGAGCAGAGGTAAAATCACCGAACGAATGCTGTGTCACCCCAAGTGAATGATAACTATTAGCTATGCTTGCATGATCTTCCCCGAAAAGTTTTATCCGCACCTCTAATGCACGCTGCTTTGACTGCAGAGCGGAGGTAAAATCACCTAACAAATGCTGTGTCGCCCCAAGTAAATGATAGCTATGAGCTGTGCTTGCATGATCTTCTCCGAAAAGTTTTATCCGCACGTCTAATGCCCGTTGGGCAGACTGCAGAGCAGAGGTAAAATCACCTAACGAATGCTGTGTCGCCCCGAGTAAATGATAACTATCAGCTGTGCTTGCATGATCTTCTCCAAAAAGTTTTATCCGCACATCTAATGCACGTTGCTTTGACTGCAGAGCAGAGGTAAAATCACCTAACGAATGCTGTGTCACTCCTAGTAAATGATAACTATAAGCTGTGCTTGCATGATCTTCTCCGAAAAGTTTTATCCGCACGTCTAATGCCCGTTGGGCAGACTGCAGAGCAGAGGTAAAATCACCTAACGAATGCTGTGTCGCCCCAAGTAAATGATAACTATCAGCTGTGCTTGCATGATCTTCTCCGAAAAGTTTTATCCGCACGTCTAATGCGCGTCGCTTTGACTGCAGAGCGGAGGTAAAATCACCTAACAAATGCTGTGTCACTCCTAGTGAATGATAACTATCAGCTGTGCTTGGATGATCTTTTCCGAAAAGTTTTATTCGCACGTCCAATGCTCGTTGCTTTGACTGCAGAGCAGAGGTAAAATCACCTAACGAATGCTGTGTCTCCCCGAGTGAATAGTAACTATCAGCTGTGTTCGCATGATCTTCTCCGAAAAGTTTTATCCGCACGTCTAATGCACACTGCTTTGACTGCAGAGCGAAGGTAAAATCACCTAACGAATGCTGTGTCGCCCCAAGTAAATGATAACTATAAGCTGTGCTTGCATGATCTTCTCCGAAAAGTTTTATCCGCACGTCTAATGCCCGTTGGGCAGACTGCAGAGCAGAGGTAAAATCACCTAACGAATGCTGTGTCGCCCCAAGTAAATGATAACTATCAGCTGTGCTTGCATGATCTTCTCCGAAAAGTTTTATCCGCACGTCTAATGCCCGTTGGGCAGACTGCAGAGCAGAGGTAAAATCACCTAACGAATGCTGTGTCACCCCGAGTAAATAGTAACTGTCAGCTGTGTTTTCATGATCTTCTCCGAAAAGTTTTATCCGCACGTCTAATGCCCGTTGGGCAGACTGCAGAGCAGAGGTAAAACCACCTAACGAATGCTGTGTCACCCCAAGTAAATGGTAACTATCAGCTGTGTTCGCATGATCTTCTCCGAAAAGTTTTATCCGCACGTCTAATGCCCGTTGGGCAGACTGCAGAGCAGAGGTAAAATCACCTAACGAATGCTGTGTGGCTCCTAGAGAATGATAACTATCAGCTGTGCTTGCATGATCTTCTCCGAAAAGTTTTATTCGCACGTCCAATGCACGCTGCTTTGACTGCAGAGCAGAGGTAAAATCACCTAACGAATGCTTTGTCATTCCTAGTGAATGATAACTATTAGCTATGCTAGCATGATCTTCCCCTAAAA
This sequence comes from Montipora capricornis, assembly GCF_036669925.1. Taxonomy (NCBI): domain Eukaryota; kingdom Metazoa; phylum Cnidaria; class Anthozoa; order Scleractinia; family Acroporidae; genus Montipora; species Montipora capricornis. Next base: position 9,169,056 of record NC_090887.1, on the reverse strand, counting down.
GTTTTATCCGCACCTCTAATGCACGAAGCTTTGACTGCAGAGCGGAGGTAAAATCACCTAACGCATGCTGTATCACTCCAAGTAAATCATAACTATCAGCTGTGCTCGCATGATCTTCTCCGAAAAGTTTTATCCGCACGTCTAATGCACGTTGCTTTGACTGCAGAGCGAAGGTAAAATCACCTAACAAATGCTGTGTCGCCCCAAGTAAATGATAGCTATGAGCTGTGCTTGCATGATCTTCTCCGAAAAGTTTTATCCGCACGTCTAATGCCCGTTGGGCAGACTGCAGAGCAGAGGTAAAATCACCTAACGAATACTGTGTGGCTCCTAGAGAATGATAACTATCACATGTGCTTGCATGATCTTCTCCGAAAAGTTTTATCCGCACGTCCAATGCACGTTGCTTTGACTGCAGAGCAGAGGTGTAATCGCCTAACGAATGCTGTGTCACTCCGAGTAAATCATAACTATCAGCTGTGCTTTCATGATCTTCTCCAAAACGTTTTATCCGCACGTCTAATGCCCGCTGGGCAGACTGCTGAGCAGAGGTAAAATCACCCATAGAATGCTCTATCACCCCGGGTGAATGGTAACTATCAGCTTTGCTTGCATGATGTTCACCTAAAAATGATATACCACATGATCTTATTAATCAGTTTAAAACGATAATGACGATTTTGAATCTTCTGGATTTTTGTGTGAAGATGATGATGTTGTTTATATTCAAGATTTCTTAACAACGTTAATTTAGGGATGCTTAGGTTACATCCAGGGTTCGCGGATGAGTTCGTTTGTTTCTCGATTTATGCACCTATTAGACATTTTAATGTTTTCTCACGATTTTGCAATGTTGTACGAACCAGCAGTTTTAAAACTGAACTGCGATCAATATCAATTCCAAAGTTACTGAGTCTCCCCTGATTATGGTTGAATATACTGTAAAGTTATATCAAACAATTAACAAGTTCTCTTTGGTAACCCTTTTCAGCATTGTTTCATGCTTTTAAGGACGGTGCCTACTAATTCAAAGGTATTTTTGTGCGGGTTCCTGAATGTGCGGGAAAAGCAGATCTTAACAAGTGTTATTGAAATCCAAAAAGAAAATGGGGGGTAACCACGTATTTTTCGAAGATAATTCATGAATAATATTTGTAAAAAGCTTTAAAGTACAAAGCAATGTATGGCGTTCTTTGCCAAACTGATGCTCAGGTATCTCTTAAAAATGCATGGTTACCCCCAATTTTCTTTTTGGATACCAAGAGCTCTAGCTAAGTTCTGCTTTCTCCGCATGCTTTTGAACCGCGCAAAAATATCCCTCTATTAATAAGCACCGCGGATAGGAAATCCGAGTATCTCGAGATGCGCAGAACGTATGCGCGATAACAATAGTAGGCACCGTCCTTAATAACTTCTTTGCTTTTCCGTGCTAATCCTCTCAGACACTACTTCAATTCGCAAGCATCTTGACTACACTTAAATAATCTTTGGTTACTGTTACTACTTTTAAGGTGGCTGGAACCAGTTTCACTAATTTTAAGAGACCTTCTTATTAGAAGGGTTGTCACTGTATAACGTAACAGCAATGTTATAGCACCATATGAAACACCAATTATTGCTTAGCAAAATACGCCCACTATTGCAACGTAATAGGTTACCATGGAAACATTAAAGCTTTCAAAAATGCACCTAATATTTCCTCTTTACTTGCGTATTGCTCAAAAATGTAGGATGGTAATTAGTAATCTGAGATAGAACTTTCGGTAAAGTTTAAGAAAACTTCATACAAGCCAATTAAGAGCTACCTTTAATCTTTAAAACAAAATGGGGATCACCGAGTTCATTTTTGAGCGATAAGCAGGTAAACACGAACACTAGGTGCTTTTTGAGAGCTTTCATGTTGCCCTGGTAACCTATTACGTTGCAACAGTGGGCATATTTTGTGAAGCAATGTTGGTGTATAGTACTTACAACCCTTCTAATACTAAGGTGGTGAAACTGGTGCCAGCCACCTTAAATCCACTCCTATTGGAGTTTAGCCTGCGTAGCTGGTGGTAGAATGACATGCAGAGAATAGGGAGGGACCCTGAGAAATGCCACCTTTCCAAAACTTAGGTTTTTTAATAGTCTGGTCACTGAGCGGACGGAAATTTCTGATTGGCTGATAACAAGAACACGTCAATCAAATGTTACTTGAGACCTACATTTCTTGGCTAAAGGAACAAGAAATCAATCGAATAACTTATGTTGACTATCGAAAGCTCTTGCTTACGTAAACATCAAAAAATAGTCTCCTGAGAGGACATGTGCTTACTAGAATGAATGTTAAACCGATGAACATTGTCCATCTGGTTGTTGAATTGTTATGGGTCTTATTTGTTGTAATCGAAATTGACAATGAATGCGTTGAATGCTTTGAAACTATGAAAAATAGGTGGCAGGTTTTGTAGTGTACCAATACTCAGTGTGTATAGGATGTCAATGTCATTGCTATGTGGGAAACTATTTTTGTCGGTAGGTGCCAACAAATAAAATTGAATAAAGAAATGAAAAGCTGATCATCAAAGAATTCTCACTAACCAGGAAAGACACAGCAACGGAACCACAGAATTAAACAACAATATTAATTTGTGGATTTTTTTTCCAGTTCCAATGAAACTGCGAACGCGGCCGGGAATTCTCGTAACTCTTGCTTTCCACCCCATCCACAGAAATTTACAACTCCCCACCGAAGCGGGAAGGGGGAAATTTATGCCAGGGCAATTAAGCATTTTTGAGAACACTTGTCAATCTTCAAGTTTGTAAAAGATGTTCTTTTTCAGGCAAAGGTATGAAGAGGGTAATTTTTGCCGAAGAATGTAAAAGGAAAAGGGCAAGTGCAGTACCATCATCCTCTTTTGCTATAAACAACACATGATTGCAAATGCACTTGAAAATTAAACTGAAATTGAAGTTAACGTACATCATGTATTCATTTGTATTCAGTACTCCTTTGAATTAGTTGAAAGCTGTATCACGCTTTACAACAACCGTCACCTGCACAATTCATGCCAGCTATTTGTTTGACAATGTCATCCCCACACTAAGAACTTTCAGTTGTCGCAGCTTTCTCTTGATGGACTTTACTCAGTCATGTTCTGAAGGACATAACTGGTCTCCTTAAAGACAAACGTTTTTGTATCATGGAGGATATTATCAATATTTGAGTCCTCATAGACAGACTTACCACCATTTTCGAGCTACCAAGAATGGTTAACTTTTTTCCGCGTTTTTCAATGCTTAACACATTCAAGTTTGTTTAGCTAGACTGGCAAAAAACAGTTCGCTTGCTCGCTTCCATGCTCCAAGCCCTTTCATATTATAAGCCATTTAAGTTCGCTGTGGCAGGATTTTCCATAAATGTAAGCTCGTCCTTTGTTGACATTCATAGTTGATGCAAAGTCTTTCAAACCTATGTTTCACGTGCAGAAACAAACAGGCGGAGCTGTCAAAACTTTACATGCTCACACTCTAAACGTTAATTGGTTCAATTAAAAACGGGACAGTTTGTTTAGGAAAAACTTCAATGTTTTACATAGGCGTAGCCAAGGGGGGTCCAGGGGTACCCGTGACTCACCCTTTGTGACAGTCAACAACATAATACAAACCATATCTGTGGGACTGGAACAGAGTAATTTATGTCGCCTGCACCTTAGCGGGTATTTACATGAGACCAGGACAAACTCAGACCAGTATGAACTTGTACCGGTATGAAATTTTTGCAGCTGTTTACATGCTTTACCATGCTTGGTGCATGGTTTCGGGATGAAACGATATGTTTTTTCTAATAAATATATGGCTGACCCAAAAGCATACAAGCTTGAAATTTCTGGACCCGGTCCGAGATTTGTTGTGATTTACATGAGACCGGTACGAACTCAGACCGGTGTGAGAATTTCCCGTCTCCGTCCAGCAACCGAGAGGAAGTCAGACCAGTGTGAATTCATTGTCAGGCCGGTCTCATGTAAACACATAAAAAGAAATGTATGGAGGCCCAGACGAACTCATGCCGGTCTGAGTTTGTCCCGGTCTCATGTAAATACCCCCTTCATGTACTATCGATCTCAGACGTCCGTGGGCAAGTGCTTTTGTCAGCCCGCTTCACGGACCGTTGATTTCAGTCTGCGATTAAAACATTCTGATTACCACGAGATCACACGTTTTGTGGCTCTGCGATTTCGAAAATACCGCTCTCGTGACGCTATTTCGTGTTGCTCTCCCCAAAGAGAGAAGCGCGAGACGATGTTGACGGCGGGTAAAGCCGGCCGAAGCTATTACGGGTAGCCCTGGAAAAGCCTTGTCTGAGGAAATAAGAAGCAGGTGGAAACTTTAGTTCAGGTTTTTTTCTTTCCTCGGCCATGGGAAGAACGAAAAAATAGAGCGCCGCGTGATCGGTATTTGCAAAACCGCAGGTCCACAAAAATGTTATCTCGTGATCAGAACTTTTTACTCGCAGACTGAAATCAACGGTCCGTCTGAGATCGATAGTGTGCAGCTATTTTGTAGGCTTGTTCCCCACCCCGCACTCGCTGCTCATCCGAAAAATTGTCAATTTCACAAAAAACACACGACCCCACAAGCTCTGAGCTTTAAACCCTATCGTGTTTAAATAAAGGTTATGATGAGGATGAGGAGGAGCAGGAGGATGACCGGTACTACATCCTCATCATCATCATATCCTTTATAGGGTGGGAGAGAATGTGACGGCCCCGCCCCCCCCCCCCCCTTTGAAAAGTCCTAGGTACACCCCTGTTTTAAGCATGGAAAAACGCCAAAAAAAAGTTAGCTGCTCACGGTGGGACAAACTATCTTCCGAGTTAAGATTTCGAATTGGATTTTCGAGTTAGAATTTGAGTTGAATTTTCGAGTAAGGATGTTGTTTTTTTCGAGATGGTTCCTAGTGATCCAGCTGCAACGAATAGGCTAGTTTGTCCGTAAACCGTCTTGTAGATTTCCAGTGCTATGCAGTCAACAAAAGAACTCCTGTAGGAGTGAGGTTAGTGTTTTGCGTTCTTCTTCTGCGACATCACTATAAAAGCATATATGACGTAACAGGCAAGACATTGAGTCTTACATGAGGTCATTTTTCCTTCCCTACTAACGTGCTCCTCATTTCAAAAGCTCCAGGGATAGGGATTGTTACTATGGATATGGGATCAGAATTTTCAATTTTGATGGTATTAGAAAATCAGTTACGTTGGGTCTGAGATAATTTGCATCTCGTTAAATTGACTTCTATGTTTATATATTATACATTTCTATATTTGGCACTTCCACCCGGCCCTGGATATATCAAGTGCTTCTGAAAAAAAAATTAGAACCAGGTAACATTTCAGGGATAACCTATAGGTTTTGTCTGGTGTAAAATTCTCTTGAAATCTACCATTATTTTACGAAAGATTTTAATGGTTAAAACCCCGGCCGATTTGATACGCTAATGAAAACGCACTCGAAAGTTAATGAATAATTCATAACTAAATGCATTCATTGAAGTGTCAGCTATTGTTTCCATTAAAAAAAATACAATTACGAATGAAATACTAGGAAAGATTAAACAAGATTGCCATTACCGATCTTCCATCCTCGTTCTCCTTCATCTTGACCTCAAGACGATGAGCAACACCGCTGACAAAGTGTGTTATTGGAAACCCCGCCAAAAAAAATCGAACTCGAAAATTCAACTCGAAATCCTAACTCGATAAATAGGCAACCTCGTTCACGGTAGCTCGAAAATGGTGGTAGTGCCCAAAGAACACCAATGTTCCTTGGAATTTCTG
>NC_090887.1:9150740-9158240 GCF_036669925.1 Montipora capricornis | reverse complement strand
TAAAGATCTCATATGATTACCGTATAAGGTAACTGAATTTATACAAATACAGTGAACTTGTACCGATCAGGGTTAGTGATAATGCTCAGATAATCATTGAACACTTCCCTCAGCCTCTCTCTAGATCACCTACATACATGAAAGAGTGCGAACGAATGCTCACCTCTTCCAAAACTCTGCATAAATTTAAGGGACCTTTCCTGTGATGACCAAGCCGTATTTTCCTCGTGCCGTGGGTTTCGAAATTTATGTAAATGTACAAGACTCTAGGCATTCTTTAGCATGGGATTTAGGTGAAATGCACCCATTACATTAATTTTTGTTGCATTGGTATTGCGTGTTGTGAAGCAGACATTTCTGACGTGAAACTGCTATTTACCTGGGAAACTGGCATGGAAGTTGAGGCAAAAGTGCTATCAAGACCACCATACGTAACAACCAAACAGAATCTTATGTTTGGAAGTTTTTAAAATTAAAATTTAGTTTAAGTTTGCATTCCCCTCAAATCATTGCTGCTTGACCACAAACTAAAGCTCAACAACAGCCAAGAGAAACTCCAAGTTTATTGATTTCCCCATGGCCACAAATGGGCAATTAGGGTCCTATAATAATGAGTGTTTTCCCTCATGTAATCAGTGGCTGTGTTTTTTTACCAAAACAAAAGAACTTCGCCCTTAGAGCGAGTTTCAATTGATTGTCGTAAAACCAAAACCAAAGTAATTACTTTGCACGGTCAATTAAAAAGGACGGAGACAACCCGGTAAACCAATCAAAACTGAAAGTAATTACACGTAGCCGACACAAAGCGCGGGAAAATGTGCACGCACGAGCCACGATTGGTTTTGGTTTCACTTTTGATTGGTTGAAAAAGTGGTGCGAGAACTTTGAGCCAATCACTGAGTGAAGTAATGCAAAACCAAAGTAATTCCCTAATTACTTTCGACACTCAATTGAAAACCGCTCTATCTGGACAATTAAAGCAATTGTCTCTTGTAGACACAGGCTGAAAATTTCAGGTGGCTAAATACGGGACCGACTGACCTGCTCCCAACTGTATGCCTACATAACTCAGTTGGTAGAGCATTTCATCAGCATGGCAAAAGTCATCGGTTTGAATCCCGTTGGAGTCACCTGAATTTTGCAGGTGTCTGGAAGAGGCATTTGCTTAGATTGTCCACATAAGTTCGAGGATCATTTTCCTCTTTCATTTCTAGTCCACACTTCAAATATGCACATTCCCTTCAGAAAAGAACCTGTTAACATAACAATGGTGGGGATTGCTTTGAATCACCAACATGGCGTCCCTGACATCACTGTTGCTATTTTTTATTCAACTTACCAGAAAAATAACGTTTACAAGCCTTGTACTCCTCTTCAGCAATAAGTGTTGTCAGTTTAAACTCAATCAGGCCAAACTCCTCCAGAAGCTCCTCTGTCACTAGACATCTCTGGGCCATTTCATTCAAATGTCCTGTACAATAATCTTTCCACAGCTCCTCAAGGATCTCCTCAGAACCAATCTCAACAGTGACTATTAAGCTCCCTGGCTTAACATCAAGAACCAGTACTTTACGCACCTTTTCAAGATAAACTATGAAACTGTTAAACTGCTCTGGATTTGAGGGGTTAACATTTTGAAGGTACCTGTCTGCAATTCTATTTAAAATTGCTTGCGTAGATTGGATACTTCCGTTTCCACAATTTTCAGTTGACAAACCTGGTTCTCTGCTTGGTTCTCTGACTTCATGGACAACTTCTTGAGGTTCCCGTGGCGTCACTTCCATTCCTGTGCCTTTTTGTGCACTACCTTCAGTGACAGCATCAACACCAATTTGAATTGGGAGACGAGCTTTTAAAAACGAAATTCAAAATAACGCAAAAATTTGGACACCAAACCACATTTGCCTCCCACGCAAACTCTTAGGGCTTCCTCACACGTTCCTCCCCAACGAGTGTCTGCTGAAACGAGCCACACATTAATAATTCCTTTCCTTTTGTTAAGTAAATGTCATCTGGAAATCTCGTGCGGCTTACATAGGAACCAATCAGTGCTGTGTAGATTGCTCCCCTAGGAGCCTCAATGCGCCAACTTCTTCTTTGGATGAATCATGAAGCGAAGCCTTTCCAAAATATTCCTCAGAAACGTGGTTTATGCATTTGCACTCTCGTGAGTCAAAATGCGAGTGCTTAGCAAGGAAATGGTGTCGTTTCATCTAAAATTGAAAGCGCCGAGGAAATATTAAAAATACGAATAAAAATATTTAAGTATTGCGAGTGTATTTCAGCTTATATTTATTGCACGAGAACCATTTATACCTTTCAGCGCAATAAACGCAACTAGGGCAGTAGCGAAGAAACCTTGGGATGAGATTAAAATTTTCAGGCTTCTTTTGGCGATGGTCGTCTCTAAAAATTGATTTAAAGGGGTTAGGTCCCGCTATTTTAGGTAATTTTGTTTAATTTTGTTAATTATGAGCTCTAAACGTCAAATTGGCAGAGCAAGTCTTTCATTTGCAAAATCACGGTCACATAACAACTGAGAATGATTTTCCAGCTTTGTAAATGACATTTTGATATAGACTGATATAAATTTGAAAAAAGGTGGGCCGATATTTTTCAAATTTACCCAAGTTCATTCCATTTCAATCCTCTCCAGCTTTGTCCATCCATGTCCCTTCTTGGCTTCCCTGTGTTTTATTAGATTTCTTCTATAGTTTTGAACAGTTATTTTGATATTTTAGTTAATTCTATGACCATTCGATCACTGCTGAAATTGCCTAAAATTGCGTGACCTAGCCCCTTTAATGTTTTTGTCTTGCGAACCGCTCGTTCGTACTCAGCGTTTCTTCAACTTGACAAAATAAATAAGCAAACCTTAAATCAGTTCGACCAAAGGACTACAAGAAATGGTGTTATTCGAACAAAACTACTCCACTGACATAGCGCGGAAAGAAATGTAAATATGATATCAATCACAAATAAGTTTGAAACGCACGGGGGCAAAATGTTTCCACCATACGAATTCTACCTCATTCTGTGAAGAGCCGCAAACATCTCAGTCAAAGCATGAAAGTTATACGCTACAGTTTCTCTTTGATAAGAATGTAACTCAGCGATTTACATGCCCAACAAACGGAGCCCATTTCCTTCAAGTGTACGGAACCGTATGGAAAATTTCCAAAGTGCAGTTCCAGAGTCTGGAAGTTCATTGTGATTGGTCTACGTAAATTCGGGTTCGTTTCAGCAGATGCTTGTGGGAGAGGAACGAGTGACGAAGCCCTAAGAGTGTCTGCGTGGGAGGCTAAACCACATTGAAAGAGTAGCTGTTTGCACATTGAAAGAGTAGCTGTTTGCTACAGTGTACATTTATTCGCATGTAGGCTATCTGAGAATTAATTGTCCTACCGGTAGTTATGAAAATGAGGTCACACTAGGATAGAAAGAACTATAACCAGTACACTCAAACAGATAATAGCAATGATAACTAATCTATTAATAATATCTATTAGTATAAATACACAGGTGATTATATAAAATCGCGCGCTCTATCTTGGATTATCAGCCGATAATCACCTCGACGGACAAAATGGCTGCCAGTAGTCGTTTTGCCACTGTAAGTGAAGATGATTTCGCGTTGAAATCTTTTTTTTTTCTCTTTTTTGAAATAATCGACTTCGTCTCGGTGAATATTCACCGATAATCACTTCGCCTTCGGCGAATAATTGTTAAATATTATAATAACTAGACGCTCCATAAAGCTTACACTGGGTTGCTTGTGGTACGTGTCACGCAAAACAAGGAAGGCACTGATCTGGGTGGAATTGAACTGCAGCGTTCCAGTCAATTTTTTCAAGTGGGGGTCATTAAGACCATTTGAGGGGTCACCCACATGTCGCGCCAGCAGAGGCCCTTTGGCTCACACGTTCACACGTTTAATTATTTTGTTATGTCCATAGTGAGGTCTTTTAGGGTGCGTTCGATTGACCCTATTCCGGAATAAGAATACGTGGAGTGACGATTTAAAACAATATGTATGGCGTTTTGCAGCAACAAGAATAATAAAGCTATGTTTAAAATAGCATTTTAGCAGATGTTTGACAATATTAATGTGAAACCCCACAAAAACGAAGGATATTTAACTTATATTCCATGTATTTCTATTCCGGAATAGGGTCAATCGAACGCGCCCTTAATTTTTTAAGCTTTGGTAATAAATTCAGTTTAAAGATAACAAAACACGGTCTTGAGTAAAATTCAATCGTTTCCTCTTTAAATAAATGCAAAAAACTAACTGCAAATTGCTCTGACGGACGTTTTCCAGCATGACTTGCAGTTGCACTAAGCAAACGTTTATTGCACACACTAAGAAAGGACTGAAGGTGTTGTTTTCCGCTTCATAATTCCTCTTCTTGTTTGTCTAATTTGATGCCACCAGAAAAAGACAAGTCAAAAGACAGATAAAGAAAAAAATAACAGTTTTTATATACAACTCTGAATCGAATTCTCATTGAGAGATTAAACACGAAAATTTCTGCAGTCTCTGACCTTTATGATGGACGGAAAGGTCACGATGTTTTGTCAAAAAGAAGAAATTGATCACGTGATCACCTTGTGTCAACTGAATGAACTACGGGAAACACAGGCAGCCTAAGCTCGGTGTACGATTTAAAGACATTGTATGGGAAAATATACTTTGCGCTTATAAACCCAAAGAAAGCTACTGTCAAACTAGGACTTGTGATAGTCCGAAATTGTAAAGAAACGCAATACTTGCAGCTGTAAATGTGGCAGGTCAAAAACACAGGTCATGGATCACAGGTCAGTGAGCATGTCACCTTGCTACAGGTAAATAAACAACACCAAAAGTGTCTCCTAGCTCTAATCACTCTACCAAAATGTTGTTTCAGGTCTAGGGGAAACTTTGGGCATAGTTGTTTATTTTAGTGGAGCAGGGACTCCTAGTCTTAACCTGTGGAATGTGACCTGTGTTTTAGACCCATCTTACATTTATGGTGTTTGATTGACTTTTTTCATTCAATTCAAGCCAAATGCAAGATAATTTAATATTATAATAATTATTATTCTGATATCTTACCCCGAACAAGACTAATAATCTTGACAAGAAGGGCATCACTTTGTTTGGTCCAGCAGTATTTCCTGTGATATGATTCACGTAGTTTTTCAGCTTCCACAAGACGACTATGCCTGTCTTTCTCCCAGATGATGTTCTTGATACTTGCAGCCCACGCCTCTGGCTTGTCTGAGTTGACAACAAAGAATGAGCCATATGGAACTTTGCATAGGGCTTCCCCAAACCCAGAATTCTTGCTGACAAGAACTGGCAGACCAGCAGACAAGGCTTCAAGACCAGTCAATCCAAACCCATCTGTTCTAGATGGCATGAGCATAAGGTCTACTTCACAAAACAACCTCTTCAAACTTTCTCTGCTTTTTTCATAGCCTCTAACTCTTAGGCAATTAGCTGGTAGACCACACTGCATGAAAGACTCTGCTATCTCCTCATGTTTTCCATCTGGGGCTCCAACAAAGACGAGATGAGTGTCAACAAGTGAAGCAATGGCCTTTCCTGCAATGTCAAATCCCTTTAATTTGAAATCTTCTGCATCACCGCGACCAAACACCAAAACACTGCGATGCTTCCCTTCTTCAGCAACTTGCTTCACATTAAGAAATTCTTCAATAATACCTGGAGTAAAGTCAAAAATAGCCTGATTGAGTGGTCGAAGGTGTGAACGAAAGGCCTCTGTCAACTTAGGTCCTATTCCAACAACAAAGTCAGCAATTTTACAAAGCATCACTTCATTTTTGTGCTTTTCTTCGCCCTTAGAAATTGGATCTGGGTAACATTTAAACATTCCCATCTCTTCTGGGTCTGTATGCACCACTTGCACCCATTTACACTGACGATATCTTCTTATGATTTGCGCCTGACGACCTAGTGTTACTCCGTGACCAACAACCACCTCAATTTGCAGATCATCTGGTGGATAGTTGAGCAAGTCCAGCTCTTCATAAGCAACCAGATTTTTTTCTGCTTCAACAATCCTAATGTTGTGGCAAAGGGCTTCTCTCTTGTCCTTTTCACTGCACTGTGGTACAAAAAAAGAGATTTCTACATCCGAGGATTTGGCCAACTGAATTGCTAAGTTTCTGTTCAGGGTGGAAAGACCACCTTTGCTTGATCCCCATTCAGAAGCCAAAATAGTGACTTTAACTTTATCAGACCCAGCGTCATATTTTCCTTTCGATTCTGGAAAAGCACATGCCATAACAAGGTCCCAATCCACAGAGCTTAATGCCTATGAATGAACAACAAAGATTGTAAAAATACTTTGTAACAAATTAATTCCTCTTAGAAAATTGCCTTAACTTGAAGAAAGTCTAAACAAATTAATATATGCTAATTATTCCAAGTAGTGCATTTTACCTTACTTGCTGCACATTTCCAGTGAAGATGAGACAGTTGTGGTGAGATATGATCTTGATTTTTATAAATAATGCTAACTGGAATATGCATTGGGTAATCAATCCACATGAAGCTCAAATCAATATGAATATAGGTACCTTAATGTAATTCCCATGGGATGCAACATTGCATTCACACAAAACCAAAAACTAACAAAAAAGCTAACATTATATGTTGGGCTCTCCTGTAAATTGATTCCTGTTACTTACATCGCCCTCTTCACGTGGAATTGCCGGGTACCAGTAAAACGGTTCACTCATTCCTGAAAGCTAACCTTGCAATGGGCTACAATTCCCTCCGTGGAGGTGTGGAGGGGGGGGGGGGGGGGGGCGAACACATGAGCTAAACAGATTTCACCCCCCACACCCTTATAGTTGTGGTCTCTATAGCTTTCACTCCATATTCTAATTGGTTCTTGAGAAAATCCGTAGTAAAGTCGGCCAATAGAATAGGCCATTTCCAAGTTCATGTCTTCAAAGCGAGTCTAAGTGGCAAGTTTTTGCGATGGTAATTAGTTCTACTTTACATATGAATGAAAACCAATTTTCATAAGAAAGACTTCGCACTTAGACTCGCTTTGAAGAGGAGGCAGACATGAACTCAGAAATGGCCTATTATTTTTGTATGCACGCCATGCAGTTGGACGACACGGAAAAACTATTTAGAATTTTGAAAAAGCCTCACACACTTTGTTAGCTTGTTATCTCCTGAGTGATGTAATGCAGTTTGTTTGGATGTCCGTGTTAACTCAAGGGTTATTAATTCAGTGGAGAAGACAACGTCCTTTTTGCGTTTGAGCCATTGCACTCGCTTTCTGAAATAAATACGTCGAAGTCAAAGACATTTTCAAATACTACATTTTATAAGCTTTCCACCTTTTTATTAAGTTGAGTTGCCTTTTTTATTTCTGGCAAGATTTCCGCACAGGTCCCTACTTCATTATGCATACGCTCCTTTTTTACAAGAAAACAATAGCGATAACAATAGACGTCCTTTGGGACTGTGGCGCTTTG